>NC_143438.1:45470227-45773257 GCF_987193195.1 Phasianus colchicus
GTGTGTGCCCAAACCTCCTGAGTAGCTCCTGTCTGACACCAGAAGAAGCACACGGCTGCCTTCAATTTCCATTCCTCACCGATTCAAAACAGGTACCTCCTGAGGTAAGAATTTAGATGTTCAAAGACTGAATGTTTCTCTGTAAGAAATGAGAGAAGGCATATCAAAAGCAGAAAGTGAGTGTGCATCAGTTGAAACAGACTGACTCTCACTGAAGCCACCCTGGTGACGCAACCACACCAATCCCTATCTTTACTCTAAACTTCTCCATTTAAAAATACAACAACTAAGGCTTCAGTCCTACTGCCAACTCAAGCTCCTATCCACCTTCAAGACCCCAAGCCCACTATGTGACAGAGAGTGGTACAGCTGAAAAAGGCTGAAGTGTGCACTGTTTGCTAGCAGATCCATCGCTTCAACCCACACACACAGTCATATGCTTGTCTACACCTGCACACACAACAGAGGTAGCTGAGGAATATTATTTATACGGGGTAATTTCAATGTCATTTAACCTCTTGTCTGCAGCTGTGTGAAGTCCCTAATGTGGGTAACATTCAACTCCCCAGTAGTCAGGATGCAAAGAAATAAGGTTCTAGTGAACAAAATGACTTTCTGTTAAGGGTTTGTAGAGGAAAGATTCAGCTCTGAAGTTTTCACAAGACTTTAAAAAAATAAATAAATAAATAAAATCCACTTCTGCTGTGGAATGCATATTTTTTTTATTTGTGAAGAATATATTTCAACTTTTCTTGGGCTTCTGAGCCCTACACAATTTCAACACATATTTGTCCTAAAGGGTGTGTTCTTTCCTCAAACATTGAAAGCAAATAAGACTCAGAAAGTGCAATCATTTCCAAATGCTGAACTGAAAATGCTAGGCTAATTCACATAAATCCTTAACTAGGCTAGATATATGTAGGAAATTCTAACAACAATTCTCAGTGTAAAAATAAATAAAACACACCTCATGAGCTTGATGTGTGTGGTCTTCAACCCACATGCTTTGCTATCACTATAAACACAACATAGTCGTGCTGGGCAATGTACAGGCTTCCCATCTCATTTCCAACTTCTGAGGTTTTTGAATAAATATTAACTTAAATTGCGTTTAGTGTTGTTGGTTTCTTTTAACAATCACAGACCCAACCCAAACAGGTTGCTTTCTTATTCAGGAAGGTGCTCACAGCAGAGAAAGGTGCTTTGAGAAGTTCTGAGCTAGGACTGAATCAAGATGACATCTCTCAGACACAGTAAAGAGGGCATCAGCTGCACGGTGACTTAAAATTATTACTGGGACAACAATTGATCTTACATAGCTGTGAAATTACTTCAGGAATAGCTGCCTCTGCAGAAGTTAAAAAGAAAAACAGCTGAAGAGATGTGTTATGTAAAGTGCTTATATTGCATTGTATGCAGCGCTTTGTAAAATAATCTTCATCTACAATTCAGAAAATGGAACATTAAAGGAAAAAAGACTATAGTAGTTCTCAGCAATTAGCATAAGAACTACCCCACTGAGTACTACACTTTCTGTGAATGTCCACAACTATCTTTATCTCCTAAATATGTGACAGTATTTAAGTACACCATCGACTTTTTGCGGAAGACTGGAGTTGTAAGCGGCTCCCAGTGGCTGCTATAAATGATCTCCAAATAGAATCACACAACATCCCGAGCTGGAAGAGACCCAGAAGGACCACCGAGTCCAACTCCTGGCTCCACAAAGGTGTCATGACCACTGCCTGGGGGAGCCTGTTCCAGTGCCTGAGCACCCTCTGACAAAGAACCTTTTTTTGATATCCAACCTGATCTTCCCCTTTCATTGCTTCATGCCATAAAAATAATGTTTACCTAAAAAAATGTAGGGGTTCTTAAACATCAGCATAAATAAATAAATAAATAAATAAATAAATAAATAAATAAATAAATAAATAAAGACTCTTCAGTAATGGTCAAAACTAACCCTCTTTCCCCCCCTCTTTCCCCCTCCAAAAAAAAATTAGAAAAGATTAACTATGAAGATACCTATATCACAGTGAAATGCCAGAGCATATACTTAAATCCAGCTTCCCACTAGGCAGAAGATCTGATCACTAAGCAACTGGCTAATACAACAGGAATTAAAATCTACATCTGTCTTCTGCATGCTGTGCTCCAGCAGTACGCTTCATGTTCCACTATGTCATCCCAACATGGAGCCAGAAAAAACTTCCAGGCTCAAAAAGTTCCACCGAGTGAGGAAATCATTTCCCGGGTAAGATTATATGGGACATCTTAAAGCACTGAAGGAAAAGAGATCTTACACTATCAAAATACCAACAGCTTCCAAAAATTGTAATCCTCAGACATTGTTGATACTGAATTACACCATTTGATAGAAACACCACAGTCATTAGAACAAATGACATGCAGTCCTGTACGGATATGCAGAGTTAAACCTTGACACAGATACATTTTCTCACTCGTGCAAGTTTGTACTCAGTGTGCGAGCATATTTCAAGCAGACTGAGAAGTTGTTAGGAAGCACTGGACTTCTTGCAGTGATTTTATTTACTAGAAGGATGCAAGAGGGAACAGATAATAACGAACTCCTATTCAAACAAAACAAATTCACTAATCCCTTAAGAAGAGAGAATAACTGTACCAAGCAGCACAGCAAGGACAGTCAGATCCAGGGCCTAACACAGTTCCTGGAGATGGAAGTTGATTTGCATGTCTGTTTTTAATTTTTAGCTGAACTGGATGTTAAACCTGAAAAAAAATATGAACTTGAAAATACTACAGGTGAGACCCTTTGTAGGTGTAGGACAACCTGAAGCTGTTTAGGAAATCTCAGGCTCTGCTTAAGATAGGATCTGGTACTATTCTTTTTCAAAACTGGAGGTCTGTTATCCTCTACATACCCTCAGAAGCTACACAGACTTAGCAATCAAAATGTTAAGATGCGCATGCAGATGACCACTTCTGTGGTCATGAAATGCCAGATAAGCCATGGATAAGGGATTGGTTAACCTCAAGTGCGGAGGAAAAAGAAAAAATACACTCCCTTCAGCCCCAGTACACCATGAAAAATGCAACAGCCCACTAAAGGGCAATAACTCATCAACTTTTTAAAACATAAACATATGAACTAGTGCTTAAATTATAAGCATACACGCAAGTATAGAAATGCACGGCATGCACAAGAGTTATTTACTCAGCTTAGCCTACATTCACCGGAAGCAGAGATGTGAAAAGCCACTCTATTCATTTACCTGCAAGAACAACTATTTTACAAAACCTTAAGGCACTACTGGCCCACTATCCATCCACTTGGAAGTGCACAGAAACCCCTGTAATATCCTCCTCAATCTTACGTTACAATATTGTCAGCAAAACTAAAAAGCATTATTTCACCTAACATAGCTACCCTTAAGATTCAAGCTAATAACACACAATCTTTCTGAAAAGTTTTCCAAACCCAGTGTGCCATAAACCTTGGGGGGTGGGAAAAGCAGCACTGCCCTCATACAGGCATGTGATGCTTTATTTTACTCCCCTAAAAGATGGAAGAGCTACAGTGATGAAAGAGGTAATTATCTATTAGTTATTCTGGAGCAAAACCACATCTTTTGTGATTAACAAAGTAGCACTGTAAAAGATATTTACAATAACACTTGGAGATTAAAAAACAAAAAAAGAAAAGAAAGGGTCTCTTCTTCAGAGATCCTGACTGCTCTTTAAATCAGGGCAGACTACAAATATCTAGGGGAAAAAGAGAAAGAGAAAAGAAAAAAGCTTACGGAAGGAATGTTGGTTTTGCACCATTCCACATGGAAAAAGAAAAACTGAAGGTTCATTAACATCATTACACTTAATCATATGTGTAAAGATAATCAACCATTGCTATGTAAAGCCATCAGAAGAACTATTTAAGCCTTGCATGTATAAGGAGACAAGTGTGTTCAAAACTAAGATGGCAAAAATACAAAAATGGGAAAAATTATAAATCCATGTATGTTTTCCAGATGCAGTTTAATTGCCTTGATAGTTCAGCTTTTCCTAGGACATTTTCCCTTCCAACAAGATACATCTCTTCCACTCTTTTACACCTTCCTCCCCAAACACTTGAATTCCAACCTGCCTTCAGCACTCCCTCCTGCTAACACTCCCGTGCTTTCATCTGAACAAACGTGGTCATTACTTCGTTTGCCACCATCGCTTCTTAAGTGGCAAAGGGTCAGGCTGAGTGAAACGGCTGAATCGTTCCTTTATTATTCCTCGCAGCTACTGAAAGTATTTGTCAGAGGTGTAACACCTTTATTTTTGTTGTTACTGCTCTCAGAAATGTGGGCATAAAAACATCATTCCTTCATTTTCAAAGCATGTATGGGGACTCACCCTCCTTAACTCCTCATAACACTGAAGGAAGTGATGTGGCTCAAGCAGCCACAAAACACAGTTACAAAATCAGCGCAGGGTTCCATCAACAGCAACATCATTTTTGAAACTAATCACTCTGAACAGAGAAGAAGCCTCCTCACAATGCATTAAGAAGCTATATACTCACACAACACTCCAGCTTTGCTTTAAAACGTAACTACAGGTCAATCAAGATGGTTAAGATATAACCTTATCACACCTCTGCAGCAATAATCCCTTCATAGAAACCGCTAGGAAAGTACTACCGATTTCTTTGCAACTCCATGCAGTTTGTTCTATTACAGCCAGCTTTTGTCCTTCCACTGAATACTAACAACGATATTGAGAACAGCATTTTTACACACGACAAAAAGTACATTTGTGTTACAAGCAAACGGTGGGGGGGGGAGGAAAAAAAAAAAGAAAAAAACAGTAGATTAGAATTCTTAAGGGGACAAAAATTTCCAGACCTCCCAAGTTCGAAGCCCAGCTTTCAGCCCTGCCTCTTTTTTCACTTAGAAAAGTGGATTTAGAGATGCAGCTACACCTAGTGATCAGCAGCAGATCACAGCAGGCAGACTCAGGAAGTGCTCCTGCGCTACAACAGCAGAAATAAATATGTGAGCACAGAGAAGGAAAGAGAGGAAAGCGACACAGTAATATTTCTTTTTAAAAAGTTTATTACTAAATTTATTATCACATGTTCCAAATTGTCTTTGGCTTCCTGAAATCCCTTTTAATACACATTAAATGAGAAACACACATTTGGAAATTATCAGCAAAAGCAAATGAAATAAAGATCTTTTCAATATTTCCTACCAAAACAGAGCAGAAGCAAAGTAATTCACACACACTCATACATTAATAAGCAATTTACTCCCGGTGAAATGTTCAGAACCATTCAAGTGAATCACAATCAAAATGCAACACATGAAACTCAGGATCAGCTCACAGGTCCCGACCCAACAACAGCACTGTGTTCCACCGGGTCTCTGCCTGTTATCTCCACCAGCTGAGCCCAGTGATGCAAAGCGAAGCCACATCCCAGCAGCAACCTACACAAGTGCCTGGGCCACCAGCAACCCCCACGATACGGCACACTCAATGACCCACTCAGCATATGAGCAAGAAAAATAAATTCCACATATCTTCAGGTCAGACCCAAGTGATGTTAGTGAGACAGAGACCAGAAGCTTACTTGCCGTACCCTGACACCTTTTGTGATTTGCTCTCTAGCTGCCAATCCATCACTTCCATGAGCACTAAACAGATTATTTTCCATGAGCTATATGCTGCTATATTGTTTCTGGACGTTAATTTATTTTCCTCATGGATTCTGATGACTGCTAAGTTGTGAGACCGATGAGACATCACAGGAATATTTCAGTGTTATTACATCCTTGCAATCTTCCAGAAGGCTTATTTTTAATTTCTGGTGTAGTTTCTTTACTAACTTTTGACAACAGAACAATAGAAAAAACAAGATTCACCACCCAGTTTCTTTTTTGACACTCCCAAAGTCCGGACCCTCATTCTGTTCAAAGCATTCCAGAGTACATCCCAATTTATAGGGAAACTCAAACTCTATTTCATCAGTTTCTAATCGTCAAAAGCGTCTAAAAAATAAAGACCTATTAGTAGCTCATTCTTTGACACTCTTCCACTAATTTGCAGGATCATTTTAAATGCAATTATTCTCGGGTGAAGAGCACAAATCAAATCATTCACCTGCATAAACGGGAGCAGCACAATGCTCTGACAGAGAGGCTCTTCATCCGAAAGTGCTCTCCCACAGCTCGCCCTGCTCACAGGGCCAAATCCATGCTAACACTTCAGCTGAAGATACGCTGCTAGGCTGACAGCTGCTCCAGGCACTGAGATCGCCACATCCTCACCAGCCTTTCTTCCCTCAGACAGCACAGGGATGGGGACCACACAGGGATGGCGACCACCGGCAGACAGGAGGAGAGCAGGTGAAATATGCAGCACCAGCAAACGCAGAACGCGTTAAAATAAGACTGCAACACGGGTAGAGATCATTGTTGGCAAAGCCATCAGAGTATCTATCAAAGGCTTCCAGATACACATCGTGAATACTCTGAGAAACCTCTTTAAACACATCTTTAAGTTAATTATAGCAGAAAGTTTTTACTTTCTGTACATTTCTCTGAATGCCAGAAACTTCCCTTCAGCTGTGGTTGGACCTTCAGCTCTCTTCTTTCTTTCTTTCCATCCTCCCTCTTTGCAAGCACTGTGACGATGCTGGTGTTCAGGAAGTTTCATGCTACACTTCTTCCCTACGTCTGTTTTTGGAAAATGTGATTCTTGTTTTCAAGAGTGCCTACACCCAAAACCGAAACAGATGAATGTGAAGGCACAGCATCTATTTAGAGCACAAGGTTTGTATTTTTCTTTCATGAAACAGCTGGAGGACTGCTATGCTCTCTGTAAAACCTTTACCAGTCCCTAACAGAAGCAGTTTCCAGTTCTGCGCAGCACCTTCCCTCCCTCTCTTCTCCTTCCAGCTGCCTCCTGTGCCAGCACAAAGTTACTTGCGAAGAGCCCTCCAGGAGCATTTCTATGCCACCCCCCTCTCTTTAGCACTGCAACAGGGCCCATCCCCTCTCAGACAAGGAAAACTTTCAACACAAGTACCATAAAATGAATGTGCTAATAAACATCCTTGCTGCTTTCTGCAGCAAAAGGGAACAGCGTGCTCTAATAACAGGCCTCTCTGGGTCAGTCGGGTTATAAGCAAGAAGCACCAATTTCAGAATTCAGGCTGTGTGCAAATGTAAATCCACCCGAACACGATGCCCTCATAAAAGCACAGTTTCTGTATTCTATTACACATCTCTTCGCCTTCAATTTCAGCCACCCATTCCGGTGTTTGACAGAACTCATTACATCCAGACTCTACATTTTATGGAAGACCTAATATTTAGGCATGCAGTGTCCCTTCTCACTTGCCACGTCTCTGGTTTGACCCAGATCCCCTACAGGGATGAACCACTCCCCCTGAGCTGCATAACCCACCAGGGGGAGGAGAAGGAGCACCACACAGCCAGGTGACACTGTGTGTGACAGCAACACCACACGATCCAGGAACTCTGCAGTGTGAGCCTTCCCATGGCCCCACTTTGTCATATTTATGCTAAAACTATAAACAGAAATCAGCCAACCCAGGTATGCAAGCATTTCTCAGGAAGAAGCAATTTGCTTTGCAACAAGACCCCAGCTACTTCTTAAAATAAGCATTGTCCATATAATACGTTTTCAGCAACACGTCTCGAATCCAAATTCTTGAAACCATTTGCTTCTGGAACCGATGAGTGCAGAATTTTAAATTCCTTAGTTAAGGACTCAGAGAAAATCTCATTGTTATTAACTGTTAAGCTGCTTTCCAAAGATTACTTGAAAGCTTCCAGGCCTTAGAAAGCCAAGATCTGATCTTTCGGTATGATTGTTTTCTAAACAAGAAATGCAAATAAAACAATGACTGAAGGTAACATTAGAACTAATCTCTGCCAAATAGATCAATTACTTTAGGAAAGGGTAAAAATAAAAACAGAACGAGAAACGCCAAAGACTTCTTAACGCACCCACTGCTATTCTTTGCTTCAAACAGCCGTGGAGTTGGTTTTCTTTTCTTATTGCTTCATTTGTTTTTTAAACTTTTTAGAGGTTATTCATGTAACTCCCATCAGCAACAGGGGACGGCGAGCACCGAGAGAGGAATTTTGTGTGATTTAATTTCTATGACACTGATGCATCATGCTTTCAACAAAAGCAACAGCATTTTTTTTCCCCCTAAGCAAAACCGACTCCCAGGCACACACTTCAAAAGGGGAAGTGCAAAAATGGAGTGCCAACAGTCGATATTAAAAAAAGAACAAACTGTACCTGCCCCGTCATTAATGGGCTTTCCATTCCGTGTTTCACATACATGTACACATACACACACACAGGGAGAGGGCAGGCCAGATCCTGTGCCCCATAACATCCTCCACAGCCCCACTGAGGTGCATGGATCACAGCATCCCTCAATCAGTGCACTGGAAGCCGTGGAATCACCCCTTTTGCCATAAGCCTATGCACAGGTCATTAAATCCACTTAAGGACATCACTGAACCGTTTGTGCTTTCTGTCACTGTGTGTTTGCTGCCACAGCATGTGGCTATGGAAATGAATACATGAATGGCACTTATGTGCTGACTCTAGCAGAGCATCAGGGTACCACGTATGTAAGTCACTTCAGAAGTGCTGTTCCAGCCCAACTTTAAGCAAGAAGCCCGACAGTTGGTGCAGGGTAGCAATGAGTTTGGGATTCAAGAGAATGAAGCAAGAGCTCTCCCTGAAGCCTGGACACCAGATTCCCAATATTGAGAAGTATATAGGGCTTACGTGCATGAGTTCAGCTTTATAAACCGTTGCGGAGTGTAGCTTCAACCTAGCACGGGTGTTAAAGAAAGCTTTCATCATCCTTCTGTATCATCTCGGTGCAAAGCATCCTCCAGCTCAGGAACCCTTTTTCTCATCCGCGGGAATAACACCGAAGACAATCTAAGGGAAACGCAGCCGCGTACACAGAAGGTCTATGGAACCTGACATAAAACCGGAATTCGGTAGTTTTTCAGCAAAGTTTAGGAGCACACCACGCACTCACGGTATCTGCAGCGCAGAGCATTGCAAACACGGCGCTCGGCAGTCGGACACACAGAGCCTACCGAGCGGGTCGGAGCCCGAGCCCGACACCAGATGTCCCCCATTGCCGCGCTAACTTCGTCCGAGAAACAAAACAAAAAGCCCCGAAGTGACTCCCTGCAACGGAGCGCGCTGAACTATTTCACAACCCACATTCCCGTCTAAAAGTACGGGTTTCCTCAGCACGGAAACAGGACGGGGAGCAGCCAGGGGGTCCGAACACGCCGTTAACGTCTGCACCGAGAGCAAAGCACCGCTGCTCACGCCCAGAGCCGGGGACAGCGGAGCCCCTCCGCTCCCGTACGGGGCAACGGGGAACTCCGGGCAGCCGGCGGCGGGGAGCCGGGGCCCGGCCCGGCCACGGCATCCCGCCCGCCTCCCTCGGGGACTTTCTCTCCCCCACCAACTCCAGTGTCAGCCCCGCCGGGAAGACGGAGAGAAAAAGGAACTCGAGGCGAAGCCCCGGCGGCTCCGGAGCCGCGGTGCAGGCGAGGCGGCCCCTTACCTGTGAACGTCTGCGCTCCCGCCGCCAGCAAAAGTCCGGCCAAAGTCACCAGGCAACTTCCAACTTTCCCCATATTTCCACCCCTTCCTGCTCCGGGTCCAGCAAAGTGCCAAAGTGTTCGCCAAAGTGGGAGGCGGCCCTCTTCGCCCCCCTCCCGTCGGCTGGGAGGGGGAGCCGGACCCCCGCTGGCTGCCCCGCGGCCCCCGGCTCCCCTCGGACTCTCTTCGCCGGCGGAGGCGCGGAGAGAGCGGTGCGGACGGCTCCTCGGGCAGCTCCGCTCTCCCGCGCCGTCCCCTCCGGCCGCCTCCCCCGAGGGGAACTGCAATCCCAGCACCTCCCCGCCCGCCCGCTGCCGCCGCCGGCCCCGCTCCGCTCGGCTCCCGGACTGACTCGCGGTCCCCCCCGGCGGGCGGGCGGGTGAGGGAGCGGGGAAGGCACGCCCAGCCGCCGGCGCCGCCGCTCTGCCCCGCTAGAGGGCGAGGCGGCCGTACGCGGCGCAGCGGGGGCCGCTGACGGGAGCTGCCTGTCCGCCACCCCGAGAGCCGCCGCGTTCGGCCCGAAGTTCAGCCGGCAACCTCGGTAACTTCACCAGCCGTCGCGGGGACGGGGATGGGCGGCCCCGAGGCGGCCGGACAGGGAAGGGTGAATGGCAGAGGGGGACAGCGCTGTGCGTTTCGTAATCGTTCTGTTTGGTTTCTACAGGCGCTGTCGGAAGGACCGATCGGCGAACGCCGCGAGCGTCAGCACCGACGGTGCGGGATACAGAGCTGCGAGCGGACTGCGGGCACCGCGCAGGGCAGAACCGCCTCCTGTTCGGGTACCGCCGCCAAACCGGGGCGGCTCTGCCCTCCCGCGGGGCTCCCGTGCCGCCCCGTGCGGCTCCGGCGGTGTGGCGTCACAGAGTGGGGCGTGACGTCACTGGCATCCAGCGAGGGAAGGGACGTGACGTCAGAATGGCAGCGCGCGTTCGTCGTCTGCCCCTCGGAGTGCAGCTGTCTGTCTTTTTGCTGTGGGGATTTGGCTCCTGTCAGACGCCGCAAAGAAGAGTTTGTTGGTTTTAAACCAATTTTGTTGTGTTTGGACCTCTGCATGTGGAAGTATTGTTGTTGGCTATTGCTTGCAGTGAAAGCTGTCCTTTTTCTTTATTTCAGGTGCAGGTGTCAGGCCAGATTCATCCCTGGTTATCCTCTGGGACTATAAATAAAACAGTGAAAATAAGAATCGAAGTAATGCCAGAATGAAGGGTAGAGCTGGCAAACGCTCAGATTTGGGTTCTGCTTTCTCCAGAATGGGCCCTCTGTTTTTATGGCACTCTAACACGTAGTTACCAGCTTCAGTCTCATTGCAGAGTGAAGCCTTAAATCCCATCCCCCCCACACACAGCACTGCAACTGATGACACATATTGAAGATGTGTGCGTGTTTTTGATTGTTTTTCCATATAATACAGCCCCCTTCAAACTTCGGCCTTCAGCTGTACCGCTTCCTGCGATTCCTCCAACCGCCCTGTTGTCACGGTGCCGTGCCATTGGGTTTTAGTAACGTGTTTGTAGTGTGAGGAAGGGACGTGAGCTGGGAGATGTGCAGGGTGCAGGCAGCCGCCTCAGACGGGAACACAAGAGGGCAGGGTAGCATTAATTGTTGTGCTTCCTGACGTCAGACTTTTCTTTGCACTGTGAGCATTTTCTCCGTTTGTTATCTGCCTGGAACTTCTTAGGCTTCCCTAGTGAAGTTTCCATAGTACCCACAAACCTTTATAGCCTATGGTGTTGTTTTTTGTTTTTTTGGTTTTTTTCCAATAATAATCCTCCCTTTTATTTTTTTTTCCTCTGGGTACATAATTTAAGCAAATTATATGTTCTCTAAAGCTGCAGTTATAGCATCTCTAAATTAGAACTAGTCTTGAAAGCGTTACCCGTGTAATTACAACACTTTCAAGAAAAAAAACACATGAAGTCTCATAAGAAGTTTAACTTACAGTAAATTTAATTTTCAAGCATATCTGCATTTATCACTAAAAAATCCAGAAATCTGCAGTTAGTGCTCATTCTAATGATGACTTCTCTCTAGGTTCATAATGTACAGAAACACATTTTAAAAATGGAGCTCTAATCACAGAATCATTAAGATTGTAAAAGACCCACTGGGATCATCTAGTCCAGCCCATCGCCTCATGTCTTTTGGATCAACTAATGTCAGGCTTAATACGACGTGGTAAAATATGTTCAGACATATAACCTTAACTCTGACCTCCATCTTTTTCACAAGGAAATGGGAACTCTCTGCCTATATCCATTGCTATCTAATGTTAGTTTACAGAAGATGAGATAGAAAATCACCAAGTTCAATGGAAGAACAGGTACAAGTGGTCACAGTAATAGCAGGAGGAGGGCTAAAATCACCAATCTTCAAAGACAGTTTTTTTAAAAAAAGAGCTCTGGGGAACAGCTAAGGCAAAAGCAGAAAACCCAGGTGCGGTCAATCAGGAATCATTAGTTGCTTTTCATTGAGTATTGATATTCGAGTGTGTATGCAAACATCCCAGAAACAGTACAGAAAAGAACTAGAGCATTAAAAAAACTTTAGGCGTGAAATAGGTGTGATGTGATTTGACTAAGGAAAACCTTCAAGAGAGTTCTTGGGCAGCCTGATCTGTTGGGTGGCAGCCCTTCCCATGGCAGAGGGTTGCAGCTGGGTAATCTTTAAGGTCTCTTCCTACCCAAGCCATTCTATGAGTGTTCATTAAGAGCTAAGCTGTGTCTGGGAAGTGGATTGGAAGCATCTGCAAAAAAAAAAAATTACTTGGATGATCTGCTTTTAAACTGGCTTGCCTCAAAAAATACCTGATGACAGTTCTCCGCCACACACACATCCAGCTCAGGAAAACAGAATGTAGGATCATAGAATCATAGAAAGGTTTGTTGGATGGGACCTCTAAGATCATCTAGTTTCAACCTCCCTGCTATAAGCAGGGACACCTCCCTCTAGACCAAGTTGCTCAAAGCCCCATCCAGCCTGGCCTTGAACGCTTCCAGGGAGGGGGCATCACAGCTTCACTGGGCAACCTGTTCCAGTGTCTCACCACCCTCATAGTGAAGGATTTCTTCCTGACATCTAGTCTAAATCTACCCTCTGCCAGTTTAAAGCCATTTCCCTTCATCCTCTCACTACCTGCTCTTATAAAATGTCCCTCCCCAGATTGCTGACTATTCCTGCTGAAAGGGGTCACACAATGTGACAGTTCAGGAGTAAGATGTGGAATAAGGATAAAAATGAATATGGAAGCTGGCATAACTAGCTGTTTTCTAAATTTTGGTTACATTGAAGAAATGCACTTAACCTATGTTGAATGGTTTTGTTTTGTTTTTAAATATGGAATTCTTGTATTTTCCACTGAGGGTAAATTAAAGTTGTTGATAAATGATGAATAATTGCACTGTTTATTGCACAAACCTGACTGACTCAGCTACCTAGAGAGTGCCTGCTAATCACTCTCTTGCAGATCCATTCCCAGTATTCTGAATCTGATCTGCTTCTGACAAATGATTTGTGAAATTTTGAAAATGATGGAGAAACGTATTACTGGTTAGTGGGGTCAGAGATCCATACACTATTGCTGTGTGCAAACAGAAACAAGGGCTTGACTGTTTATTGTCCAGGAAAGGCTCTTAGAGTAGGCATATGTCTATCCTTAACAATTATACATAGTGCATTGGTCTGCTTAGCTGTTGGCTTTCCTTTAAGGCATTAATGATATTCACAGTGCTATTCATTCCATGTTACTGGCACAAGAACAAGTAAACATATCTCAGATTCCATAAGATATCATGGCCATTGTGCATAATCCATAGCGTGAGGTCACCCTTCCTATAATGATATGAAGCAAGAATAATCTCTTGATCATGTTGCAGTACAAATAGAAAGGTGAAGACTCATATTCAAGTACTGGAGGAAAGCCCAAATGTCCTGCCTTTTTTTACCCATGACAATGCTGATTAAGTGTTCAAGAATGTGGGATCAGTAGCAGATAATATCTCTCTCACAGCTCAAAGCTTTTTTTTGCACTAGTCGGGCAGGAATAGTTTTCAGTAGCTCACTTCATCTTGTTCTAAAGCTCAGACAGACAAAAGTTCATAAGTCTTTCATTGACACTACTATTTAAATAATTAAGTAATATTCTTCAAAGGGTAGGGGCACATTATCTTTAGTAAGTACATCACTGCCAGCTCCTTTGTGAAAATAAGATGTGCTTTGTTAGAAAGAAGGCAATGATTCAGACAATTCTTATTTTACCAAGGCTACTTCTCAGCTGCAGTCGAATTCCAGAGCCAATTCTTGATCAATCCAAAAGGGCTACTCAAGCAAAATCATACCATCCCTGGAAGAGTGTGCCAAACTTCAAAGGTTTTACCATGTGTCTATCTTTCTTCTTAAATACAGAATGATGTATTCTTCTTTATTACTGTTCACTTGTCTTGAGGTAGCTTTATCTTCACATCTGGATTTTCGTTGCTATTCTTCACCTTTTCACTGCGGATTTCTTTTATCCAAAGCTTCATAAAGAAAGTGCACGTATCTGTGTGACAGGATTTATTGGCTGCATTGTACTAAATCATATTGTATTTCACAATGTTTAGTGTTTCTATATCCATCAATGCTGTAAAAGTTTCATTTGATATTAAAGAGTTATTTCAGTCATCAGTGTAGTGTTCTGAATAAATCTAGTGTTCATTCAAAAACTCAGATCAACCTCTTTTTTTTTTTTTTTCATAGGGGTAAAGTGAGGACATAGCAGTGTCCTTAAAAGATCATATTCACCCTGTACCCTGTCTTTCTCTGCCTCAGAGGAGCAACAAAGAACTCCTTGGAATCTAAGGTCAATGTAAACCAGCTGCAAAATCTGCTGCATACAAAAGGTTTCCTCTGCAGTAGAGGCTCATCATATTTCCTGCTTATTGCTGCTGGAGCTTGCTGGCACTGGAATTGATCCCCGATCATTCATTTGGCACTGAGTTGCACTAATCGCAACTGTGACTGTTCTCTATCAGATATTGTCATCTGTAACATGACTGTATTATTATTATTATTTTAGTACTGCTAATGATTTGTGAAGCAATGATAATGATCTATTTCGTACCAAGGACACCTTGCTTTATTCACTTGATCGCTGTGCAATTTGGTGGTAAAAAGCAAGCTTCTCTTTGTTCCAAATTGCTAAGAAGTCATTTTTGATGGTAGCTAAGGAAATTCTACGTGTTCACTCCTGACCTTATTATTAGACTGGAAGCTGAAGCAGAAAACATAGTCAGATCTTTGAGAAAAAAATAAAATAAAATAAAAGACTACAGTGAAACGATCTTTAATCATAAAATGTTGAAACAGATGTTAGGAAAAGGTCTGATGCATCCAAGGAAAGCAGTGTGAGCACCTTTAGGATCTGAGCATCAAGAGAGGCAGCAAAGAGCAACAGAGATGTACTGTACAGAGATGGTTACTACTAGTTCAAACCCAAGAACAAATAGCTGCATTGTGGAAGAATATCTATTTCATAATCTCACATTTTTCTATAATGAGATGGATAAGATAGAGTGTAGCCTAGGCAGGTAGAAGCTTGTAAGCTTATAAAAAACATAGCTCTGTATACAATGCTGTCTCTTCTCCTGAAAGCAAAAGTTTTTGATTCCATAATCAGCAAACTCCCCTTCTAACCACAAATATTATTTATATGAACAAGGAGGAGTGTGTACCTCATACCAGCTCTCGTTCTGATGAATATTGCTGTCTGTGAGCCAAATCTTGTCTTTTGTTCTTTGTTAGAAAATTATTGTATTTTATTGCAATATACTATGTGTGAGAAACAGACCTCTCCAAACCTGAGCTTTCCATCAGGGAGCAGAAGGACCAGCTGCTGTCTAAGGGATGAGGCTCCAGGAGCAGAGGGCAGTAACTCTTACAGGAGAAGGATCTGTCCACTAGTCTTGGCAAGGCAAGCAGGGCAAGCCTAGGGACTGTGGCCAGACTCAACCAAGCCTCCAGATGAGCAGGCAAATTCATGGCAATGAGACAGGTTTGAGATGAAGGAAGTGTATCTACAGGTCAGGATGAGGATCATATTCACTCATTGCCAACCAGGTCCAAGGCATGCCCAAGGTAAAGTCCAGAAGCTGGCCAACAGATTGAGGTCTTGATCAACAGGATCCATAGCCAGGCACAGCTGAAGACCAGCACTACTGCAGTGTAGGTTAGGAGGGGAAATGGGGCTCCTGGGCTGACTGGGCACAAGGTGTGTTTGGAAGCCTAAGGTGAGGCTGATCAGGGTCATTAGTGCACTCAGAGCAATCTCACTTTCCAGCTTTGCTTCTTGAAATATGTTTCATGGCTTTTAACACTTTTTTCCAGCTTCCAATACTTTGTAAAGAAGAATTCTTTGAATGTTCTTATACTATGATTCTTGGCTTTTCTCAAAATGTATTATGTCCTTAGCTGTGTCTCTGTCAACAGCATCAGGCAGTACAAGAGACAAGAGCAAAATAGTTCAAATGCCTAATACTGTTAAACAAACACCTGCTTATGCCAACTGAGAGTTTATAACCTTCAGATTTGTGTATGGCTGAATAGGATCGGTCAGGAGCAGGAAGAGACAGAAATGCAGGATTGATCAAATGCAAATACTTGCAAATATTCATATATTCAGTCTTCAAAGTCTGTACAAACACAGACTGTAATATCATCTTTGTCACTCATTGCTTTGATCTTGTCATTCATCTGGGTTAACGTCCTCTTCTATTACAAATTTAGGCTTAATTTCATTGTCTTCAAAGTTCTGTACTGTTCTACCTCTCCTTACTTATTCAAACTTCAAGTTGCTGTTCTTTCTTTCATTCAGTTCAGTGTTTCTATAATCAACCGTGTCAAAGAATGAGACCAAAAGAATCAAAATTTAGGAGATAACCACTGCAAAATAAACTAACTTTTGTCTCTTCCAAGGTGAATAATTGTTCAAAAAACAAAACAAACAAACAAACAAACAATAACAAAAAAAAAACATCTAATGCTTAATAGGAGACCACTCTGACATTCACAGAGCTACATCATTATATTTATTTCTGCTAAAAATATTCTAGTCCATCTCACTGCATAGATAAACTCTTTCTCCAGAGTGAGTTTCTCTGCAGGCTCCCATCAGATGGAACATTCACTTTAGCAATAATCCCTAGAAATACTGGACTAAAGTTTGCTTTTCAGATGTCCTCACATTTGAGGCAGAGGAGTGAAGCAGACAAACTGAAATAGTAATGTCTGATGCCATTAGTGCTAATGTTGACTGATCACATCTGTAAGAGCCCCTTAGACAGTGTGTCCAGTTTGGAGAAAATATTTCTGACATCTTACGTTAAATCCACCAGAATTGCACTGGAGCAAAAGCCAATTGAAAAACTGTCTTTAATGTGACATTAGTTTTCTTTCTGCCTGTGGACTTCTCTTGAGTTTGTTCAGTCACATGTATTTTTCATCAATACCTCTGAATTAGTATCAGGTGATAGTATCTGTGCCTTAGCATAACATTAAGTTTTTCCAAAAACTCATTCACAAATGATTAGGCGTTTTTGAAGCAGAAGTGAAATACACAGCCTCTTTGTTTTTCTTCCTGAGTCTTAAAAAACAGTCATTGATAATGAGATTAGTGTTCCTTCTGCTTCTTCATTACTAATTCTTATTTAGCAAAGTTGCTTTCATGTTATTAGCAGCACCTCTAGACTACTCTCTTCTATTACTTTGATGAGATCGTCATATGAGATGCATGAGATGTTATTAAACCAGGTAACATTACAACTTAAAGTTAGGGTTTTTTTTCCTACCACGGTTGTTGAATAGAAGGAAGTGCGCTTTGTATCTTGTACTTGTCTTTCAAGAGAAGTAATTGATTTTTTTCCGTGCAAAGCCAACTTTAACAACAATTTATGCTCTTGCAAAACACTGCGATACATCTCATCTGAGGCGGCTCTGAACAAGCAGACACATTGGTCAGTGATGCAGAATGCATCAAAGAGGCTGCACATGAGCATAGGTGTAAATACAGTTTCTCACACCACTACCTCTGCTGACATCAGGTTTTTATCTTACTATGTTATGAAGTTGCTGATATACGATGTATGTTACAATTACAGCAATGTTAAATTATGCCATTTGTTACAATTTATTTCATAGTTGTGTAATTTGGAGTATTTGGAAATTTTTTGGAAGTAAACAGCAAGAGGGAGTTAAGGGAGCCACAATAAAGTTGAAGATTTTGTGTGTGAAGTCTACTTCCTTGGTACTTTTTATGATTCTCTGTTCTCTCTTCTTTTTAATATTTCTGCTTTTTCAGAGTAGAGAGGAATGTATTTTGATATATTTACTATTGAATTCTTGTTGGTGTTCGTTTGTGCAGAATGATGAAGAGGCGTGAAAGTTAAATGTGCTTCATACCATCATTTTTTCCTCTTGAATGCACTCGTACCAACAGCAGATGTCCAGTGAAGGGACACAAATATTTCCCTTTAGCAAGCCATTGCACTGAAAATAATGGGAGTTTATTTAAATAGTGTGGCCCTGAGGAGGCGAAGGGGTGAGCAGCACAGGAAAGTAGGAGCAGAAATGTACTCCATCAAAGAAAGACTTCATTTGCATGCAGTGATTTTTTTAGCAAGACACACAACATAAAATTAGTAGGAATTCAACTGCCAGTTGATTTATCAAAGGCAGTGGGAATGGTAATTTGAAATTTGTTGTGACCATGGATGCTATTGATTCTCCTGCTCTGTGCACAATTGTGCTAAAAAATCAATTATTTAATTATTGATTTTATGCTAACTCTTAAATTATTTTATTAACTCCAAATTAAGAGTTATGATGAATACAAACATATGTGATAAAAAATAATGCTGAGATAGATTTCTCTCACAGGTTTAAATAACCATTCTGATGAGACAAGAATGATTACTGAAATAAAAGCATGATAAATAAAAGTCAGGAATGTTTTGCAGATGTCGTGAATCATTTTGTATTACTTTGATTTTCAAAATGAGTGCTGATCCTGCTGTTGCTTGCTGTGCAGAACTTTGATTAAAGTTAATGAGAATTCTATGTGCAGAAGGACTGTGGTGTGGTAGATCTGTTTGTTTTTATTTCCTTGCACCAGTATTAATGAGAATTACAGGTGTGTTTTGGGGCAAAAACAATACCAGTATGTATAAAACAAAGTCTCCAGTAGCCAAATTCAAAGAGCTACATGGTGATATCAATAGCTCTCAAAAAGTGAATCTCTGTTGTAAATGAGACAGTTGTTTTACTCTTTCCCTTCTGTACTGATCAGATACCAAAGTTGCTGAGAAAATTTTACTCCTGTTGAGGAGCTGGTCACTCATGAAGCTATAAACTTAGGGTATATCGTTCCAGAAAATGACAGACACTAAAACAAAGAGGTTGTAAGTTTTCATCACAAGCTCTTATTTTTCTCATAGTATGAACAAAGAAAATTTAGGGATACCACTAAAACACAAACAACGGTAAGCTGTGAGACACCTAGACTGAAGCACTTCTGTAACTTCAGGTCTTTGCCTCTGCCAAATGTGAAGATTCAGGTGCAAACAAGGGTTGACAGAGCTCTTCAGAATGGTGCTGAAAGAATGGTACTGTAACTTCTGTGGTCACAGACATTGCAGGTGTGACTTAAAAGTTTCCTGGGTTACAACTTTTCCTTTCTGAGCACCGATGCTTTGGAATAATCTGTATTCATGTCTGGAAGTAACCACATCTACCTACCTCTTGTCTAAAAAATCTCTGAAATGCCTGGAAGAAATTTAAAAAAAAAAAAAAAAAAAAAAAGGTACGCAATTTGAAATAGAGTTGCTGAAGAGAAAGGAGAAATCAGAATAGTTTTGCTTTTTCATCATGATCACACTAGTAGAACAGGCCGGTGCCTGATTTGTCTGCCTTAATGCTTTCGCCAGTAGTCCTGTTCCTATTTGATCAAATCCTGTTCCCAGTGAAATCGGTGGTAACAACAGTTCAGCTCCCTCAGCACTCATGCTGCATTTCAGGATGTTAAGCACCATCCCAGCCTTGTGACAGCTCCTCATTGTCTGCGTTGATTTCACTGTGCAGCTATGCAGTGATGAGACAAGGACAGAAGCGAAAAGGCCAGGCTGAGGCCTGCTCGGGCTGAGTGCCATGATTTCACCATCGTGACTTATGGGTGCTACCACATGCTGGTGACTCAGAAGCTAATTGAAGGAGATGACCAGTATTCTCTGGCTGAATGATGTTAAGAAGAGAGCAAGAAGCAATAGGTTGCCCACTTATGCACACAGGAATATGTTTCATCCTAAATGCATCCCCAAACTGTAGACATCCAATGACCAGTGGATGATGGCAGCCATTTTCATTCAGAGCATTTTTGTGCTGTAGATCTTTGTCAGAAGGCCATGATTTCTGTAGAGGCCTTCCTTAGAGCACCTTTATTTTAGTCCCTGTCACTGCCGTAGTTGCAGATTCATGATCTTTGAGGTCCCTTCCAACCCTGGCCATTCTGCGATTCTGTGATTCGGTATCTTTCTGTATTCCCTCTACTTTAGGCTGTTCCCCCAAACCCTGTGAAAGCAGTAGACCAAGCCTTCTGTTGCCATAGTTCCAGGAAATATTTTAGTTAACACTTTAAGTCCCTGATTTCTTCCTGAAAAATTGTGTCTCATTTTGGTTAATGTTCATTAAACTCAGATTCTTGTTCCAAACAGACATTAACATAGGAGAGGAACCCTTCCTACTGACCAGTACTTGCCTTTCATCTAGAGAAAGTATTTTTTGGCATGTCACTTTGGAGAAAGTCACATTGTGTGACTTTTTTTCATGTGTGCCTTTTGCTTGCAGTAGGGCTTTTAGAACAGCTGTTTCTCTTCTGATCCCCCCTGAATGTATCTTAGGATAAATATCCCAAGGACAGTGTTTTTTAGCATGAATGACATGAGCCCTTTCCCTCTTGGCTCCTTACAACTTCATCTCATCCAAGTTGCTCCCAGTGGAGCTCACTCTGAACTTGCTACAGACATGACAAATGTCTGTTACAGCAAAATGGGCAGCTTCCTCAGTTTAACTGAATGCAAGCTCAGACAGTGCTGCCCACAGTTCTGGTTCCCCCAGGCTATCTTGGAGTTAGGTGACACGGTCACAGTTTTTTGTACCTCTGTTTGCTTGTAACCAAAAGGTCAGCTAGTTGTCGTATCCCTGGCATGCATGGAAAGAGCAGAACTATACAGTTCACAGTAACAAGACTGAAACAAGTGACACTTCTACTTTTCTCACGACCCATTGGAATGGAAGGTATTTGGATTTACAGAGGAAGACACAAAATCTCTGATGTCCTAAAAAGCCTGTAAGTGAGGAATAGAGCCTTGATAAATGAACACAAACAAGCAAGACTCCCTACCCCATGAATGCCTGGGATTTAGGCTGGAGGTTGTAAATAGGCCGTCTTCTGATCATACTTTGAATGAAGTGTTTAGAGATGTAAAGAGAACATGCAAGGTTGCATGCATTTGCCATTCATAATAGTAACAGAAAGGAGTTTCCTTGTGGTATCCAGGAACAGATTCTGAACAGAAAGTCAGACTTCCCAGTCAGAGTACCTACTGGCTGGGAGCGTCCTGGGCTTATATGCAAGAGATCACAAATGTCTGGTGGGTAACCCCAGGCTTCATTACTCTGTTGCTACTTCGAGCAGAAAGCATATTTGTGAAAAAGTGATTTCATCAATGGTCAGGGTCAGAATGAAGGCATGTAGACACTGTCTAAGAGTAGAATGGTTCAAGTCAGGACTGTTGGATTCCTCTGTGAGCAGCTCCTCTCTTATCTCTGCCTCCTCTTGTTTTGCTGCTGCCTCAGAGCCACATCGCTGACCTTCTCATGATACCTTGCTCTGGTCTATTTTGGTTCTTTTGGAATTAGGAGCCCCAGAAGGAAATTTACTGGATTTTGCTTCCAATTGCTCAGCAACATCCATGTGAGCCTGGAGAAGAGGTTCACCAAAACAGTTTACCTCATTCATATGTCAGGGAAAAGAACGTACAGCTGAATGCCTGAACCCTAAACAGTTTGTCAAATAAAATCTCCTCTGCCTGGCACAGCTGGGGCTGCAGGTGGCTCTGGGCACCAAAACAAGGACTGGGGCTCTGTAAACCTTGTGCTCAGGAATAACTCTGTAGAGTCTTAAATCAGTGTGCTCCTGCAGCTATAGCAGAGAGGATTTGTGGTGCCGTGGATTAGACTTTCTGTTAGCTGGGATGATCTGGATGCTTTTTGCGTTATTCTCTCACCAGCTTTGGGAATAATAGTCTGAAAATGGTCGTGGAGCTATTCAACATGAATTGTCTGTGCAGTGTATTTGGCCGTAAGGCTGTAACTTAAAGCTTCTCTTAAAAGATAGCACAGAGGTAGCTGTTGAAGATAAAGAAAGCACGTATTTGGTTTTGTTCTTATCCTTTTCTAGGTCCAGTTTTGAAATGCGTGTTTGGGTTCTGTTAATAGTCACTAAGTGGACTGGTAAAATAATAAGTTTTGATTTAATCTGAAAAGAGTGGAAAGAGGGTGAAATTGTAAAAAGGAGTGGCTTCTTAATCTAAATTCCACAGGTGCAAGTCAATATTTTTATCTCTTGATATTAAGAGTATTGATTTCACAAGAAAACAATGTAAATGACGTTACAATTTGGTAATGATCATCATGCTCAGTCTAAATCTAATTTAGAACACTGTCACTCTACACATTGTAAAAAGAAAGAAAAAGCACAGAATTACACATTACACCTCCTGTCGTATCTGGACAGTGTTTTTACCCAGTTAAGGTTACCTTGTCCAAAACTGACGCTTTAATCTTGAGTCATCCAAAGTTATATTTTGACCATTATAAACACCATTTTGCTGTAGATTTTCTGCAGCTTCTTTGACCACATGGCTACAAGACTTTCTTAGCTAATAGAAGAATTCCAGCTGTATTAGATCTATCCATCTTAGACAAATATGAGCGAAAATGTCCCTCACATTCAGTGAACAGTTCAGGTTTTACTGAGAAGTGAATTGTTTCTGGGTTGCTCCTGATGTCCCTGAGGACAATTTTTCTCATTTTTCTAAATTCTTCTCTGTGGTATAGTTTCTAGGAAAAAAATATAAAAGGCAAGGGAGAGAAGGGAGGGGAAGGAAGGACAGCAAAGAAACAAAGAAAGGAAAGGCACAGTTAAAAAAATAAATAAATAACATGTAATAGAATCATAGAATAGCTTGGGTTGAAAAGAGCCTCAAAGATCATCTAGTTTCAAACCCTCCTATGTGTAGGGTCACCAACCACCAGACCAGGCTGCCCAGAGCCACATCCAGCCTGGCCTTGAATGCCACAACCTCCTTGGGCAAACTGTTTCAGTGACTCACCACCCTCTGAGTGAAAAACTTCTTCCTAATATCTAACCTAAACATCCCCTGTCTCATTTTGGAACCACTACCTCTTGTCCTAGCACTATCCACCCTCATAAACAGTCGTACAGTTAAAAGCACTGATGAAGTGGGAAGGTACAAGGGGGAGAAGAGTCAGAATAAAAGGGCCCCAAAAAAGAAGAAATACTTGAGACTGATGGAGAACATTTGAAATATCAAAGACTTGTTTATATTTCACAGTCTTTTCTGTCCATGAAAAACATGGCTGGAGGAGAGCACTCTGCCAGAACCCAACAAAAGACCCAAAAAGTTCTGATGGTGCACGTGTATGTTACATGATTGCTGATCTCAGATGGTGACATTTATCTTTATGAATTCACTGAGTTCTCGAGGTGAGAGAAATCAGAAAACATATCAGTGGCATTCTCTTGGCTCTGCTCAGTGTGAAACAAAATGTCAATGTCATCGTAAAGTTGAGCTTTCATGTGTAGTATATGCCTAATATTGGTTTTATGATGAATTACGGTCTATAAAATGCAAACTCTTTCAAAGACTAAAAAATGAATGTAATGAGTATTACTCATACACCAATAAAAGCGTTTGCAAAAGGCTAATCCAATATTAAAAGATAAGTTTTCATGCATAAATGGTTTTTGAACACTGCAAATTGTTGTAAAATGAGTGAGTTTTTCAGATGTTGCAATGAAGTGAATGTTGCTATGAAGTGAATTGTAACTTTATCAAATCAGGAGGTCTGCTTTGTACTATATACAACAAGAGGATACTCTGAGTTCATATTCTGCATAGAGGCTGTATTAAATAGCTGGCTTGCTTCAAAAAAGGCATTAAGTGGCAGAATGGTGATTTTTTTCTTCATTGTTGACCAGAGAGAAATCATCTGTGCAGGAGAGAGTAGGATATCATTATTGCATAAGGAGAGCCCAGAGTGAAAGGAGAGACTGATCATCCTCTGCTTCTGTCAAAAAGAAAAGAGGTCAGTTTAGATTAGAAGAAAGTGTGCCAAAACACCTGTGGATTTCAAGACTTGCATGTTAAACTCAAAGGCATTTCAATGCTAAACCTGAATTCCATGTTTACAGACTCCGCAGGGCATAAAGTAACCTGCACATCGCTCTGTCACAGTGCTTAACTGGAGGGCTTGGGAACATGCAGATGCTGCAGCCAGAGAGGATGGAGGACTACCTTTTAAAATTGTTATTATTTTCTAAAAGATGCTAAACTACTAGATGAGAAAAGTTGAGAAGTGTTATTTTCTGAAGTAAAAGCTCTGGAAACTATGAGAGGACTCAAAGCAGAGGAGCTTTGCCTGGAAGCATGTGGAAGTGAGTAAATGACTATTTGCATCAGTTTAGTGTATAATGAGGTTAATTTGTAACTTGAACTGTATTGCTGTGTACCTTGCTGCTATACATGTGCTGACGTGCAGCTACAGAAAGCAAGTGCATTTATGTGGAAATAATTAAAACAGGTACAAGTATATATGACCTGTGCAGACATTCTTGGCAAGATCAGTTTCTCATAAGACTATGTGCCTGCTGGTAGAATGCAGCTCTGTTTTCAATTAGACAAACATTTCACTGCTTTTTAGTAACAAAGAAATATTATCTTTATATGAGACTGTACTATGAATTAAATATATGGCTAAGATGTCACACACACTGAGGGAAAATTATTGTCAGAGCAAATGAGCGCTTGGATGATACAATGATAAGAATAATGTAATTAAATTCATTTTCCTACCATTGATTTTATCACCCCATTTTCCACACTGTTCCTTCTGGCCATATGCTTTGTTTCCAATCAGATCTACTCATTAAGAAACAGTGACTAACATTTGTTACAGACAATGCTGAAGATCAGGGTCCCAGAATTTTCAGGATAAGGTTTAATTCATATGAAGGAGGAGGAACATAGTAAGAAAGAAGAGAGGGAGCAGCTTATATAAAATGGAAAAGGCCGTGAACACAGCTGGGTAAGGAACTGGGGGTGAGGAGACAGATGATCAAAAGGGTTTGGAAAAAAAATTAAAGGAAGGGAAAATGAAAAAGACACAAACAAGGATGAAAGGGAAAGAAGGGAAAAGGATAAGAGGGGGGAGAACGAAAAGGAGCCTGTTAATGGTAGCTGGAGATAAAAGGGGAGAGGGAGGATAAGACATAAAATAAGACAGAATTTAATTATGCATACTTTTCTTTAAATGGCCATCTAGCCTCAAGCCCCATGGGCCAAGAGTCAGTTAAAGTTCTATTGGTGGAACAAGCATGTCGCGTGTCACAGTTAAATATTCAGCAACTGTGGTATACTGCAAAGAGGGCATGGTTTTCAGAGATGAACTGGTCAGGATACAGCATTCTGGAGCCATGCATTTGGGTATTCTGCTCATCTGGGCCCAGTGGCCTCTGGTTAGGGGTTGAGCTGCAGCCTCACAGGCTATGGTGGCAGGAGCACTTGAATATTTTCTGAAGCTTGAGATACATGTTCAATCATAGTCCTTTACCAAACTGTCTTGACAGCTGTAGCCCTTTCCACCATGCCTCTGCTTCCAGAAGCATCACTCCTCCACTTTCTTCCAAGTGAGATGTTAAGAGGGGAACCAGTGAAACGAACCAAGATGTTTTATTTAGGAATTTATTTAGTTATTATTGCATGGCCTATTTACATAATCAGAGGAAGAGGAGAAAAGTTAGTATTAAGGTTTTTGCTGTTTGGAATTGTTAGGTTTGGGGTCTTATGTATACATAACTGTTCTTATGTACCTTCCTTATGGAAGGTCTTATGTATGCTTAATCTGTCTAAGTGTTTTTTAATGGTTGCATTTATAAAATTTTCCAAGACTGGTAAATCTTGAGCACCACAACTGATATCTTTAGCTACATCCTGGGCTGCAGGCATCATCTTTCTGCTATGGAGGTGGCATGCTGGCATTTGAAAGGAGCTCCACGCATTCCTGACAGAATAGCTGGTTGGGGAGGGAACCAGTGCCATGCGAAGAAAGCTGACCTCTCCAAGTCAGGCCTTTTCTGGGAGCAAACCTCAAAAGAGCCTCTATGGGATGCATCTTCATTTTGTCCTAAATATTTTCAGGTTAGAGACTAAGAATAGTTCATTTTCTCCTGTTCTGCTCTTTCAGAGCAGTTGTCAGAAATGTTAAAAGGATGCTCTAGAGTCAAGATGACTCACAGTGTTCCTCATGGTAAGGATAATAAGATTTTACATTTTAAGGCCTGTTTTCCAATTCAATTAGCATCAAGAGTCTTTGATTCTGTATTTCTTCTAGTATCTTTGATATTATCATAGAACATTAATTTTTGGATATTTTGTAGGTGATCTTGGTGTCTAGCACTACTGTGTAAATGAATAGGAACATGCAATGAATTTCACCTTTACAGATGTGTATAAGTTAAAACACAACTAAGCCTACAACTAGACAGCAAGCTCATGGCATGCTCTGCCCTCTGGGATCCACAGCTGCAAACCAGCTTCAGTATGATACCACTGGTGCCTATCCAAGCTTATTTTAATTTGGGAAGAAAACTGCATAGAAAATGGTGGATGGCAATGGCTGGGATTCACACAGCAGTACAAGAAGATGCACTCTCAGGAGACTGGCAATTTAGACATAACCAGTAAGACTGATCTCCATCTTTTTATTCAAATGGTCATTCTTGGTAAGGCTATATTAACTTTCTTTAGGGCTGTAAGTCTATTGCTATATTAACTACACTTTTTCATTAGCTTTCTTTCCCCTTTGCCCTGTCATCTCATTTTTCTTGCTCTTTTCTTCTTATTATCTACTATTACATATTATGTTATATATATTATATATATGTATATATATAATTAAATGTATTATATATTATTTACTTATTATTTCAGTGATTCTGTGTCCTCTACAAAAAGATTTCTGAAAACATCCCACTATTTCCTAAATGAGCTCAACTCCATTTGACATAGAACCCAAGTGCCATTAGGCCACTCCTGATGTGTTTAACACAATTCCAGATTCCTCTCCACTGAACCTCTTTTCAACATTTGCACGGTCAAAGTTTAAAGGATCACCTTAATAGGAAATCCACATTCTATTTATACACAGCTTGTACATTACTACTTATTATGTAGAGGGTTCCTTATGTTTTGGAACTAAGAGAAAACCACAACAAAAAGAAGGAACTTGGCTATTGTCCTGAATGTTAAGAGATACACAATGCTGTTTTTTTCCTACGCTTTTGAGATGGTACTGTCATTCACCCAGGTCTTTGCTTCATTAGCATTCCCCTATATAGGTGTGCTGCGCTCGTGTACAGCATCCTGACTTGGCATGCATCTCACCTATTTAATAAATATTTTGGAAAAGTAAGTATATCACCGTGAGAAAGAAGTTCATAGTAACTGGCATAGAGATAGGTTATTTCAGCTATTGGAAAAATAATTAGCAGTTGAATTTGGCCTTCTTTTCTCTCCGCGAAGAAGAAAAATAGCAAAAGAATAATGATCGTAAGGTATATAATATGTCAGTTGGATATCCACATTAAGAAAGTTGCATCTAAACACTTTCATGGCTGTTTCTATTTCAACAATCACATCTGACCAAGTAAATTTCACTTTCTTTCAAAATAACATAAAGAAAAGATAAGCAAACAGGACACAGAATGCTGACTTGCTCTTAAAGCCAAATCTTATCTTTGAATTTAAGCACAAGCTTTCAAGGGACTTCAAAGAAAGATTTTCACAGCCATCTAAAGAAACTGTTGGATTGAGCCACTAAAATGGAGTCTTCACACTCAGAACTTCTGTATCTATCAGCATCTTGTGCTGAGACATTTTGTGGAGCAAAGATTGGAACCCAAGCCCACTTTAGAGCAAGATACCCTAACATTTAGCCTACCTGGTGATGTTTTTTCTCCTCTGTTGTTGTGGTTTTTTTTGTTGGTTTTTTTTTTTTTTTCCCTAATGAATATTTCAGTGTTAAAGGCAAAAAGAAAAAGAGAATGCAGGGAGTTAGTTTTTATGCTAGAAAATATTGAAAATAGACATTTCAACAATTTATTAATTTTGCCCTCCCCCCTACCCCAAAATGTCTGCTTCATAGACTGTTTTTGAGCAAAAACTGTTTTGGTGTTTGTATAATCAATGAAAATTATATAAAGGAATATTATATAATTTAATAATATTAAGATTTTATAATAATGAAATAAGCAAGAGAGTCAGGCACAGCAAGACAAAGAGAATAAACAGGAGGCTTACCTGTGTTGTGGGCTTGCTCAGGAAACTCCAGTGGAGTGGATCTTCCGAAGAGACAGAGAAAGAACCTTCCCTACTGGTAGTCAGCTCTTAAATGGGTGCAGGAGAGGTGGAGCCAGGCTCCACCCCTTCCTGCAGCACAGGTGAATTGCTTTCACCTGTGCTCCCAGGGCTGACTCATTGCTCGCCTCAGGTGACTGATCAGAGGTTCAGGCCGTGACTCAGCAGTTCCCATACATGTGTTCAATTCTTTCCAGCAGCTTCCTTACTTGTAAAATCAGCATAGCTCAATGTGGTATTTTTAAGATCATATACACACATTGTTCTTCTTCAGGTAGGAGAGAGGAAAATTATTCTTTCTACTTCAGGCATTAAAGTAATGTTCAAAATGAGTCAGGATCTGGGGTTTTGTATTTGTTTCGTAGCAATTGGAAAACAAGTCTTAACAGACATACAGAAATCTCAATGTGACTAAAGAATTAAGACCTGCCACTGAATCATATTGTATGATGAGAGAAAATGGTAAAAATATTGCATGGGGAAGAAAGAAACTTATTATGGAAAGACAATGCAATGTGTCTCATTGCCCCAAATCTACAGCTAATGTTGTAAAAAAGCACATTCCATGAACTGTCTTACCACCATTCTGCTGTAAGCAAACATGGAAGAAGAAATCATCAGCCATTCAGAGCTTTTAAGAGCTTGAATGGAAGTTTATCTTTCTAATGTGATTCAGAGAAGAATTAGTATGTGCCATTCACAGATATATTAAATAATTAAAAGCTGATTGAGTTCTACTTTGTTACTTTAAAAATGATGCCTGAGTCATGAATGGAGTAAAACATCAGAAATATTTTGTCATATGTTACTTTTTGTATAGGAGATGGATCATAGAATCATAGAATCATTATGGCCAGAAAGGACCAGGATCACCTAGTCCAACCATCCGCCCATCCCCACCATGTCCACTGACCACGTTCCTCTGTGCTGCATCCACACAGTTCTTGAACACCTCTGGGAGCAGTAATTCCACCACCACCTGGACAGCCTATGCCAGTGCTCCACCACTCTTTCTGAGAATAATTTTTTTTTTAAATTTCCAACCTGAATCTCCCCTGGCACAACTGAAGGCCATTTCCTCTCATCCTGTCACTATGGAGATACATCACTCTCTGTTCTTCTCCTAACTTCTTAGGAATCATGTAGCTGCTTCAAGCAGCTCCTTGCTTAACTGGCTTCTTCACCAGCCACTGTATGCAGAGTACAAGCAAGGCTGCTAACAGCCAAGAGAATGTGCAAAGGTTAGCCTCAGCTTCTGTGTGTTAGGTAATAGTAAGGAAATTATCCTAACATTTTTAAGAGTGATTCTGCCCTCATTGTGTGTGCTTTCTCAAAAATGATGAGGAGGGAGTGAGATGGGGGTAAGAAAAAATGTAGAGCTGTGTCTCTTCAGAAACTGCCCCGAACATAAGAAAGATATTTTACATTCCTTGGTTCTGCAAATTCTCCCATCAATATCAATTAAAAGGGCAACTTCTTGTATACTATTTAATAGGATATTATTTGTAAGCAAAGAAAAATAAATGCTTCTGGTGCATAATGAAAGCCAGCTATCTGCTCCATTGGTGGACCTTTTTGGCAGCTGAATGTGGCTTTAATTCCACTGCTACATGTTTCTTTGCTGACTCAGATCTGAAGCATGCCAAATTTCAGTAACAGGCAGCCAAATAATTTATCTGATCATTCCATTCTTCTCATATTTAGAAAAACATCCTCATGTCTGTATAGTGGCCATCTTCTCAAAAAGTGGAAACAGTGAAGTTAGATAGAAGTTCTTTAGTCAAAACAGGAAAATAATAACAAACAAAATAAATGCACAGAGCAATTGCTTTGCAAATTTGAGGTAACTGTACATATTCAAAATTGTACACAATTTTTATATAGTAAATCATTTAGCAAGTTCTTTCATTTACTACATCCAGCCTCCTACCCAAGTCTCTCCTTGTTCTCAGATAAGCTTTCAAGAATAATAAATACCCCCTTAAGGGGATATGCTTTAAAGCAAATAACCACTGCCAAATAATTTATCACATGTAACCACTGGTCTCCATCCTTAATTACTAGCATTTCATTCTACTGCTTGTTTAACAGAAGTTAAGCCTAATGCCTATTCTCTGTATATTTTTTTTCAAGAGCTTCTTTTCATCATGTATTCAGAGTTTGAACTAGGCTGTCCCTTTTTTGTGAAGAAAGGCATTTCTGTGGGACTTTGCCTATGGGACCCTGTAGCAGAGAGAATCCTATTTAATTCTTGGCATGAAACATATAAAAGAAGTCCTTGTTTGATTCAGATTCAATAAACAATAGTTGGTACTTATTTGCATAGGGTAAGCTCTTTGCTTAACTTCTGGGTAGTTCGTTTTTTGCCTGCTGTTCAATATTTATTGCACGATCTTGTTTATTTCTTTAATTTATTTAATGCAGCAAGATCTGGATGCTCGGCATTTGGTTGTTTTGTTTTTTGTTGTTTTGTTTTTTTTTTTTTTTTTCCAGGAACTGAAACAGTTGGAATGAATAGTCTGTCTCTTTGCGGTTTCATTGAACTTTCTTTCAAGGTCATAACAATTTACTAGGGTATGCCTGACTGTAAGAAACAAGTTACCAAGAATTTATTCCACTTTGAAAATGGTTTGGCTTTAGAAAATGGGGAGGAAAAGAACAATGCATTTTCACCATGTTAATGGGAATCTAGTTTATTTCACTAAGGTCACTGAATGTTGCTTTCATCAAACAGATGCAATTCATTTGACAGAGCAAACTTGCTTTTGTGAGTGTCTTCCAGCTTTTGCTATTTGTTGGGAAGGAACTTTTAAATAGAGCTGACAGTATTATAAATCAGCTTTGGTTACACTGAATTATGAGATATCTTCCATATCTTCCCTTGCTTGAAGTTAACTCTCTTAAAGACAAATGCATTTTCAGAGTCAAGGAAAGAAAATGAAGTGTGATCCTGAGTATTTTTGTGGTAATTGGGTTTAGATAGTGTTAACATCTCTTTAAACACGACACACAATGCTGAGAGCTGGACTTAATAATTATGTGAGCAATTTACGTAGTTTAAGTTTGATATAGTACCCCAGGACAGATATATAGGATTTGGAGTATCTAGGGAAGGCTTTGACTACAAGTCCATTCAGGTGAGAAGCAGTAGGAAGAAACATCCCTTCTGGTGCTCCATAGGCTTCTTGTATCTTGACTTGATGTAATTGAGACAGCATCATATTCAGGGAGATGGTGCTTGACCTCAGCAGTACACAGCCACAGAACAAGAACTGCAGCAACAAGAGGAATCTCCACGGCTCAAGGCTTCTTGGGGTTCTGCTACCTCTGGTCGCTTGTTCAGTGATGTGAATGTGCAATCTAGCCTACGTAATTAAAAGTGTATATTTTTCAGGATTGCAAAAGGACTGTTGATTACCAGTGTGTTGTTACTACAGACCTGGGCTCTACACTGCCCTGGTTAATGTATCTGAGAAAGTGTTCTGTGCAGTCCATATACAAATTCATATTTTCACAAGTGCAGAGACTAAACTGCCAAGATCCCACTACTGTCATCATTTAAGAGGACAAGATAGAAAACTTCTGTATTGTGGAAGTGTAACATAGCCCACATTCTGAGTGGCTTGCACTGGAATGTTGCCTAGTCTCTATGGTGGAGCTCTGAAGGATGAGAACACCTCTCAAATTTTCCTCTGAAGCATCAAGATCTATAATCAGATAATGAGATGTTTTTGTGAATCAAGACCAGTCTAATTCACTCAAAACATGTTATAAGATGAAGCTACTTGAAAACTAGTTATGCCACAGTGAACATGCTTTATATTCAAAGTAGAAAGAGTAGGACTGCTCTTCAATGAGCACTGAAGTTAGGTTAATGGATTGTTTCTCCAGATTAGATATTTCAAAAAAAATAAAGCAGTAGGTTTTTTGCCTTTTAAGAAAAACCATTCTGGCAATATATTTTTTCATATAAATGTAGAAGGAAAACAGTAGATGTGCAGAAGAATGTATTAGAATTGAAGCAGCAGTATGTTTCAGTATCTACAGATAGATGAAATAATTTTCTTTTCATTTGTTTGTTTCTCTTACTCTACCTTTCCTTAAATAGCTTGAGGTTATCTGGAAACAGCTATTCTGTATTTCATCACCTGGTCTCAGCAACATATCCTATAACATATGTAGGTTTCTGCAGCTATAACGATTAAATAAATTTATTGGCTGTGCTCACAATGAATTGAAATAAGTCCAATATCTGTCTCCTCTTTATCACAATTTACGTACTGCAGTTATTAATTTCTGAAATCATTAAAGTATGTTCCCAAGTAAAAGATGAATAATATGTAAGAAATTGGATTGAAGCATTCCACGAAATTGCAAGAAAAGTATGAATTGTGTTTTGTTTTGTTTTCTTAGGCTGTAGGGAAAGCATTATCTAGGAAATCATAAGAAATTGAGCCAATATAATCCAGATTTACTCCTAACAGAAGACTATGTTAGGAAATTACAAGATAATCAAATCTCCACTATAAGCGAATAGGACATTCTATGCACATTTTTCTAAAGATCCAAAGTGCAATATTGACAGCATAAGGTTTTACTGGAAAATGAAAGCAATCCTCTAGACAACTAGAAGAATTCAATTCTAACTGCTATGAAACAGTGAAGGTTTTACTTAGAGAGAAAGCACCGGTGAAAAATGATAAGCTGTTTCCAGATGTAAGTATGAAAAGATAAAATAAATGCAGAATGCAAAAGAAAGTAGTATAGTAGTAGAAGGTTCTCTTGGATTTCTTGAGTGACTTATTGTCCAATTTTAAAACACAGAGAGAAATTATTAGAAAATTGGTATTCTGTGTTGCCTACCTTTGTTGTTTATTGCTTATTTTTATAGCTACTTCCTCTACTTCCTTAAGTAGAGGAATTTATACCCTTCCAGCATTTATAGATTTAGCTTTTTCCATTATTCATTCTTTAGAGACTCTGAAAATCCAAAAGGCATTATGTGTGGTCGTGCATTCTGAGATTGTATCATACACATTCACATAAAATGTTATTTGAAGTAGTACCTTGAGCTTGCACCTTGGGCTACAGACAGAGCATGTTTATATCCCATACAGGTGCCTAACATAGCCTTTTCAGCTTTTATCCGTTGATTGCCCGGGAAGTAAGTGTCTGGCAACCTTGGCTATTTATATGGGAGCTTCAATTGCACATTGCTGTGATGAACTTTGGACTTCCTGGTAATGGTGTAGGAAAAATATAGTCTTTCATTATTTCAAGGGTGCCCTGTTCCCAGTGTACCAGGACTGCAGCTCAGATAGCTGCTTCTGACGGTGCAACCAGAAATCAGCATCTTCAGCAGGGGAGAGAATATTTATGGTCGATGATCCCGTTGTTAATTGATCCAAGCTCAAGTTTGCTGACCTTCAGGCATACACAAATCATGTCCAGTTATCCTGACTTTCACCCTGTAGTGGTTGTGGGATTCCTGGAGGCAAGATATTGAGGAAAATTTCGTAGAGCTGATGTTTATTGACATTTTCTGTGAAATACCATGCAAACAGTGTTTAGTAGACATATTTTTATAGATTTTGAATTAAAATAAAATACCACACATACTTAAATGCAGTCTGATGCAGTCTGATGTTTGCAACGTCACATCTATTATAAATGCACATTCAAATTCAGTGTTATTGGCCCAGTGTTCTGTCCAGAATCCTGCCATGTTCACTGGTGTTCAACCACCCATGAAGGCAGTGTGCTGAGAGTTGAGCTGATTTCTACTCACTTGTTACCAAAGCAATTCAGAGAGCCATATTATCCTCTGTTTGGAGTCCATAGGAGTTGTGTGGGACTGTGTGAAACAGTATTTAATCTAAATATAAAGTATTTGGTAATGTAATACCAGTGGCACGTAAGTTAATCCAAGTATTTGCATTACATGAGACATATAATGCAACATTTAGTTTCAGTGTGTCTTTAAATTGGTTTTCTTCCAGCTGAATTTTTAATGGTAGTGTTAGATAAACATAAGCAAAATGTTTGTTTTTTCTTTATGAATTTGTGTTTAATTTAGAGGAGTACAGCTGCTGTTGTCCATTGTATGTTTATATGAATACAGTTTAATATGACTGTATTTTTAACATATTTGCTTGCTTGCTTTGTCTCTATGGGGATCAAGTCTTTTTGACCTTATTAGCTAGTCTATGAAGGTCTTACCATTTAACTTCCTCCAGAAGATTTTTAAAAATCATTTATATATATGTATATTATCCTTCACAAGCAAACTTTCACATTTTCACTCTTCTTATGGCACAGAATTCTATGTAAATGTCTAAAGAAAAGGAAAGAAGAAAGAGATCGATACTGCATAAGGCGAATCTAAAGCCATCTAATACACCATAGAACCAGAGAATGGCTTTGGTAGGAAGGGATCTCAAAGCCCAAACAATCCCACCCCCTCCCATGGGCAGACCTGCCCCCCCAGCAGCTCAGCTGCCCAGGGCCCCCTCCAACCTGGCCTTGAGCGCCTCCAGGGATGGGGCACCACAGCTTCTCTGGGCAGCTGTGCCAGCACCTCACCATTCTCTCAGTAAAAAATTTCCCCCTGACATTTAGTCTAGAAACATTTCAGGAGGAGCTAAATTTCCATTGAACAAAAGAAAGGTTAAATGTTGACTCTCTCAAGGAACAAAACTGTATTTTTGCTTTTAAAAGCTGGCACTTTCATTACTTTCCTACTCAAATCAATCTATCAGTACATTTGTAATGGATTACTTAGAATAATCATGTAATGCCTTTCTTAAAACATTAAAATTCCTTATTTTGGTACCTGACTGCTAGTAAGATAATGTAAAATACAGAAAACTTTTCTACGTGTTTTCATTCTGAACTTATAGGAGCTGTGCCTATTTCAAACTTTTACCTGTGCAAAAAAAAAAGGTCTAAAATTATTGAGTTCAATTTTACTTATTGGCTATTTGTTATAATTTTTGTATAATTTTAAGAATCTTAATTCTCCTACCAATCAATATTGAATGGCCTAAAGAGTCATTCACACCATCTATTTCATGCATTATGGGGCATGTTGGGTAGTGCAGTCGAGTCTATATATATTAGGCATATCAATAGGCAGCGATTCAGGTCACTTGCAGCTAAAAATATACACTGTGAATCTCTTGGTGGAGGTTTTAAAAATATTCAGTCTTATGCTGTAAACTAGTTTGCTTCCAAGGGCCTTTTCAAAACTTCACCAGCACTCAGTTCACAGTTCAGGGAAGGAATTGCCTTTACATCTACAGGTGCAGCTGGCAACACTGAAGACACAGATGTATGAATGGCTAAAGCCAATCCCTATGGCTTGTGTTGGCCTGAAAATACTTGTTGTACTATAAGATAAGAAGCCCTTGTCTCATTCATATGAGCCGATCAAATGTTATTTGAATGACATCTAAGGGCAAGTTCAAATGCTTCGTTTATATTCAAATATCAGAGAATCAGAGAATCAAGGGGTTGGAAGGGACCTCAGGAGATCACCAAGTCCTACCCCCCTGCTAAAGCAGCCTCCCTGCAATGGGTCGCACAGGAAGGTGTCCAGCCAGGTCTTGAATATCTCTATAGAAAGACTCCACAGCCTCTCTGGGCAACCTGTTCAGGTGCTCCATCACTCTTAATGTAAAGAAGTTCTTCTGTATGTTAGTATGAAACTTCCTACGTTCAAGTTTTAGGCCATTACCCCTTGTCCTGTCATTACACATCACTGAGAAGAGCCTGGCCTTATCCATTTGCCTACCACCTCCTTTTAGATAATTATAAACATTGATCAGATCCCCTCTCAGTCTTCTTTTCCCCAGGCTGGAAAGACCCAGGCTACTCAGCCTTTCCTCATATGGGAGGTGCTCCAGTCCTTTATTAATAATCTTTGTGGCCCTCCGCTGGACTCCTTCTATGAGATCCCTGTCTTTTTGGAACTGGGGAGCCCAGAACTGGGCTCAGTGGTGTCTATGTGGCCTCAGCAGGGCTGAGCAGAAGGGGAGAACCATCTCCTTTGACCTGCTGGCCACACTATTTTTTAATGCATCCCAGGATCTCACTGGCCTTCTTGGCCACCAGGGCACTACTGACTCACGGCCAACCTGCTGTACGCCAGGATCCCCAGGTCCTTCTGCACAGAGCTCCTCTCCAGCAGGTCATCCCCTAACCTGTACTGATGCAAGTATATTACATGTTCAATTTTTTTACTTTTTTTCTGTTTTGTTTCCGGTTTGGTAACTCATACAAGATCATCCTAAAACAGGTGATCTATAACTTAGTCAGCCTTAAGATAAAGTTTCTATTGAACCTCCATGAGAAAGCATCACTATTTAAAGATAGTGTGGGCTAGTACTAAGAAACACGGATCTCAGTAGAGATCCCTTTTGGATGCTAAGACTCTTGAAATATCAATATTTTCTTTCCATCTCTTCAATTTACCTTTTTATTTTATTTTATTTTATTTTATTTTATTTTATTTTATTTTATTTTATTTTATTTTATTTTATTTTATTTTATTTTATTTTATTTTTTACCGCTCCTATATTTGAAAAGATTGTGACACCATAATCTATCATACCTAAGTTTGCCTACAGGTTTGTGAAAATCCAAATATGTTAAATCTGCTGTCTTCCTTTTCTATCTATACCAACAGTTATTTCATTAAGTACTATGATTTGTCTGGGACAATTTACCTTTCACAAAACCACTATGACTCATGCTTATTAAATTGTTCTCTTCCAAACTGAACAAATATTTAAGGTAGCCAAAAAAAGCTTCTCAAAAGTTCCGCTGCTATTGGCTCAGGCTTTGACACACTTAAACAGCCTGCAAAGTATCTGCTTTCACTAATTTCCAGTTGGGATTTTTCAGACTAAGTTATTATTAAGACTGCCTATAAAGGTGGCAGGAACTTTCACAAGGATATTTTTCTTATATTTAATATAGTGTTAATCACTACAACTTCTGAAAATGATCTATTTATAATCTAGGTAATTTTTCATTCTTTTCAGCTAGTAAGACATTTGTAAGTGCTTATTCATGATGCTTTAAAGGTCTGGATATCTAAGATGTATTATTTTTTGTTCACAAAGACAAGGCATTAGAGACACTTTTCTACTCATCTATGGAGGTGAGAGAGAAGCTGTAAAGCCCTGGGAAGAGGAGCTGTAATAAACTATTTGAAATGATTCAAAGAGTATTTATTTTACCATCTCCCTTGATGTTTTAAATGCACCGCTTTTAAAACTACATTCATTTTACCATGAATATACTAAGCAGCCTTCTTTTCTTAAAGCTGCTGTTCCTTCATTTTGTTGGAGTTTTATTACTATGATTATTATTTTACTTGTCACAGTTTTTTTCATGTGCTTTTTTCCAAGTAAGTAAAAGGCTAGTAATGCTTGTGGAATCAGTGCAAGACTTTAGTCACTACTGTTCTTCAGGCCTTTTTATACAGTGTTTGCTTCTTCCCCTTTTGCACTTAGTAAGTTAAGGACTGCTATTGAGTGCAGGCAGCTTTATGTAAGCCATGTAAGTGGAAAGTGAGCCAGCATACGCTAGTCTCCAAGACAATGAAAATTAATGGTTTATGAAAGAAAGAAGTAATGTCAGAAGAATGAATCAGAGAATTGAGAGAACAAAAACAAAGAGCAGGAAGGCGAGGTGACCACAGTACAAATGGAATCTTAAGGATATGAATTAATTTTTGTTTGTCCCAACATGGTGTACTGTTCCAGTGATAAATTTGCCAAAAATCTGGAGTTGTCTCCAAGACTCTGGGAAATATCTCTTATTTGTGCACTGAAACATAGAAGAGCCAGTCACTGACACATACAAAGACTGGAGGCTTCCTTTTGAAGTGAGTTTCTCATATTTATGAATTTATGAATACATCTTAAAAAAAAAAAACAAAAAAAACAAAATTCACTCCATTAATTTCGTTGTCAACATCCCTCAGTAATTCACTGAATTTAACAAGAAAATCCAAGAGCACATCCCGCTTCTTCCTCCCCCAGCATTCTCAGGGCATTTTTTTCTTGTGCAACTTATTACTATAGAAACAATCTTTCCAAAGATATTTCAGTTTCAGAAAGCAATGCTATATTGAAGTCATTCTGCTTATGAAACATTTGGTTTCTTATTGAGAATGTCTCAGGTGAAATACTCCATGACAATAAATGTTGTCAAGAAACAATTTCTCCAAATACAAATGAAAAGAGCATTTACTGCTATGGCAATATTATCAGGGTTTCCACCATCACACTGATGAAGGTCATGTAAACTTTTATATTATCCATTTCATGTTTCATCTACTTCTATGAGTATATGTGTGTCAATTTGATATAGTATAGAACTGCATGCTTTGGAAGAAGATTCATGTAATATAATTGCTTTCAGAGTGATCATCTACCACCTTAAAATGAGGTAGAGGTTTTACCTCCGAATTCCCACGTAGCTGAGTTGTTAGAAAACTCCCTTAGAATTAAAAATCCAGTTTCCATTCAGATTTTATCTAGAGTGAGATTTCTTGCTCGTAGGCAAGTTCAGTTCTACAGGTTAAGAAATGCTATTTTCACTCTGGCACATACCGTTATAATGAAATTATAGACAGCAGCAAGATCCACACAGTCCTTGTTTGGCTAACCTTTGCATGCCACATCTTCTACTCTTTTTTTATAAGAAGAGATAGAATCATAGAATCATAGAGTCATTAATATTTGAAAAGGCCTCTAAGATCATCTTACTTAAAAATAATACCGTCACCACCATGCCCACTAACCATGCCCCTCAGTGCCACATCCATGTGGTTCTTGACCACCTCAGGGGACAGTGACTCCACCACCTCCCTGGGCAGCCTGTGCCACTGCCTCACCACTTTGAGAGAGAAGAATTTTTTTCAAATATATAACCTCAACCTCCCCTGGCACAACTTGAGGCCATTATGTTTCATCCTATCATTGTTACCTGGGAGAAGATGCTGACCGCCATCTCACTGCAACTTCCTTTCTGGGAATTGTAGAGAGTGATAAGGTCTCCCCTGAGCCTCGTCTTCTCCAGGCTGAACAATCCCAGCTCCCTCAGCCTTTCCCCATAAGACTTGTGCTTCACAGCTTTGTTGCCCTTCTCTGGACATGTTCCAGGGACTCAGTGTCTTTCTTGTAGTGAGGGGCCCAGAACTGAACACAGTACTCGAGGTGCGGCCTCAACAGAACTGAGCACAGAGGGATGATCACTTCTCTGTTCCTCCTGACTGCTCTATTTCTGATGATGTTGTCCTTCTTGACCACCTGGCCCACTGCTGGCTCTTGTTTAGCCAGCTGTCAACTGGATCTCCTTTTATAGGGCATTTTCAAGTTTTACTGCCTCTTAGCCCTCCTCTGTATTTCATTCCACATCCATATCTCTACATTCCTGCTTGACATTCCTCTTCAACTCATCCTGTTCCTTACCTGTTTCATCACACCAACACTTGGCTATCTGCGCATTCACTTTCTTCCTCACTTGCCACCACCATATGAGGTTTCAGGCAGCAGCAGGCAGCCCGTTCCTCACCTTAATTAAAGCTCACCCTTGGACCTCACAGGAAGCGTGTGTATTTGGGACTTTGGGACACTAGCAGTGCTTAGAACACCGAGAGCAATTTTTGATGCAATTCAATGCATTAATTCTGCTCATGTTAAGACTTCAAAAGTGCCTGTCAGAGTCAGAAGAAAACAACCCCTCCAAATCCAGAAAGAATTTTTCTTTTCATTAGATATAACAAATTCAGGAAAAAATACGTGGGACAGGAAAAAAAAAAAACATAACCAAATGTTTTTTTTTTGTTTGTTTGTTTGTTTTTTGCTATTTGAAACAAAAAAGTCACCAGGAATGCTGTGATTCTTTCTCATGATCTAAACTTAGTTTTGCAGCAGTGGCTCACAAACTTCTATGCCAAGTATGATGTTTTGAGAATTAAGGAGGAAGGAAAAAAAGATCTCTCTGAAAGGCATCTGAGAAATAAAAGATTCACCACATTCTGTTTAAAATCATCCAGCTAGATCAATTGTAAGTGTCATACATTTGAATAGACGTGCATTAGTACCATGACTCTCCCTGAATTGCCTCTCCCGGCAGTACATCCAGGTCTGCCTCCAGCAGCCTAAGAGCAGCCCAGCCTGGCTGTGCCTTGCCCCAGCTGACATGCTTGTGCTGCAACCGCACAGGGAGGGGAAATTCTGCCTGGAACAGAAATTGCAGAAAAAAAATCCTGTCCAGCATGGAACATTTCAAGCAGCAAATTAAGAGATGCTTACGGATAAAACATCTGTGAGCCGAAGAGAGGAAATTGTAATAATCACTCATTACTCCTCACGCCTGTGAGAAGTACTTTGTTCTGTGAAAAAGCTTAGTGGGAGCATGGTATATAAGTACACTGCAACAAGCCTGTCATTTGGAAGGTAGGAGGGAAATAGTTTACCCTTTCCTCCACCCTTATCCTTCATTTGAGTTTCTCCTTGTAAATCCATGTCAATAGCCAACAAAAGCTCACAGTGGTGTAAGCATGAAGAAAATCACCTTTCAGTGCTCCAGCCCCCATTCGATTTTAAACAGTGGAATCCTCTAAGCATCAGGCTGTTCTATATGAGTGCTTAGTTGAAATTTGGGCTCTACTTTTGTGATGCTCAAAAGCAAACACTGCTGTGCTGGTGTGTACGTGGTTTACAAGATGCAGATGTTCTGCTGGGCATGGCACTCCTTGGAAAGAAGGGGCTTTGCACATATAATCTAGTGTTCAGCACAGCCCTGTATGCTCAAATAGGAGCTGGTTACATGTGTGCAAGCAGAAGCTGCATGGAGTGGTTCTCAGTGAAGCACAGGCAGCTGCCTCTGTCCTGCACTCCACTCACAAAACTAGAGCTGATAACTCAGGGTGACTGCTTCCACTGCTGCATAGTTTCATTTGCTTTTATTTTTCATGTAGATTTTATAAAATGAGGTGAATTAGAGAAAAAATACAACAATTGGAAGTTCCAGAAATAGTTTATATAATAATTTGTAACAAAAAAAAGTTCTATCCTGCTTTCTGAGCAAAGCTTCAGTTGCTGAAGAGTGTATGAGCTGTCTGCAAAAGGTCCAACATTCTCATCTGGAAAAACTTTCAGATTTTATTCCTTTATTTGGCTTGAAACAGCACTTTTTTGCTTTTGTTAAATTTTTAACTGAGGTCTGGGCCACAGCATAAGTAAAAGAAAACATGCTGGCTAGATGCCATCATTTTACATTTTAGAAGAAGGATTTGGAGTGAAAACAGATGAAAGCTGTGGGGGCCCTGGTCAGATGGCAGCGTAAGGATCCACAGGAGCCAGAAGGAAGAGAGTCCAGCATATTTGAATCTCGGGTCAGAAGAAATCAATGAGCAGCTGAAACTGGGGATGATGCAAGGAAAAGTAATAATAATTAAAAAAAAAAAAAAAGAAAAAAGCATTCCTTGAGGTATTGCTTCAGCTCTTGGAATCGTAAATAATGGAAAAATATCATCAAGAGGAGATCTTCCTAATTCTGAGAAGTGTTCACATTAACCACAATCACACCAATGATATTTTCATGAAGAATAGAAACAGCAGAGGCACCAAAAATGAGAGAACAAACAGAACATGGAAAACTAGAAAAGAGCAGATATGTAACTAAGAAGCAGTACAGAAATCTAATCTATGCTCAGCACTAAATGGGAATTAAAGAAGCATTTAAGGAAGAAGGAGATTGTTATACAGGGTGAGGTGACCCATCAAAGCAGAAGGAAAATTTTGTTTGAGAAACAAAGAATTTTATTTCTTTGTTAGAGAAGATACAGCTCGAGGTTCTTGTTTTTGTGGAAGCTCATAAGCGAGTTAACTCCAGACTTAAAACCTCTGAAGCTTCCCATGCTCATGTTTAGGAGCAAAGGAACATTCTTGCTTCTCTGCAAAATCTTTAAGAGTGCAGGGAACACAGAAATGCTGGAAGAATATCTTGAAAATGGACAAAACCACTTCAGTCTTTTTGCTTTAAGACTGAAGAAACACAGCTCTGAGCATTTTAATTAGAATGGTTTAAACTGGAGGGAGTGGGGAAGCTCACAAAAAAATTTTTACTCATCTTCATTTGAAATTAAAAACTAAAGTCATCATAAAACATGCTGAACATCTCATTGGTTCTCAGGTGTATTGTCTGATGTTTCTGCTTAAAGAATTGCTCTATATGTTAACTATATTGCTGTAAATATCTATATTGCTATTTTTACTAACTGTGCCATTTCAGTCAAATCCTGTTTCCTTTGTCACCTGCATATGATCACTGGAGGTAGGATATCCTTTCTATTCTCTGAGGCACACTTCTGCTTTCCTTGCTCAGTATTGTATTTAGTGGCAGTTTGCGTGACCATGAAGAGAAGATCTGAGTTCCTCCATCACTATTATCCTTTTCAATACCACCATGCAAAGGACATCATAGAGTTATAGAATCAGAGAATGGCTTAGGTTAGAAGGGACCTTAAAAACCACCCAACCCCCATCCTGTGCCATGGGCAGGTCTGCCCCCTAGCAGCTCAGCTGCCCAGGGCCCCATCCAACCTGGCCTTGAGCACCTCCAGGGATGGGGCATCACAGCTTCTCTGGGCAGCTGTGCCAGCACCTCACCACCTTCTGAATAAATTTTTTTTCTCCCAATATCTAATCTAAATCTCCCCTCATTTACTTTAACACAATTCCCCTTTGTCGTACCACTATCAGACCATGTAAAAGGTAAGTCCTCCTCCTGTTAATAAGCTCCCTTTAAGTACTGGAAGGCCACAACCAGTCTGTGTACATACCTCGGATTCCCGCTCAAGTGCATCACCGTTTTGAATCTCAGGTTCATGTAGGCCTACTTTTTGAGTCGTCCAGATCCCTCTGCATGGCCTCTTTTCCACCTATTTTGTCACCTTCACCACTCAGTTTGGTGTCACCAACAAACTTGCTGAGAGTACAGTTAATCCCACTGTCTATATCACTGATAATGTGATGAATGAAGAGCACTGATCCCAAGACAGACCCCTGAGAGACACTGCTAGTGAACAGCCTCAACCTGGACATAAAGCCATTGCCAACCTGCTGGCTGTGACCATACAACTAATTCCTTAGTATAACCACTTATGCTGTTTCTTATGCCAACCAATTCTTTATCCGCTGAGAAGTACAGCCTTCAAATCCATATCTCTTCAAAGTAGAGATGAAAGTGTCATGCAGGACCATGTCAAAGTCCTTTCAAGAAGCCGAGGTAGATGACATCAGTTGCTTTTTTTTATTTACTGAATCTGTCCCTCCATCGTAGAAGACCTCATGACACAAGAAAATCAAGAAAATTATCACTAGCTTCAGCTTTAACTGCTATACTGCAGAACTACTTTGTCACTTAAAGGAAAAAAAAAAAAGGAACAAAGATTGTAAATTGATTTTGTTTCACCTAACTTTAATAAATACAGTCACATCCAAAACCAAGTTTGAAATGTTATAAACAAGTCAGCTGGGCTTCTCATACGGTCGCCATCTCAGTGGTGGTGAGAGAGAGAAAAGGCTTGTCCATCCTTCACAAGTCTCAAAATGAGCCGAGTTTCCTACTAGAAATACCTCCCCCTGCTGACTATGCAAAAAGGCTCAGTTCTTCAGGTATTTCAGTTTTCCTTGATCTGCAAAACTTAGCTATCAAGAAGAGGTATACATCAGAGATTTCTCTTCATCAGCTATTCCATACCATTAAGTAAAACGATTTAAAATAAAACAAAATTTCTAATCCCCTCTGATTTGTCATGCTCCTGTTGACACCCAGTGCATTGTACACCTGATTTATTTTACAAATATTGAGTCTTCAGCTATGATATAAACATCCTATATATATTTTCCAGGGGGACAAGGGAGCAGAGGGGGCTGAAGGAAGTTAAGTGTTGAACATTCATTGTTTCAGAAATCCATCACTAACCATAAAAAAATCACTTAAATAGTTTTCCACATGTACTATTGTTAAACTCCCTGCATGTCACACAGGAAGATGCCTTGTGTTGTTGCATCAGGCCCTTGAAAGGAAACAGGGTCGTTCAGCCAGTTACTTTTCTTTCTTCAGTTTCCACCATTGTGTCAAGGTTAAAGTTTGTTTTCTCTGAGAAAACAGACTGTAAATAAGCACCCACTAACACCAACAGACTAAAAAAAATATATATCCAAACCAAAACATACAACTTTTTCATCTAAAGTTAAAGCATGTGTTAGACTTTAAGATTGAAGTAATAATGCACACTTCAGCCTAGCAACACTTTGCATTGAAATTAAAGGACATTTTCTCATTAGAAAGTTTCCTCACAAAGAGCAAAATCATAATTGAAGTCTCTGTAGAGGTATTTTACTTCTAAGTGGTACCTGCAGCTGCCTCATTCCACTCCCAACACACACCCCCTCAGATGAACTCTCCCCCCACACTATGTGTCTCCATTTACCTGGTCTCTATAAAGAGGAACAAACTTATCTCTGTAGAAACAAGATTTGCTAGCAGAAATAAATTACAAAACACATATTCTGGGATATTTAACCATTCCCTAACATTTTTGGAAGCACAAAACAAATATAGACTATGGATTGTTTAGCAATCAATTATTTTTTTTGTCCTTTCTGATGTGTAATGATAAAGGAGCTTTATAAGACTAGAACATTTTATAATAAGAAACGAAATAATTTGTATTATTGTAGCACACCTGCATTTAATAGCTACAAAATGGTGACTAACTGTGAATCTTTCTTTCAGTTGCATATTCCTTGTAGGCAGGCTGCTGTACGAAGCTAAATCTAGTACATGGAGTTTTTCCCTCATTCTCTGTCACCATGGGTAGAATCAGAAAAAAAATAACAAAAATCCCCAAAAAAGCCTTTCAGGAATATTAACTTCTAAAGATCATTGATTGTTAAACTGTATTACATTCTTTTTCTATCATCTCCCGGCACTGAACACTTTGAAGACACTAATTGTTATTGCTTGCATTATTGCACCATCTTGTCTTGTTTCCAGTGGCTCATAAATTCTGTATATCATTATACGCTTTTCCTATGACTTTTGTCTCATTATCATTGTAAGAACCCAGAATATGGATTGCTATTTTGGACTTCATTTTCTCCTTTTTAGGATTATTCTTCCTCAATATTTATTTTCACTTGTTGAAACACACGTCAGATGAATGACTTATTTCTAAATAGTACATAGTCCTTACAGAAACAGCCCAGCCTTGCTTGCCCTTGTACAAAGAGGTGCAGCATTTCTTTTCTCTGTCACACTTAAGCAGTGTCTTGTAAATAATTCTCCCCGTTAACCCTTTCAGCACTAAGGAGAAAAGGAGCAGGCAAAACATGGGGTGAGCATCTGCTCACTGCTGAGAGCTTTTCCTCATAATTTGGGAACTCAGATGGATAGGGCTTGGAGTTCTACCGTCTTTTCCCTCCCAGCTCAGGTCAAATATTGTCTGGGCCGAGCTTAAGGCTCTTTGTCATTTGAGAGACAAGGTCATTATTAATGCAACAGCTCAAAGGGTCCAAAATGTGCTAAGCACTTTACAGAGATGTAGGGCAAGCCAGGCCTCTGTCTTACAAAGCTGATATGTCAGTGTCAATTGTAGAGGCAGAAAACAAATCTGCCAATCCTCCCTCTCCCTCCTGGACCTGTTTCCTGAGCTGTGTTGACTCTCTGAGTTCCTGGTGAATCAGAAGACCATTCCTGCGCCCATAGCTTGAGCAGACAAGCATTTTCCTCAGCATCTGAGTTTGGAAACACTTGCCCAAATGCAGTTTTGCAAAAGGAATGGAGATTAAATGCAGCCTGTGGGATCAGTCAGCTCTGTGAGTGTATTAAGGACCAAACTGAATTTTGGAAACGGCTCTTCCTGGATCTTGCAATGGGTCATCAACTTAAGAGTAATGCATCATTTGTCAAGGGGCATGGGGAAATGGCAGCCTTCATCACCCAGAAATCCATCATTGCAATTTCTGTTTTAAAAGAAGAAATATTGCAATAATATAAACAGCATTTTTTAAAGCAGCTTGATATTATCTAGTTCTAAGTTGTCTGTGAGACACTGGAAAAATCAAAGCATTTTTCAGACAGCAGGTTTTTTCCTCTCACATCTTCTTCCTTTTCAGTCAATTCAGTTGAAATGACAGCTCAGGGTGAACCAGCAAATAGTTATTCTGCCAAGATCAGAGGTTAACTATTCAGCTCCTCTCCCTAATCATAAATAAAGTTTGGAAAACATGTTTTGGAAATGATATTTTGTGAGATGAATTTCAAGGTGGCCTTTTAGAGTAGACAATATTACAAAAGCCACTGTGCAAAGTATTGTATGAGAGAGAAAGGAAAGATCTCCTGGATAAGGAATCTGAGGAGGCTTATCAAAACAGGCTCTGTTTCATTATATTTTGCTCCAGCTGAATTTCTGCTCAGTGGCAGTTTACCAGTTGAGTTGTCCACAGATTAAATCTATAGTTTTCTATGTAAGGGAATGGAAAGGGCAAAAATAATAAACAAAAACAAACAAGCTATTCTTTTTATTTCTGATGTCTTCATTTTTTCTTCTTACATCACTGTTACATTGGAAAGGAGAAAACAAGGTATGATACTGAATGAGAAAAATGAATACTGCCCACACACTGAAAAGAGGGGAAGGGGGAAATCAGAAGTGTGAATTAGTAATTCCGTGAACTACTGTGATACCTTTGATTTTTAAGCTTGACAACTGCACTGAGATACACAGAAAAGAAGCAAACTGATTGGGAGAGTGTTTTCTCCTCCATAAACAGAGAAGTACACCTGTCATTTTGTCCAGGCTGTGTGTAACACACACATCTCAACACAGGTTCAGGCTGGCAGCTGCAGGAGGGGAGGGAACTCCTATTTTCCTCTTCTGATTACTTTGCCTACTTAGTCACAGCTCTTTCTCTCTCCGAGAACTGTTGGCTAGAAATCCAGTCAATGAATACACATCGCCTTATCTTTCTCTAGATGCATTCAAAAAATATCTATGTTAATTTTTTTCAGATTTTAAAATCTTATCACTATTTCTTTTTAATCCCTTCCCTTGTTGCTATGGGATGCTTTTCCCTAACCCCTTTGCTATCATTTTACCTTAGGGTAACAGAGTGACTAGACTGAGCAAACACTGAAACAGACAACGTACAGATTGCTTTCAAGTGCACAAAAAACCTAAAAGCCAAAAATCCCCAACAACAACAAAACAAAACCCAAAATATCTATCAAAACAAGTAACGAAAAAAGAGAAAAAAACATTTTGGTTTCTTTTCCCATTCTGTAATTGTTTTACTATACAACATAGGTACATGAAACATAGAATTTTCAGATGGAGGTGTGGGTTTCAAATTGATAGTATCTGTAAGTTTCAGTAGTGGTTGAGAAGTTGTAACTCATAGCTTCTGTGTGCTGGAGCACTGGCATGGTAGAATGAAAAGTGTTATCCATAACATTGCACATATTGAAGATCCCAGATAGCTTTCTTTCAGTCCTGCAAGAAGATCGATCTTGTGTCTGTTTGTCACTAGACTGTATTGAACCTACTGGAACTTCTTGTGGTATGCATCTTACCTCTTCATTTCTCTTTTATAGCTTTGTCTGATTGTTATCCAGAGGGCAATTCCAGTGTTTAAGAAATTATTGAATACTATGATTTCGTTGGGATTGTTTTTCTGTTCCTACATTTAACTGATTACTTATCCAAAGATAGTTCTTCAGATACAAAAACTTCAAAATGAAGAGCAAAACCAGAACGTTTTTTGGCACTTAAACATTGGTAGTGAACAGACAGACACTGAATGCAACATGCTTAACAAATTTGTCTTTGATGCAGGCATTCAAAATCAGAAAGGTTTATCCTAATTTCAGAAATGCTTCATATTAACATCCCTGGATTAGTGGGGGCTACAGTACACAAATTCCCCATGAAACTCTAACTTACATATTTACAGATATGTAACTATATTTCCTCATAACCAGAAAGGTTTCATTATCTCCTATTTTAGGGTTTTTGAATATTGTTCCTATGCATCTTTTTCATCAATTAGCTGTACTCTGTTAAAGGCATTATTTGTTTTGTCTCAGATGTATCTCTGTTTGTGAAGTAGAAAACATCTATATACATAAGACCTAAGAACTGAAACATACCTATATTTTTGATGAGGCAGTGCAGAAGGTTTGGATTTGGATCTAAGTCCAAGAACAAATAGAATTTATAAGTAGTTTGGATGAAAGAAAAATATTTTTCTTACACTTTATGTTATTTTCTTTCAGGACTCAAAGGATCACTGTAAAGAAACATTAGATTTTCTCCCTTGTATGACAGTCTAGAACTAGAAACAGAACCTCTATTTCCACATTTACTCAACTGGCTTCCACCAGTTAAAAAAAAAAAAAAAAAAAAAGCATTTTCAGGGCTGCTCTTACCTTATATTTGGTGGATCATGTAACTGGTCATTAAGATCCTGTATCTTGTTTTGATATCTTGCAAACTTTCTAGGAGACTCAGATGATCAGTGCAAAAATGTTCTAATCTAGGACCCCCCAGCTTTCACCTTCATGAGAGTACCTAATCGAGGTTTAAAAAGTGAGCATTCCTTTGTATTAATTTGTTATAAGTTGCTGACAGCAGCATGTATTCTTCTTGTAGCCATTATGAATCTCAGCACCTTTTACAAGGATAAAACATTCCATATTACAGATTAGAAAGAAAGGACAGTAGAAGCTGGTGACAAGATTCGACCCTTCCATCAGAGAAAAACTGATTATCAGTTAATTTATATTTGTCTGTGTAATACTCAAGACACCAATTAACTACCTGTCTTTCCTCTATTAATAATATCTACACTGTGTTATGCAGGAAAAAATGTCTTAGTCAAAATTAACAAGACACAAAGCTCTAGCTGGATAGCAATTAGCAGACAGTGTCATTGCCATATCTTGCTAATAAGATGAAACAGTGGAGAAGGAAATGTATTCTGTGTGTATAATGGATGCTGTAGATCAAATAACGTCTCAGAGATTTCTAAAGTAGTGTAAATAGAATGACTCCCCGTTGTGATAAGTCATCTTGGATCAATTGTGGAACTGGAATAATTGCTGGCATGTAACTGATGTGGAGAAGGGAAAAACAGGACACGCTGAATTTTATGTTATCAGATGAACAGCTTCATCTGAGTCTGCAAGAGTGTTTGACAAATTCTGTTCTAGATAGGAGACAGAAGCAAATGGGGCTGGTTTGTTTTTGTAGACAAATGTCTATGGTTCCATGCTTTCTCCTTCTTGGTGCCCAATCTTAGCCCAAGACCAACATGATTCAAAAGAAGGTTACACTTATCTGACACCCACGTGTGCTGCCTTAGGGTATAGAGGCTTAGATAAATGGTCTGGGTATTGAGGTCATCTCTGTAACAGGATTAAAAATATTAACTGGCTCATAAATTTATTTTACCAGGGTAGCGTAGCCTGACTGAGCCTGTATCATTTTTATTGCTAGCTACAGTTATGTTTATTGACAGACAAGGATTATAAAATGATGACACAAAGCAGTAGTTATTCTGGGTTCCAGCAGGAACAATAAATTCTCTGCCTCCAGTTCTGGAAAGGTTTCAAGGCTTTTTCTTCATGAATAGTTACTCTATAAAGCCACAGTGTTTTCTTGACTAACATTACTTATTTAGTTCACCTGTGTTGCTCCAATCAGTAGAACTGAAATGCAGAAGAAATTTGTATAACACTGTAAAATGTTCAAAGCCCTAAATAAAGACAGAAGTGAATTTTTTTTTTTTTTTTTTTTTTTTTAGATCTTAGTTGCCAGTGTCAAGGACAGAGTTTCATCTGACTAAATATACTTTCAAACAGAAAAACAACCAACCAGGATGGCAAAGAAAACTTAATGAACATGAGGAGCTTCACCTGGAGAAAAAGAACATCTGTGCTTTTAATACACAACAAAATGATTCAAACATGCATCTGAAGATTGTTGAATGCCAGGTTTTCAAATGTTAGTTACTTGCTTTAATGACACGACAAAGTTGTAAGACATTTGCTGCCCAGTGAAACAAATGATACACAGGCGGCCTACTTCAACTTCAGCCTACTTCAGATGTCAAGTTTTTCAAATCTCTCTCATTTATCATATCTTCCTTTTGCCCTTTTATTATTTGTTTACATCCTTCTTGGTGGCTGAAACATGAAATTGGATGTAATGCTCTAACTGAAGCATTGCCTGTCTCAAGGATACCTCGTTTTTTGTACAAATCAGAGATGGGTTGGAAGGGACCTTTGGAGGTCATCTGGTTCATCTAGGAGGGCCACCTAGAACCCCCTAGAGCCTCTTAATCATTACAAATGAAAACATATATATGTTTAATAAGAATAATCTTTCTTAACATAGGGTCACACTTTTGGCACTTGTTAGTTTCTTAATAATATATGTGACACATATAGAAGACTTCTTTTCTCTTTCATATTGTTTTTTGAAGAGTTTTTCTCCATTTCATGTGTGCAAAGCACTTCTTATATTGTTGCATCTGTCTTTCTCAGATTTCCACAGGTTGATTTTGGAACATCTGGTTTCTGGAACTCTTTTGAAATTTAAAAACATTGTCGTAATTTTATCATACAGATCATTGATCAGCAGAGGACTGAATAGAACTGGGCTCAGAAACAACCCATTTTAAATACCTTCTTGACAACAAACTGTTGATAGTTTCTCTTTGATTTTGTTTTCTCAACCAGCTGTGAGCCTTCTCTGCAGTGATTTAATCATGTGCCTTAATTTGCTTATGAGAATACTATGCAGAAGACTCAAGGGCCTTACTGAAGTCAAGATATATCACATCTACTGCTTCCCCCTTATTCACTTACCCTGTCAAAGAAAGAAATTAGATTGGTTTGATACAATTTGTCCTTGACAAATTCTCATTCACTAGACTATTATTACCCTCGAGGTGCTTATAAATTGATTGATTGATCCTCCACCATACAGCTTCAGTTCGAAGAAAATCACTTCACCAGCATTTACTCTGATGTGGAGCTAATTGGGCTCAGTTCTGTGCTTTCAAATCTAGTTCTGCTGGTTTGGTATGGTCTTCCAAAGAGGTCTTCTAACAGTCTCGACCTTGCAGTCTCTTCAGTCTCGCTGCCAACAAGGTTATATGTTCTTTGCCTGTAGTACCTCAGGGCACCAGACCTGTGAATAATAACTATTCTTATAATAAAAGCCATTACTCTTGAACTTGCCTCTTTCTACTGCTCAGTCAAACACAACACCGTCACCTGCTGATGAAAGTGGTTGACTATTGCTTGGGTGAATGCTGTTAGGGTGCATGAGCAGCAATTTGTTAGCCTTTGTGCAGAAAGATTCCAACTAAAGAGCATAACTCTGCAAAGGGAATTATTGGTAAGCAACATTTGTAGCTTATGTAAATGAAGTTGCCCAGAACTGGCTCATCTCCTTTTTTTTCCTACAAAGGGAGCAGAGAATTTCATTTGACCCTGAGGCTTACACTTGGAATTCCATGCTAATAGACACTACATAATTATTATTTTAATTAGAAAAGCTGCAAAAATATTCTACTGAGTCTCTTATTTCAAGTAGTGTGACTGGCACATAGGGCTTAGTGCTACAATAATTTCAGCACTGAGTTATACTGAGCACAGTTGGTTTTTTTGCTCAAAATAGGCTCAATATTTTGGCATGACGTTCTCACAGCACAAAACTAGGTTACTGAAAGGGCGTTTGAATCCATGCTGACCATGAGTAAGTATTCCATTATTAAATGCTGAACATTTGACTGCTATGAATAAAGAATTTACTAAAAAATGCTAACATCATAGAGATCGAATTTTATAGTCCTTACTGAGACAAAACTCCTGCTGCAACTCAGGAACCATAGTCCATGCTTAGCATGAGGTGATCTAGCTTCAGTCACTGTCCTGTCATCATTCTTATTAGATCTTGTCTCTGCATTAGGCTTTGCTATTATAAAAATTACATGCAGAAATTCATCAGATCTGCTTCCACCAGTGACTGAGTTTCCTAGGATCACAATGTCTCAGTTTCTTGTATGTGAAACACAGATCAATTATACTTCTTTATGTTAACATTTGCAGACCCAGGACACATTCTTAGTAGCCAGAGAAGTACCAAAACAATAGACAGTTTGTTTCGAAGATAATGCAAAATACTGAATAGGTCATTATAGAATGATGTGTTTTGAAGAACCATTACAAAAGAGCTAAGTGAATAGATTAATGGTATAATTTCCCTATTTCTTTTCTTTTTCTCTTTGCCAGCACATAACAGATAACATTTACAAACAAATAACATTTTTTATTTTCTACCATCTACTTGTGCAGATATACCTATTTGTTTCATTTATGAGCAGTTGAATTATTCTGACTCCCTATATACACCCATGAAAAAAGAGATATCTACCGTAAGATTTGCATGCTTTCTCTTCCATCCTAACTAGCATATGTCTTATGCAAAGGCATACAGTGTAATGCTTGAGGTAGCTTTTATGCCAGCTCATATGTCCGTACTTTACTATACAAAGCCTAATGTGGAAGAAACAGAAGTCCTGAAATGCAGCACTGAGTCAGAAAATCCTCACCTCCCAGCTGCTGGGCTGGGACCTGGGTTGATTCCTGTTCTCTGTTCCATGCATATCTACCCAATAACAGCTCCATCACAGTTCTTATTTTCCTTCCACTCGTCTCCCAGTAAGACGTGGAAGCTAGGATTATATAACCCTGCAAGAGCAGAACAGGAAAACAATCCTCAAATATTCCATAATAAATTCAGAGCTTTACAAAAGCAGCAAAATGCATTCAAAAATGCATTTCAACTTAATTACCTATTAATTTGAATAAGAGGCTGGACTGTATCTTAGTTCTTTGCCACATTTTTATCTACCTAACAAATTGCAACAATGTGAGCTCTTCTTGTGGCTCTGTGAGTGCAGCTGGCAAAGAATATTGTTCCCAGTGCTGTTCGTGCCCTCCTGACACTGCCAAGGTTACTTGTGAATAAGAATCACGTTTGCTTTTGCTACATCAGAAAACAATTAATCTTCATTGCTTACCAACCAGGAGTAATCAAAAGCAGTAGGGAAATAAACTGTATTTTCAGGTATCTCTGAAGGTATTATAAAAAGAAAGGCAAAGACAGAAAATACAACTGAGGTAAGCTGCCTCTTGGAGAAAAATGAAGACTTAAATATTTTAGGAAGAGTTAGATTATTTTTTAACATTTCAGTGAAGACATATTTGATGATATAAACTCCAGATGTATGACAAAATGATCCAGAATACTTTATCCACTTTGGAAACACATGACCAGAGCACTTATACAAGAGCTGCTTCATTTGTTTGCTAAAGGTGATGTGAGTGATACCAACAGTGAAATTTGGCTCATTTTTGTAAGAGTATTGCTGAGTAACCAGGAATGCACTTGTAAGGTACTCACATACTGCTCATCCCTATAATTTCAAGGATAGATTATTACCTTCGTTTGCAAAGAGTAAAGATATTAAAAGTTGAACTGCTGACTATATAAAAACAAGGCCTAGAAGCAATAAAGGACTTATAAATCTGCAAATTTGGCATTGCGCTTCCCGAAACAGAAAATACCCCCTTCACCAAGCAGAAACTAAAATTCCAGAGGATCTAGAGAGCTCTGATCATGTCCATGCTTTCAGCTAGCTAGCAAGGATGACTGAACAACAGGTTGGGTACAAAACAGTCCAAGGGGACATTGAACCTTCCATGGGGTGAAGCTCCAGGGCCTGGTGACTCACCTGAAGAACAGAATTATCTTCCTGAAAAGATTAAGGAGAAAATGGCCCACCATGTGTATGTGGTCAGGAATTGGGCTTAGAGGGAAAGGAAGAATAGCATTTCCAAAAAAAAGCAAGAGCACCAGTCCAGTCCCAGAAATTAGAAGGCTCTGAAAGGATTAGACTGGCCCATGAAGAACTTCTGGATCTCAGTGGAAAAAGGGTAGGCTGAAGGAACTCACCAGGTGTAGATATTGCTGGCTAGTTTTTGAGTGATTTTAAACACACAGAAAATTTACATACCTAAAAAAGATTTACATACCTAAGACGCAATTGTAGATGCAACGGTGACCATTCTTGGGTTCAGCATCACAGGCTTTGCTTTGTACTTCCACAGGACAAAACCACACATTATTGTTGGCTGGCACAGTCCCCTCTGCTGCAACCCAGCTGAGGTTTCTTCTCCCACACGAGGCCCATTGTGTCTTGGGGATGTAAGCTCACCATAGCAGAATATCAATTGGAAAAATAAAGAAATAAATAAAAACCTAATACGTTGACAGTCAAATAAATAATGATTTGGTTTGGGGTAAATACCAGCAGGACAACAGACTATTTTCTTAGAATTCCAATCCTTGGCTAGCATTATACGCATTGTTAAAACTTCTTTCTGCAGGTAAGTTTTTCAACAGAATTTATCCTGGAGTACCAAAACCTTGTACAGCTGCTCCCCACGATGTGATTATCAGCAAAGCCAGCTGAAGCTTGGTCTTAGGCTTCCCCTTTCTTATGTGGCAGAGCTTTGCTATAGTTGTTTGATGAAATCCTGTGCATGACATAAAGACAAGTTTTTGAAGATAAACACAAATACCCTTGTAAATGTGTTTAAAGCCTCCAGCCTTTTATTAAACAGCTCAACAGTGGTTGTGGTCTCTGTGAATGTTGTCTCTGTTGCACCAGGATTGCCCAGAGCTATTTGGGCACAACTCAGGATTTGAAATGGGGGATAACATTGCAAAAAATTGGGGGAGAAGATGATGGTAGTTAGAGTCGTTATTTCAGATGAGTGGCAGAACAAGAGAAGGACACAAAATTTTGTGCAGCTATGGTCCTTTTCAAATTGGTAGTGTAGGGACGCCATGCTGCTCTATTGAGGCACCCTGTGTGAGGCATGGGGATAGTATGGCAGCATAGTGTGCTAACAGGTATCCAAAATGCCAATCATGTCCTTACAGATCTACCCAGCAGATCTGAGCAGGAGCCAGAACCTTCCTGTGCCAAAGTGATCTAACAAAGTGAAAAGCTAAGAAAAGGGGAAAAATGAAGAGAAGCTTTAGAAATAATCAGGTCTGTGGATGAAATCAGCCTGATGCCCTGTTCTGCTGCCAAAGTGTAACTCTGCCAGGAGGCTTTGTGCTGTTTACCTTGCATGCTGCACAGAGAAATTTCTTCTACGTGACTGCTTAAAGAGCTGAAAAAATATTTTTTAGGAAATATGGTCTTCAAATAAAGTGAGGCATAGCTGCTCAACAGGCGGGGGATGCTTTGGGACAGTCTGTTAGGACAGATGGCTGCTTAACAAGAACGGTCTCTTGACCAGGTTTCTGTGTCTGCATTCCAGGTGCCTGCACGTAAGGAGGCAGATCACATGCACTATTTAAAATGTGTATCGATTTGCTGGTGGGGAGAGAGAGAAAACTCTTTCTTTGATAAAGAATTTGATTTGATGATCATTTACAGACCACACTGCACGAAGTCTTGACACTGTTTCTTCACCCTAATTACTTTGTGAGCCATCTGGTGCACCTGCTGTTGCAGTGAGGCAGGAATAACAAGCCTTACACCCTCCCTCCCTTTTCTTTTCCTTTTTCTCACACTGAGATGGATCTTTTAAGTGAACATCCACCTGACATGGCCAGACAGTGCAGATGTAGACGCAGGTGCAAACTCGGTCAACCATGCCTCCAGATGGCTCTTACTTATTAAGACAGCCAAAGTAATAACCACAGACAAAGGGACTCCAAGAAAAAAAGATCCAAGACCATCCTGCAGAAAAACAATAGGTTTGGAGAGTTGTGAGTATCCTGAAGATGTAATTGGCTCTGAATCTGTGCTGAAAACAGGACTGGTCAAGCCTCCTTGAAATTTGGAAGAAATGACAGATTGATAATTGAGCAATCGGCAAAATGGTTAAAATGCAGGAGTTTCTCTGTAAGGCTGATTACATAAGTGTAAGTGCCAGTAGCTAGGTGCCAAGATGAAAGCCGTGGCTTCCTTTTCTCCTGCTGAGTAATATGCTCTGCAACTGAGAAAGCCAAGAGACAAAAGCAATAGGATATTTTATCGTCTGCTTTCCTTTAAAAATTAGGGGAACATGCTTCCAATGGCTGAACTCCAAAGAAACAAACAGGCAAGCAAAATGAATCAGTTATGCCCTTCCTCAACCTCTCCCTTAAACGTCTTTAATTACCAGCCCACAAATCATGAAAATTCAAAGATACACATTTCAGGCTTGGGAAACTGTTCATTTGGGCAGAAGAACCTCAGAGAATCCAGAGGCCACCTCTGCTTCCACAATGGAATGATTTTTTTCCTTGTTATCCTGAGTGCTCTGTAGGGGTAATGCATCAGAAAGAAAAACTTCTATTTCAGCCAACTATTTCAACACTCCTTCTCCAGGATTGTCACAGACCACTTGGGGCTTTTCTGGTCATAAGGGACAACGTAAGAAAGCATATTGCCCTCCAGTGATCACTTCAGCAGCTATGCTGCCTAACTGAGTGCTCTGCTGAGCAGAATTAATTGCTGCTTTCCACCTGTGTTTTCTTGAGAGAGGGTTTGTGACTGAGTGCCAACAAATGCTGTGGTACTCAGGACAGCGGGTCCAAGATAACAGCATGCAAAAGTGATGGAAGCTGTGTGTGCAAAGCCAAAGGCAGGACTTGCTTGAAGCTGGCATTCTTATAGTGACAAAAATATGTTTGAGTTTGGCCAAGGAACAGCACCAGACCTGCTCTAGGCACTCAGGAAAGTGAGAAGAAAATGTGGGGGCGGGAAGACTTTAAAACAGCAAATCTCAGTGAGAAGTGTGGCTGCAATCCAAGAAAGTCAGGCTAGGGTACTCACAAGGACTATGAAAATGCCCATTTATTCCACAATGACTAGGAAAATGGCCTGGGAGTACGTCTCCTCTGACAAACATTCTTTGCACTTACCTGTCTAGAGGGCTTCTAAAGTCTGAAATCTCAGGGCTACCAGCCCCAAAACTCCTACCATTGTCTCCAGTATATGTACCTTCACCAACACTACGCTTCAGATGCCTTTGCTCTGTGAAGGGTCTTAGCATCCTTAGTAGAAGAGCTAATATACCCAAGGAATCACAACAGTTCTAGATCTCTGATGTGTCTAGGGAGCTATAGATTTGTAGCTCAAAGATCAGCATCCTTTGTTCAGCTCACTTTCTCTCTCCCGTTCTCCTAGAGCAGAAAAGTGTACAGTTTTGACTTTCTGAAATATATTTTCTGCCTTTCTTGCTTAACCACAGCTTCCACTGAAAGAAAGTATCTCATACCAGGATATAAAAATGTATTACAGGCACACTGAAGGGAAGCAAAATGGGTGGAGTCAGAGACACAGAGCAAATGCAGTCAAAGAGAAAGGCATGAGCCAATGGGGAACTTGGGGAAGCTGTGCTGTGACCCTTTGTATCATGGTGTCTGTCACTGCTATAAATACCACTGTGTCAGCACAGATGTGAAACCTTGAAAATTATGATTATTTATAGAACTCATTTCCAAGAGCTTTATCCTTGGACCAGTACCTATTGCACAGTCCCGCATCAGTGAGGCATCTCCCTACTGTAAAAACTTTAAATGTCAGAAATTAGGCAACAGATGGAGACAGGGGAGCATGAGGAGGCAGCAAGAGAGCCCTCATTCGCCTGATAGACAGCGTTCCTCTCATAGCAAAAGCCTAGCTGTTGCCAACTTCTTGTAGATATGTTGAAAAAGGAGAGATTTACTGAGGTTTTGAAAGAGGATAATGCAAACAAGAAAAGAAACATATTCTAAACTTTTTTTTTTCCAAAAATTATTTTTAGCACAGCACACAGGCACAGAAAAGCCACTTCTTAAGTCCTGTACTGTGTGCTTCAAGAACAAACCTTTCCCCAGAAATTCTGTTGTATTTATTGCTCATTCAGTTTGCAAACCATATGTAAAGCTAAAACTTTGCAAGTCGTCCTGGAAACTAAGCCAGCCAAACCACTGAAGAGATATATTTAGGATGGGGGAGCTGTAGGGGACAGCTGGAGCATATCTCATATTCTTTAATGTGATGCTATTTAGCCCTGTCACTGAGCCCAAAATGAAATAGCTGGTACTCATATTTTTAATGAATGACAGCCAAGCAAATTCAAGTGATGAAGTTGTGATCTGCTCTGCCACAATAAAACAAGAATTTGACCAAATCTGTATTTGATTTGGCCTATATGTATTTTTATATATATATAGTTATATTAATGACCTTACCCAGAGGCAGCCATAATCCTGGAACAATTTATTTTTCTGAAATCAGGGCTTTCAGTGGGTAGTTTGATTCAGATGCAAAATCCAAGGAAAATGCCTATTTTTTGATGCTAGAGATTCATTGGGCAGTGTCTGAATTCACTGGGGGACAGTTTTCACCAATACTGAGATTTGTTTGGCAAGGCTGCACTATGCAGAATAGATTTGTTTTACAATGCTGTCTCCTCTCTGGGCCCACTGTGATCTACAGTACATGTACATTGGTTCACATTGTGCATTCTCTGCGGCTTGCATTGGCAGCAACACAAATTTTGTATCACTTATTAGTGACATAAATCAAGCATTTCAGCTCCTGAATAACGGTTGATGTGAGGCCCATAGCCAGGAATGAGAAAATCAGGATCCTTCTTTAAGGACAACAAGACAAGTCCTGTAGCAACTACTCTTAGCAAGTTGTGCCCATCTCCAACTTCTTTTCTCTCTCTCTTTTTTTTTTTTTTTTTTTTTGGTAGCTACACAGGGTTAAGTGACAGCCTCTGCAATACCCCACAGAACTTTTGCAAGAAGCAAAAGAAAGAGCACAGACTGGCTGCAGTATAAGAGGGCAGTGTAAGAAATGAGGACTGAAAATTATTCAGAAAATAGTTCCTGCAGCGCTGAAGTTGCATTTTCCACAGAAGCAATATTCCCAGTGGTTTCAGGTAGCTGGGGGACAAACTGTTTGCAGAGAAAGTTTTCAAGGATTGCACTGAAGTCAGAAGGATTATTGCATACGGGAATTTGTCCTTTGGCTCTCCATTCGCACTCGATTTTCTGTCTAAATCTGTGATTTAATTTGAGTGACTCCTGATTTATACCACTATGAATAAAAGGGAGCTGAGACCATCAGTGGTATAAATAAAGTCTTAGCTCAGTGGCAATTTTGCCCATGTGAGAACTGCAGGATCAGGCTGTAGAGTCCCAGTAGCATTTTGGCATTTGGTGAGCAAGTTACCTTTATTTATAACATGGTACAGCAGGATGTGTCGTCGTGATTGACTTACAACAACTGCAAGGTCAGAAGTTTGATACACTGAGGGAAAAGTGTCCTGGCAATGTGTATCTGTAGATTGTGTTGAATCAGGGATATGTAAAAGGTTAAATAGGATAGGTCTAGAGGCTTTGGGCTGTTTTCTGTCTCAAACTTCCTTTTAGAAACATCCTTGGAGGATACTAAAGAGCGCCTTCTATCGCAGAATGCTGAATTCATCCTTTTCGCCACCTTCTGCGACCTTTTTACCACCTCCTTACTTTTGCTTTGTAAAACAAGAAGCACTGAAACAACCCTGTCATCAAATCCACTGCATCCTTTCCTTCGTGGATTCTTGGGAGACAGTAACAAGCTCAGCTAGAAGCATATTTTAATAATTATATAGCTATAATTATCATTTTGGCTTTGCCAGGATTTTTGAAAGATAAACAGTGCAATCTATTTATAAGCTTGATAAGAAGGAGAACCCGGTGCCCTTCCCTTCTAGTAAATCCATGGCAAGTCTCATATGCAGAGTGAATCATATAAAGAGAACCAAATTGAATCATGAGGCTTCCGATTAAGCATAATCTTGCAGTAAGCAAGGTGAAATAAATACCTGATCAGTGAAGGAAAAGAATGCATTTTATTTCACAGAGAAATACAGACATTTCAGTAAATTCTTAGAGTGTGGCAGTCTTCCATGAGTAGTCCTATCCACACTAACATTTATCGCAGGACCAATGGTGAGGAGGAAAAACTATTCTTGAAATACCTTTGGTATATACCAAGAGGATACATTTTGAAAGAGAGCTCCATTTTACACAGCTGGTTAGTTACATGATATGTATTTACTCATTTGCAAAATTGGATTTTGTAAGCAAAAACAAATGGAGAAAAGTAGCAGAAAAGACACTGAAAAAATGGACACACAATTTCAAGGATGTCAGAGCAAGGGATCTGGGTAAAGTACAAAAGCAGTCCCAAAGACAGGGCTTATGGGGTTCTGATAACTGTCTCCTAGCAACAAGAATACTATTAAGGAAGATGCTGAAGTCCAGTTTAATACATTTATCCAATGCTCTGAAGGACAAGTAAGTAACACCACATTCCACTTATTATACAGGGATACTCAGGTTCTGCACAGGTCTTTATAAGGAGAGAATTTCTAAGCAAATCATGTCCTTATATATCCATATATATCTTCTTATATATGTAAACATATGTGTTTTTTGCCTTTTCTAGAAAAACAAATAATTCTTTTTATCTATTGAGATACATTTTTTGGGCTATTGATTAGATATGAGAATGCAAATGAGTAGAACACAATTATATGAAAAGAAACTACAAAACCATCTACTTTTATTTCTGGGATATTTAGAGTGCCCTGCTCATGGAAAAATCTATTATGGTATTTACAATTCAGCATCATAGAAAATAGTTCATGGCACTGCTTTAATACTGATGAATTAATTTTTTTAGCATAATTTTGAAATTGCTTTGAGCAAACAATGGTAGTTACCCTCTTTTGTCATAGTTCTCCTAGCAATGCTCCTAGTAATGTTTTAGCCTGGGCTAAAACTGTTTAAAGGTTTTTCGCATTTTGTATCACTACAGAAACAATAGACAACACTGTCTTACATTTTGCTTTAGAAATTTATTTTAAATCTCTGAGTAAACTTTTCACAGAGTAACTGTGTAAACTTTTGGGATTGAATTTGATAACTTGGTTAAAAATATTGCATAATTCAGTAAAACTCCTTAGAGTCACAGCTTAGCTGCAGTATTTACGTATTCATTAAGACTAACACCAAAATGGAAACAAAATGTTGGAAAGTAGGAGAAAATGGTTCAAGAGCCAAGCACTATAAAAGGTTATCTGCTGCTTGTTGTCACACTTATGTCAGTGCAGTTTTACTCTGGCAAGCTTTAACTGTAGATAATTAATGATCACTACAGTCCCAGTAGCCTTCCAGGCCAACTCTCAGAAGACTGCTGTCTAATTTCCATGAGAGATGAACTCTGAAACTGATTCTTCTTTCTTTTTTGGGGGAGTGAGACAAAATAAGATTTGGCTGATTTCTTCATTATTATTATTATTATTATTTGCTTTGCTTTGCTGTTATTGTGTTGTTTTGAGGTGCAGTTTTTTTTATTCTATCCCTTTGCTGTTCAGGCTGAGATTCTAGTAAGTCCCTGACATTTATTTTTCCTAGCACTGATTTCAGGACTCTGATTCTCTTCTTCAGCAATTGGCAGATCCCTAGATCCAAACAACAGACTCAAGGCTCTTTTTCCCACAGACTAAAATAAACACAGTGTAAATAGACAATAAAAGCCGAAGCCATTCTGTTGGAGATTTTTGCAGTAATCCTAGTTGGAGAACAGGTTTGCCATTTCTAATTTGCCATTTGGAGCATGATGTTCAGTTAGCCAACAGACAATGAAAACTAGACAGAAGTACTTTTAGAATGGGCAATTTTTCAGTGTTCTCTCAATAAAGTAAAATGTTTTTTTCTAACATCTCACATTCCTTCCGTTTCCCTGCATACAAATTACAGGCTGAATCCAATCCACTTTTAAAGAGGGTCCTCCAGAGGGGCTGGAAGTTTGATATGTCTCATGATGTCCACCTGACAGAAGACCCCAGGAGCAGCCCATATGCTGCCTGTGGGCTGGCTCTCTGGGTGAGTCAAATGTCATATTGAGCAGTTGGGTGATGCATACTGAAAGCGACCATAGAGCCGCAGACTATCCTGCAAGAGACCCTCAAGGATAATAAAATCCAACTCCCGGCTACACACAAGACCACCTAAAATTCAAACCATGTGTCTGAGAGTGGTATCCAAACTCTCCTTGAACCCAGGCAGCTCCCCCATTGCCCTGGGCAGCCCATTCCATGCCCACCGTCCTCTGGTGCAGCATCTTTTCCCAGCTGCCGCTCCCCAGCACAGCTCCATGCCGTTCCCTTGGGCCTTGTGAGGGGTCTGGAGTACAAGTCTTATGAGGAGCAGCTGAGGGAACTGGGAGTGCTCATTCTGGAGAAGAGGAGGATCAGAGGAGACCTTTTCACTCTCTGCAACTACCTGAATGGAGACAAGAAGGGGGGCAGCCTCTTCTGTGTAAGTAGCAATAGGATGAGAGGAAATGGCCTCAAGTTGTGCCACGGGAGATTCAGGTTGGACGTTAGGAAGAATTTCTTCTCTGGAAGAGTGGTCAGTCACTGGAACTGGCTGCCCACGAAGGTGATGCAGTCACCATCCCTGAATGTGTTCAATAAATTGATGTTGTACTAAGGGACAAGTTTTAGTGGGGAAGTATTGGTGGTAGGTGGACAACTGGATTGGATGATCTTGGATATCTTATTCAACCTTGGTGATTCTATGATTCTTTAAATAAGATGAAGTTGGCAACCACAAGCATCTTTTCCCAGATGATCTGGAAGCCTGCACATCCTGCAGCCATCTTAGCTTCTGAAGATGTCTCCATGCTTTCCCTATAAGCCTCTCTGTGGAAATCTGACTGGAAGCCAGTTTACATCCTGTCCTTAAAGAATGGATCAGGCAGCCATACATCAAACAAGGCAGCAGATAACTTGCTTTAGGCTATCTAACTTCTGGAAGTGAAGGTGTAATTTTAAGAAATTAATTGTTTTATCATTTATCTTCTTGAAGAAGTTCCAGTTTTTGCCTGAAAGAAATAGTGTGCATTTTTGTTTGTTTGTTTGTTTTTTTAAAGAAAGTTGAAGTATGATTAAAATACATACACAGAAAGAAATGCTCAAACCATGAAATAACTTTTCTTCTTTGAACTCATCTCCAAAAAAGCCTTTGTGTGCTTTCTCTATCAGCACAATAAACAAAAACCAAACTCAAACAGAGCCCTACATAGAGCTCTAGGCATTTAAAGTGTTTAGTGAAATTCTTAGGACGCTTACATGAAGGCTATATCATCGTTCACAATTAAAGGAAAGCCAATACCTTTCTGTAGTGAAATACATGTGGTACAGGTTACAGAGTCCACAGCTCCCATCAGTGTTTCAGTGTCAAAAACAAAGGCCTGTGCTAGCCTTTTATCTGTACATCTGAGCACTTGCTCACAAAATTGTAATGTTAAAATAAAGCAAAGGAAGGAAAGAGCTGATGGAGCCCTGAAGAAATACACCACACGAGACGTGCATGGGTTCACACTGTTGCTGTTCTCATTAAAAACTAGGGGAGTTTGTTATGATCTGCTCCTCCTTGTGTCCTGATGTTTGAAAAATGACAATGTTTTCTAGCCCCATTAGCTGGCTGAGCTCTTTTTTTTTTTTTTATCATAGTAGAGGGAACTGATACCTGGGGGATCTAAAGGTGTCAGGCTTTAGTCCCTACTGTGTTGGATTTCTCACAGGAAAACTGCAAGGAAGTATCACATGACCTTTTCTGTATTGGACACTTTTTACATTGTTACAGAATAGTTTATGAAATATCAAATGATAAATAATCTTTGATTTCCTCTTTTGGCTACCTAATCCTTGTCTTTTTCCATAAAGCTAAACCAACAAAATTTTGGTAGATCTTGCTCAACTTTCATGCATTCTTAGTGAAGAACACAGGCTGTGATCCTTCTGCATTGATATGTACATACTATTTAGCTGTCCGAATTTGATCATCCTAAGTCTTGCCTGTCTGGGTCTGAGAAAAAATGCAGTAATTTGTTAGTTGTGGTGCCACTGGTGCTTAAAGATTTTAAGAATCTAAACAGTTGTGCATGCATTTTTGTACCACCTCTCAGTGCTCCTGCTGGTTTAGGAACAAACACTGAGGAAGCCCTCAAGTGGATTAGAAATGGTGGAGACAGTTCTTTAGAGCATGATTGTTATTAAAAGGTTATTTGGGGGCTCATTTATAGGGTACCTGTAGATTAAGGGTTTATGGAGATAGACAAAGGATTTCTTGGTGGGTACTTAGCAGTTACATATGCAACATATGTTGCTGTTTTTGAAGTTTCCATGTGTTCGATAGAATTACTTTCTTGGCTTTTCCTTAACAGTATTTACACTTAGTCAGAAGTCCAGGATCCCGAACTTTGCTCTGAAATCATTGTGAAAACAGGGGAATTTTGTTCCAAGACTTTTCTTTAAGCCTCTCTGAGGTAATAATAAATTACTGAGTGAACTTAACCCAAAAATGGATGCAGTCTGCAGGAGGTAGAAGTGATGTCATCAAAAGAAGCCAGTCATAGAATACTGCTTGTCAGAAAGTGGCATTCTTAAAAGCTATTAGGAACTTCATGGAACTCATGGTGAAATTCCATTTACTTGAATCAGCGTGGGATCACTTGAAAGAATTTAAAAGAGAAAAGCCTCACCACTCCTCAGGCCGGAATGAAAGAAATTTTCCACCTTTAATAATAATCTCTATCACCACACCTGTCACAAATCAGTTGGTCACTGACAGTTGGATAGCAACTCTTGATATTTACTTATCCACATACAATGAAACTGATGAACACACATGCATACCCACAAAGGCAAACTAGTGTATTTCATGTGCACTTGACTACCTCCCCTTTTCCTTGCTGTTTTCATTTATCAATTATAAACTCAGCTTACAAATACTTTACAATTATGACCCTATGTGTGCTCAACAGTTTCTACAATAAAGGCTAGATTTTCCCAGCCCTTATATATTGTTATTTACGTGGTTTTAATGTGGTGACAAATTTGAAGCGAGTTTTGCATGCAGAAATATTTTCAAACAACAACAAAACACATTTGTTCTCCTGCAAAAACGCCTTGGTTAGAATAGGCAGGAGTCTGATTTTCACCTGCTTTGCTGTTCAGTTCTCATAGCATGTGTGAAACACCCTGTAATTGAGCAAGTGGTTACATCTGCTCTCAGAGTCCCAAATTAAATTATTAAAAAGAATTAAAGAATGAATGAACCAATGAAGACTGGAGATAGGCCAGGGTACTTTTCTTCCATGGAGGTTTGATTTTTTGATGCAGTTGCTTAGACCACCTAGTGCTCATCTGCTGCTGGTCACAATTCTTGTACAGGAGCCCTTTTAAGGTACAAGTGTGTGATTTTATTTTTGAAGTCCTATTGAGCTTTGATAAGCAAGTGTCATTAAGACTCTGTCACTGGCAAATCCAAGTGTCATTAAGACTCTGTCACTGGCAAATCATGGCACATTTTCCTATATAGTTTTTTCAGAGGGTATCACTCTATCAGCAGTATTAGACTGCAGCAGCTTTGCTGCTGCTATGACAAATTTTAAATTAAATTTTAAAAAGCACAGGAAGATAATGATTTTCAATAAATACTGTGAAATTCACTTCCTGTGGTAGTAAAAGACACACAAGTTACAACGCACTAAAATTTATACATTTGCTGCAATTCACCTTTAAGGAACGCAAGAGGAAAGTTAGAGATTTTGAATAGATGATGTGCTTTATTTTATCGTTTGGAAGCCTACTCACAGAACTTATGAATTGATGATGTGAAGGAAGGCTCTTTTACTATTGCATCTCACGCATTGCTTCTATAAATATCTTTTTATATTATTATTATGATTCTGCGGTTTTTAGGTTTGTTTTATGGTTGTGGTTATTAATGTTGTATCTCTGACTGTTAAGAGAATTCATAGCTCTGTTCCAAGTCTGACATGTCTGGGAGATTTGCTTGTGTATGTAGTTTTCCTACAGTAAACCAATCTGTTAGACAGGAAGGGGAATATTCTGCCTTTGATGGCAGGTATATTTCTGATTAGAGTTAGTGGGAATGTGTGGCTTCAAACAAAAGCAGCAGCCCCCAAAGTTTATATTACTGTGTGGGTTGTGGAAGCTATTTGTATAATACTGTATAGTCTAGGTGAAGAGCAGGAAAATCAATACTGGTTCCTACTAGATTGTGGGACAGGGCATGAAAATTTTCTTCTTTGGGAATTCAGAAGATTTTCCAGCTGTAGGAACAGAGTCTTCAGTTCACCCAACTTTTTTTCTAAAAGATATCAGTGTTTGTTTTTAACACTTCCCTAGATTCTCTCTTGCAAATACTATTGTGATTATTCAGTGAAGCTTCTCCCCCTGCCCCCAAGAAATTTCACAGCCAGGATGATACAAAAATTAGTAGATGTTATTTTGCATTTACATCTTTGGGGTGTAGGGAAATAGCAAAGAACAGTGATGAAAAAAGAGGTAGCAAAACTATAGCAGTGAGGACTTTAATTTCTCAAGTAAGACACATTAATTTGGAGTCTGCAACATACTGCAGATCATCTCAAGCACACCAAATGATTTGTAGACATTTAGTGAGTGATTAGATAGCTTCCAGTGCCACAGCTTGACTGCGAGATTGGTCAGGACCTGGTTTATCCAAGCAAGCTTCAGTAAAAGGAAGAATATCCTTCCTCCCCCCCCTTTTCTTTTAAGGATAATCCCCCAGGAGGCTAGAAAGCACCTCCTCTGTAGGCATGATTTTCACAGCACATATTTCCAAGTTTCTTTAAGGTTATTTCTTTTCAGAGACATAGTTGCTGAAGAAAAGGCAGAAGGAGACAATGTATGGAGTGCTTCTTGATGGGAGTTTACTCAAAATCTCATCTATGAGGATACCCTGGAGGAAACTTGCACCTGGCAGTTGTCTTTAAAAGTAGAAAAACCCACCTTTCCAAGAGAAGGGAATAAAAAGCTTTAAAAGTCATAACATCAAATTTAAGATCCTCACCACACCGGATTACATTGTTTGCCTTCTGACCCTTTTACTTTCATGGGGACAGAAAACTTCTTTTGACAGAAAGCCCCCACTGAACTTCAATGAGAAGGCTGGTTCTTATGAAGAAGGCTGACTATGGTCTGGGCTCTGTTTCCCATGGGAGCTTTGTTCTTGACTTTACCCAGGCCAGGCTTTCACCCGCAGCCTATGCCAAATTTGGCAGGGATTTCTGGCCTGATACTGATCCTGAAGGAAGAAATCTGTCAGCTTTTCTACACAAATTCCCACATGTCCAATGTATGAAGAAAACTGGAAGCATCATTAAAAAAAAGCCTAATCTTTTGGGTGTGCAGGCCAGAGGATGCTCCCACCGAGGCAGTGGAGCAAGCATGTTATACCAACATGAGCACTTCACCTCTGTGGTTGTCAGGTTTCCTTTACAGCTATCTCAGGGCAGCTATTTCTTATTGAAGGGCTCCAAGTGAAAGAAACTGGAGTGCCCCAGGAGAGATTTAAGCTGGTCACTGCAAATTGATTCATGCAAGTGTCTCTGGTGTGAGCATGTGCTACTTCTTAAGCAGTAGGAGAAGGGGAAATGAAATGAAGAGGTTGGAAGGCTGCTCTCAGGAGAACAGCAAGCTAACAAGAGCAGATTGGTGTTAATTTAGCTGAGAAAAGAAGCCTCTCCTCTTTTAGTGCTTGAGGATTTGAGACTCTAGCAACATGTTGGTAAGGTGAAAAGAGTGGGAGAGGAGGAAGGATGCGTTTTCCTAAGCAGTTGCAGAAGTGTGGAAGTAGGTTATGGCAGACTAGGGAACAGGAGGAAAAATACACAAGCAAAAGGCAAACATAGCACATATTCAGGAGAGTGGCCTACTCTTTGCTGCTCCTGAAGCATCTCCATTGGGAGAGCAGACAGGAAATCACGGTCCTACTGCACAGAATTAAAGAACCCGAAAGAATACTCCTAGATCCCAAATCCTGTCTTTCAACAGGGTCATGTTAATGCAGAGGCACAATACAGCTTTACATTGTTATAATAAGAGTAGAGCATGGTAGGAGCAAGCTATAATTTCTGAAGCTTTGTCTTTATATCAGACCAGAAAAGCATGTCCTGTAGCCACAATTCCATGTACACTGAGTAGTTAACACTGCTCCTGAAAAGAGTGCAGCTCCTTCTTGTATGCTCCCTATTTCTCATATTTAGTCCAATGCAAAGCCCCTAAAGAGCCTTGCCAACACTGGCTTGAAAGTGTAAAAAGTATAAATGGGGAAGAGACAGAGGGTTAAATGATTCTCTTGAAGTCTTAGAATGCATCTGAAACAATGGTTCAAGGAAGGCCCTTTGTAAAGATGAAAGAGTCTCAATCTAACAGGTACTTCTTTTTGGACAGCCAGAAATTTCTGATTCAAATCTGTTTTTAAGAGACACTAAATGTAACCTTGAAGAGGAGTACGACTGCTATCTGACAACATGACACAGCATGTGGATTTTTTAATGCAGTATGTCATGTATATGATGATAATAATAATAAAAACTTAGATGATTTTGAGTCCTTCTGCATTCTGGGGATATTGCTATTCTGGTTTGTACTGTCAAGATAAAGCAGAAACAAATGGCTATCCAAGTGCTGAGTATCCTTGAGAGAGCTAAAGAATAATTTTCTGAAGATGGAGAGAAGGATAGATTGGCATGAGGTAAAAGAGACACCTGTCGCAGTTCTTTTTGTTGATCCAAAGCTTCTGTTGATTCAAGGGATAAAAGAAGTCCCCTGATGAGATGTGCCAGGAGACACTTTTAATCTCTTTTTGCTGGTGAGCGAGAGATTCTACTGCCTGTGCTTGCAGTATGAACTTCATCCCATGTTTATTGTGTAAAGAGATGAGATGAAGGGGCAGCCTTCCCTACACTCCTTGAATTAAAACAGAGATGAGCCCAAGCTAGAGACTAAGATTTAAACATTTCAATCTTTTAGAGAAAAATCAGAAAATAGATACAGGTCCAAATCTATAGGTTCAAATTAATGCCTAAACCTCTGCATCTCAAATGACCCTTATTTTGGTTTTTAATGTGTCCAATCTCCTGAAGGAAATGGATGTATTGCAAGTTTAGCTCAGAGTAGTGAAAAAGCAGCTTTAAAATGTCTGCTGGTGAAACGTGGCATGAAGCAGAGGCCTGAAACACCTTTCTAAACTACATCCTGGATTCAGGGCAGTATGTGGTCCTAACACACCATCTGGAAATTTCCATATCACCTGCCTAGTTACATAAGGGAGATTAATGGCTTCTCATTGCTCTCTTCTGGGCAGAACAGTAGTTGCATTTCCTTTCGTTTCCAAAAAGGTTAACTTGCATGCTGATCTGAAGAGTTAGCTGAAGTGCTGTCTGGTAGGAAGTGAAATTCATGCTGAAACTAGGCATCCATCATGCATTCTGATTTACTTTCTCTGATTATAGCAGGAATCAAACAGCAGCAACTGAAAAAAAAAAAAAAATTGGCACAGAGCAGTGAGCAAAGAATCCCTTTGAACTAGCACCCAGCCCAAATTCTCTCCAGGCTTTTTCTCTGAAGTCGTTCTACCTGACCTTCTCTACCTGATGTTTATTTCTTTGTAGGTTTGTTGTTTGCTGCTTTCTTTTTGCAGTGTTTTTGTCCTTGCCATGGTTTCTCCTATATATAGAGAATACTTCCAGCAGAATGAGAAGGGGTGAAACAGCTTTGTGCCTGGGCTCCTGAGCTCCCTCTTTGCTGTGTGGAGGTGAAGCCACTACCATGTGCACTCCCCAGTATGTAAAAGAAATCACAGCTAATTACCTGTTCTCTTGTAACTGTACTGAAGTGGATAACTGTGAACAGACATTCCCTCAGCAGTTAATTTCAAAGAGTGAGCCAAGTGTGTAATTGCACAGCTATTTCACCTTTACCAGGTGGCTCAAAATGCCAACACTTCTATAGTGCAGCCACTGGCAAAGCCTCATTTGTATTTATTGTGACAAATCTATGAGTTTTCTGCAGGATATACTCAACTCCTTTGTAATCAGAAAACTGCACCAAACAGCCTGTCATAGAAAAAAACAAATCAAAATAAAACAACAACAACAAACACAAATAATTCAAAACATTTCAGTCAACACATCCTTTAGTAGCCTTGCCATTAGAGGTACGCTACTGGTTGGTCAACTTATTCTCTTCTTATGAAAGCAACCTACTAAGAGACTTGGGCATACCATATCTTTCCTGACTTTTTTCTATACAGCATTTGGCCTATGTGTTTTTGTATCACTCTAATACAGATTTTTCTATGTCAAGAAAGGGAGAAAGGAAGACCCAGGGAACTACAGGCAGCGAGCCTCACCTCTGTGCCTGGGAAGATCAAGAGCAGATCCTCTTAGAAGCTATGTTAAGGCACATACGAGACAAAGAGGTGATTCAAGACAGCCAGCATGGCTTCACCAAGGGCAGATCTTTCCTGACCAATCTGATGGCTCTCTATGATAGAGTGATGTCTTCAGTGGATGGAGGAAGGGTGACAGATGTCACCTATCTGGATCTCTGCAAAGCTTTTGACATAGTCCCCCATTCTTCTCTCTAAATTGGAGAGGTATGGATTTGAAGGATGGACTGTTCGATGGATTAGGAATTAGAATCATAGTATCATAGAATCGCTCAGGTTGGAAAAGACCTTAAACCTGACCAAACTACCCTAACAACCCTCCACTAAATCATGTCCATGAGCACCACATCCAAACGATTTTTAAACACATCCAGGGATGGTGTCTCAGCCACCTCTCTAAGGAGCCTATTCCAGTGCTTAACAACCCTTTCTGTAAAGAAGTTTTTCCTGATATCCAACCTAAACTTACTCTGGCACAACTTGAGGCCATTTCCCCTCATCCTGTCACCTGTCACCAGTGAGAAGAGACCAGCCCCGCTCTCGCTGTAAGCACCTTTCAGATATTTGAAGAGAGCAATGAGGTCTCCCCTCAGCCTCCTTTTCCCCCAACTGAACATCCCCAGTTCCTTCAGTCTTTTTTCATAGGGCATATTTTCCAAGCCCTTCACAAGCCTTGTTGCCCTTCTTTGGACCTGCTCCAGCACCTCAATGTCCTTTCTGTATTGAGGTGCCCAAAACTGAATACAGTACTCGAGGTGAGGCCTCACCAGCTCTGAGTACAGGGCCAGGATGACTTCCCTAGTCCTGCTCACCACACCATTCCTCATACAAGCCAGGATGCCACTGGCCTTCTTGGCCACCAGGGCACACTGCTGGCTCGTATTCAGCTGACTGTCCATCAGTACACCAAGGTCCCTTTCCATCAGGCAGCTTTCCAGCCACTCCTCCCCAAGCCTGTAGGGTTGCGTGGGGTTGTTGTGACCAAAATGCAGGAACTGACACTTGGCCCTATTGATCCAATCTATCCAGGTCCCTCTGTAGTGCCTTTCTCCCCTCTGGCACATCAACACTCCCTCCCAACATGGTGTTGTCTGCAAATTCATTGAGGGTGCACTCAATCTTTTCATCAAGGCTTTTATCTTTTATTTTATGTAAAGGCTTTGTAGCCCCAAAATGTCCAGGAATTTTACAATCATTTTATAGCTTACAACTTTATCTCCCCTGTCCTCATTTAACCACTCCCTTGAAGTATTACGACTCAGCTTATATCCTTCCCGCAGCAGATGAATGAACAACAATGAACATCAGAGAGAGGCAAACACTGTAATGTTTTTATGAATATTCATCTATATTTTGAAAGGAACTCCATGTTTCCTTGGCTTTAATTTTCATGCTAAAAATTTTCTGACAAGTAATATCTATACAGAAATATTTGCCAAAACAGCGTATACTACTATGACAGCATCAAGTAGTACTAGAATGTTAGAATTCAAATGAAGAATTCATACTCAGATCAAAAACCTGAATCAAAGAATTATCCAACTGAGGGAAGAAGGCAGTCCATGTGATCTCTGTGTTAAATTGAATCAGACTGAATTTCTTTTTTGAAAATCTGCAGTGAGCTGCCAGTGAATGGGCCTAATCTTGAGTTTCACTCACTGTAAATTATTCCAAATGACAAAAAGACTTGCAAAAAACATGTTTATAAACAATTTTGAAGTGGAAAAAGAGGTAAACACATTTTTAAAAGTATTTACCCTGAAATATTCTCTCGGTTGAGCTGTTAGATAAGTTACTGCCAGGCAATCCAGAGTGGTGCTTTCCTTTTGCATTTCACTTAAATCATGCCAATTCAAGGAGCAAATGATTGTGCTTTGACCCTGGCATGTCTATCTTCTGCTTATCTGTGCAGAAGACTAGCTTCGAGTCAATAGGCTCTCTTTACTTACAGTATTCTTTCATTCTCTGGCCAAAGTGTGCCCATACAGGGAGTTAAATTATCCACAAGTATTCTTGCCTCATCCACTGACCTGTATTACTATGACCATTACCCAAGGTGATGCCTCCATGCTATTTCTGCTCCAGTAAACGAGCCTTCCCAGGGCTACAATACCATTTATCAAAGCATTACAAACTCATGCTGGTCACTTTGGGGCAGACACAAGCTCAAAAGTCCTATTGGAGAAAAGGAAGCAATGCCAGCAGGCATGGGAAGATATAAGATCGCTCACAGTGGAAGATACTTTGTGTGCAAGGAACTGTTCAGTGAGGGGAAATGTATCCATCTGACAGAACAGTGTTTGGATGCCTGTTTGGATCACTTTTTTTTTTTTTAAAAAAAAAAGGTGAATCAACCAAAAAATGGCATGTTGTATGACGGGAATAATATTTTGGAGGATTGCAATACACTGCTGGCATGGCTGGGGACAGCAAAAGCCAGGAGCCATCCTGTGGCAGGAGATCATCTGGCCTTGGGTTTCCAGAGATGAGGATGAAACCTGGGTCTCTGGGATCTGCTCTCTTATATTTTTTTTCCAACATGAGCCCTAGGTAGATTAAGGAATTTTGATACCCTCTAGCTCAAATCATGTCCTTTTAAGAGCCAGGTGCAGTGCATAAGTATAGGAATCCCATTGTTTTTGTTATGTAATCCACACCTTAAATGTACTACTAGCTTTCTAGTTTCTGAATTTAAGTTCAGATCCTTACCTTTATGTCTATTCATGAAATCTGTGATACGAGAATCACTCATGAATCAGTGACAGAACACTTACAAAAATCAAGTTTTAATTGCATTTCTCTTGCTTTCTCTAATACCTGAGGAAGAAAAGACCAGGCAAATCACAATGCAAAACAAACTAGCAACACAGTTCTAAACAGAAAACGTGCAGTACCCTATTATTTGTAGAGAGACTTTTTGAACTGTAGTGCTTGCTTTCTGCGTCTTGACATGTGCAGAATTGTGAACACTCCTCTTATTCCCAAACAAAGTGAACCAAGAGACTGGTGGCAGCTCACTGCAGCTTTTTAACATGATCTGCTTGCTAGTATTCATTGCAGAAAGATGTTTATTGGGCAGCATATTCTGGGAATTATTTCGTTGTACTACACAATGGCAAAGCCATTTATCAGCTTGAATCCATTCATTACCCTTTTCTATAAGACAATACCTTTCCACAAAGATATTGTCTTCCAAAATGCTGGCCATGTTGTATGAAATAATAAACACTGGAGCTATCACTGAAAAGCATCTTTCCTGGCTTTGCCAGCAAAGCTTTTCTTCTGGGGAAATATGCTCAGACAGGATGCTCCTCCTTTTCCTTCCCAGTGACCTCCAAGCCTGCATCTGTCTGAGAATGAGGGGCCTCTCTCAATATAGTGGCTGTGGTTCAGCAGGACTTTATAGGTCACGGTAAGTCCCTAAGGGCAAATATGAATTTCACAGGCTTTTTTCACCCATGCAAATTCTGGATCATTTTCTCCTCCATTAAAACTGTATTGCGGATAAAACCAAAACCAAAAACCAAATAAACAAACAAAAAACCCAACCCAAACAAAACAGAAAAATAATCCTCCTTCTTGCTAATTTGTTTACTCATTGACTTTCATGTGATACAGGAACTGGCAGTGAAGTCCCTGAGCTAACCCTTCCAGTATCAGTACATCAGTATTCAGAAGTCCAACTGCTGTTTGCAAATCTGTGTAGATGAATGCGGTCCAAAATTTACGAGTTGGATCTAAACATCAAATTCTGTTTACTGTAGAATTTAAGGTAAGTCTTGAACAAATAATAAGTGAAAAAATGTGAATCAACAAAATTGAGCAAATATAAATTTCTGATTTTAATCAGAATTAGGGTCTGCTTCCTCTTTCTATCTGACAGACTCCTGTTTTCACATGAATTTCCTCTCCGCAGATGTGTATGGACTTACAAAAGAAGATCTCTGAAGCTAGATCTCAAGTTGTAATATTAACAGTTGCTTGCTTAAGTCATTTTCTGTAAAAGTTGTGGCCACATTTCTAGTGATGGTGCAGAATATTATTTAACTAAAGCCCCAAATCTTCTCACTGACTGACAAAGCACCTTAATACAAGCTACCCAGTGTATGAAAGGAAACTTATGATCCCAATGCAAAGAATGCTCTGCGCTGGCTTGTAGCATGAAGCCCTTCAATAGAGCATTATTTTTTTCAGATTTGTATTACCATTTTACAGTTGGTAAGCTTTCTTTGCTTCAAGTGTATTTCACTTATATTAGGATGATTTAAATTGTTCTTCTAATTGAACTCAGTGTAATACACTAGTGCACAAATGACAGAGGAAGACTGTCAGTGCTATTTCTTTGTGCTGCTGAAACACTCCCTTGAGCTAGAAAGAGAAATTCTGAAAAGAGATGATGTATAGTAGCATTAAAAATATCTCACCACCTGGCAGATTTGGAGGGCAGCCCAGGGTAAGAGCGGGACCTTTAGGCACTTGAACTTCACACTGATGGAGCTTGAGGAGCATCTTGACAGTGATGGAAATGAATTTGAGACTGAAAACTGAAGTGAAGAGGAGCAGTTCAGCTAATGCTGTGGCTGCCCAAAGTACAGAGCATTGCTGGAATCAGCTGCATCACAACACAGCTTCCTCCTGATGAATGTCAGCCTCTGGAGGGCAAACCAGCAACTTCCACTCTGGCAGACGGGGTACTTAGGGAAGAAATGTGCACCACTGGAATATCCTTTGTGTTTCAAAACTGACCTCTCTCCCCTGAATGTACTTCACAGGGCGTGATGCTATCTGAAGTACAGAGAAGTTAGTGTGCGGGGAACAGGCAAAAGCATAGATAAGCTGTTATAAGTAGTCCCAGAAAGAGCTGTATGCCTGTTTAGTTTCATATTAAGCAGGATAACAGAATGCAGTAATGAGTAAATATTGTCAGCATAGGATTTTGATGACAATAATGAGAGGGTATTCTTCTGTGGGTAGCCCCTTCATTGCTCAAGCAATGGAAGGAAATCAATCCAACCCCTGACCCATAGGAGATGTGGATCTGATCTTCACCAGCCTGTCAGATGCCTGTAACAAACCCAAAGCATAACCTTACCAAGCTGGTTCTGCCACAGCTACTATGCTACAGCTGCCAGCATGCTTCTCTGCACAGAGGTGCAGCCAGATCCCCAAATTTCAGCACTCCACCAGTGATTCCCATCTTGCTTTGGGTATAAATATTTTAGTTGCCCAAGAGCAATTCACAGATGTGATGATGTTTGTTAGTGTTTGTCAGTCCTTGGCTGAGCTGCTGCATGCTTTGTCTAGTGTCCAGAGTCAAAACATGTGTGTGCAGATGCAAGTTGATGGAGTTCCGTTCAAGCTTTCTTCTTCCCATAGCTGAAGAAAACAAATGAAATAATTTCTCTTCACATCATTTCTATTTGCCTTGCTCTATGCATCCTTTTGGGGGTTCCAGATCTCTCATTTGGCAGACAGAGGCCACTCTTTCTGTTGCTGCTCAGAGAAATGAATCACTGAAATGATTCTCTGCAGAGGTGATACATATCATCCACCTGTGTTCCTTTCCACAGAGAAAGAATAGAGGAGATCCACCAGGCACATACCCTACTTATGTGTAAAGATGATAAAATTGAGAAGCTGTCAGATTATACAGCAAACTACTAATTAAGTAGGAATCCAAAGAATGTTCTAAGATTTAGATGTTCAGCCTAACCTGAGCTGTGAAATCTTACTGTACATCCAGGAAGAACGGATGGATACTTCTTTTTTTTTCAGATAGCAACTGCTGCTTTAGGTACTTTCTGCTTTAGGTACTTTCTGCTTTAGTCTGCTGTAGGCTGACACTGTGAAGACTAACTTTGCAGACTCGGTCATATTTTACATTTGCTTGGGTCAATCTGAATTTCATCTGCAATGAAATAAAGAATTGGAAGCAGGACAATTACTTAGGAAACCAAAAAATGCCAGGGGAACTCTTGGATGTGCTTCTCTTCTCCATCTTACTGCATGCAAATGACAGCTTTCCTTACAATTTTCAACAGAAAGTATTTGGAACACTCATTTTGACTTCCTGATTTGAGTGTGTGCTTGATGCTGCGCAAGTGCCTACAGTTACCAGAAGCGCTGAAACATAATGCTGTGCCTCAACATGAATATTCAAACTCTTTCAGGAGGACACTGCTAAGATCATTACAATTGCTAATTATAAAAAGTGGTAGCCAAAACTCCCGCTTCCTTCCATTATTCTTACATCCTGCAGATGTCCTGATTTAGCCAGTTAATCACTGGATTCTCTTGGGAATCATCTGGTTGTTCAGTTTCATTGTTGTTTTTTTATTAAAAAGTTGCTTTGAATTTTTAGTGTAGTGTTTCTCATTTTCCAAAATGTTATGTTTCATTTCCTAAATATTGTTTGTGATGTTGCGTTTCTTAGATACTGTGCTTCTTGTTTGTATGCACTTAAAAGGTTCCTGAGCCATATTTTTGTTCCTGGGAAAACAGCAGATATTCCTTTACTCAAAGTAGGTATCTCATTGTATCTTCAGTCACAATGCCACCTGCTCACTCTCAGTACATCAGCTCTTTCAGTAGCTGTGTCATGTGGCTTATGTGAGTTTTGTTTACAACTTGAAACAACCTTCTTGGCCAGTAGGACTTCTGAGGTTGGTTCTGAAGGCTGGGCTGGTGTCAAACCATTCCTTGTGGAATGATCAGCCAGTGTCCCATGGACATTCCATTCAAGTGCAGATATCTGAATGCCTTCTTAACTTTTCAAGTGTTCTAATTTTCCCACAGTTAACAAGCTAGAATAGAACTACCAAATAATTATCTTTGAGGAAAGAGATGCAAAGGAAAGGAAGGTCAGCCACTAGGAAGCCATAACACTGAGGCCTGGAAACACATAATGGTTGTATTATTCTGACCGATGCAAGAGATTGTATTTGTAAAGCATTTATGCTGTATTATGTTTGCAATGCACTGGTGCGGTACTCACTGCATGGCATAATCTGACACTGTGAAAACTCATATCTTTTGAAAAGGCCACTAATGGCGAATGGGAATAGAGATAATTACAGGAATTGGCAGAGCTAAGCCATCAGATCACAATAGCAAATTTGGCCACAGAATTGATTAGCAGCATGAGAGACTCTTCTACATCAGAACAAGTCCTATTTTACCCTCCTATTTCCAACAAGCTCACAGAGCTTGGCTCCATGATTGTAACGGAGTCTACAGCTAGGCACAGATGTGCCTAACACATCCCTTTTGTTTTTGGTTGAGGTTTTGTCTGTATGTGTGTGTTTTGTGTGTGGTTGGGTTTTTTTGTTGTTGTTGTTCTTGTTTTTTTTTTATTGTTTGGGTTGTTTTTTTTCCAATAAACTGTACAAAAGTGATGTGTTTATTCCTTCTGTCTAACTTAATGGACCTGAAGATAAAGTCTCTTTCCCTCTGCACATGCACAAACCTCTATGCTGCATCACCACTAAAGATTCAACTCCCAAGCCATGTGTGCAGGGGTGAAAAGCACAAATCTCGTTCTGTTTATGTTATTTGCTGATTTGTCAGTCAAGCCTAAAACTACCTTTAGGTCACCTTCCTGAAGCATTGGAGCTCACTCTTCAGAAGCTGGCCCTAGGGATGCACTCCAGGCTCTTCAGAAGTGATAGCCAAAGCCATGGCCAGAGGAGAAGCATGAAAATGGAAGAGCAAAGTGAAATTTGAATAGATGAGTAGAGTGGGTGATAAAACGGATGGCAGGGGAGAGATAAATAGGAGAGAAAAGTACCTCTAATGATCCCTGAAAAAAAAAATTTCACACAAAGAGAGTTTAAGAGAATAAAAAATGACAGTCTTCTTTATTCTTTTATTTCTGTGGATGATTCTGAAGGAAAAAAAGAATGTTAGCATGTTCGTATGGATTACATTACTCTGAAATTCACATCTGTTAGGAAATTTTCTCTCATTACACGCCTATGTCTGTGTGGCTTATGTCGCTTTTTTAGAGCAGGTACTGAAACCCCAAAGGAGTTGGGTTTTTCCTCGTTGCTATCTTGCACAGCATCTCATCATATGTATCAGAGTGAACTGTCTGTGTAATTCAGCAGCAGGCAACACCTGAGCTGTGCTGGAAGAAATCTCTGCATGTAGCGGCAGAAGTCAATGCCTTTGGTATCTTTCCTCGGTCACCCAAGACCCAGACCCAAGTCTGAACCTCAGGAGTTTCTCATGAGGCTCTTCTCCCATGGATGTGTGGAACACCAAGCTGTCATGTCCCCATGCAAGCAGCAGGCGTGTGGAATCAGAGTGAGTCCACGTGGGAACTTGTCCATGGTTGCTTTCATGCAAAGTGCTGAGGGTTGAAAATGTACCAACAGGAAAGTGGTGGGCATTTATAATGCTGTGTGAGCTCCAGCCTGCTAGTCAGTGTATTAAAGGATATTTGATCTCCCTGAGTTTTCCTGTTAGCATGAGAGGCTTGGCAGCCATCCAACATTCCATCCCCTCCTGCTGGATTGCATCCTCCTGCATTGCCCATCCTACTCATCTCTTTTAACCTTGCCTTTGTGTAGCACTTCACATCTGTGCTGTGTAAAATCTAATCCTTCGACAGCTTTCTTAATCGCTGATGAATTCATTAGCTCATGTTCTTGGTTACAGGATGCAAATTCAAGTGCTCTCCCAGGTATAGATGAGGGGAGAACTTAGTAGATGATATTTTTGAACCTCTTCCTTTGATATAAACACGGGCCTTGGAACAGTTCTGCTCTGCCTTGTGGACTTATTTTTCCCCATTTGGAAATACTGAATAAACTGAACAAACTTGGCGGCACATTAAAGCTTGTTTGGAACCTCACACAAAAGATTTTGTGTAGCTCAAATGCCGGAGAAATGTGTTCATATGTGATTGAACATAATAGTCCAAGATTAGAAACTCCAGCAAGAAGCGGAGGATTAAAAGTGTGCTCTCATGAAAATCCTCATGACTCTAGAAGAAAGTCAATGCAGTGAGATACACAGATGAGAGTACATGTGCTGAATTGTATCACTCTATCACAAACCAGGCAGCGTGATAGGAAAATTTTACTCATTTTACTTCCACTGTTATCCTGTATCTAGGCATGAGTATAAATTTTTAAAACCTTGCAGTATTAAAGCTATATATTTGTGTCAACAAATTGTACATAATCTGTTTTGTAAATATTAGGAGTTCTAAGCCCTTGGGCCAAAAGTCTGCTGGAAGATGAACTCATCCAGTTCTGATAGTCTTCAGTTGAAGTTACACAGGAAACAGAAGAAATCACAATTTGTGTGAGTCAAATACATTCCTTTTAGAGACATAAAACAGTGGAAAAATAAACTGGGCTAAATTTTTATCTGAGATGCATTATTGTAATTGAGGTAATAACACAGCTAAGTTATGACCATTCAAAAATGCCCATAAATAGCAGAGCTTCAGCTGTTTGTTGCAGAGCCTTATGGAGTCTCCCTCCGAGGAGGGCCTTCAAAGAAACTCTAAAATTGATGTTAGAAATGAAATTTCTACCTATTACCAAGAGTTCTGTGCATTTTAACAGACTAGAACAGCAAAGCAATAAGTCACCTAACAGATCTCATATCTTATTTCTTATTCACTCCTCCGGATGGACAGAGCTGTGAGATCTGCTACCTTAGTATGCAACTCAGTATTGTTACATTTCTCTAGTGACACTAATAAATGTGATTGGAATTTTCACCCCTTATGTCTTGAACAACCTAGAATAGTATGTTTCTCATCTGAAATGTTCTGAAATTTCAGTGCTGGTTTCCGCAACTGTGCTATGGAACTTGTCCTTCTAGTGACACGCTTCTATTCTCGTGAAATCAAAAAGCATGTTTCTCCATGATTTTAGATTAATTCTATACTTCTGCAATTCTCTCTTTCTCTGGGAAATTACCAATTCCAGAAATAGGATAAAAAATTTCACAATGAAAGTTGTCAATCAAGCCACCTTGTATAACTTTCCTCAGCATTTCTGTAACATTTTTGCAATGGAAAAAAAAACAAAAAACAAAAAACAACAAATTATCTAGTTCTAGAATCAGATAGTCCCAAATTGGGGAAAAAAAAAATGGATCTTGATACAAATTTTGTGTTGGAATTACTTAGGATTTTTTTTTTTTTTCATTTTTCTTCTTCAAGGAGAAAGGTTTCCTTTATTTCGCCATCCTTAGTTGTTTTCAAAGCTAGCGTGTGGATCCAGAACTGACTTTTAAAGACAGTGGTCAGGTGCTGTCTGATCTCAGTCTGGAGAATGGGTTCATCTCCTTTTATCTCTGTGATTTATAGTGTTGTGTGGCAAGGACAATAAAGTGTTATTATGATTCAATGTGTGTTACTTACTTCTAAGGAAAGGGCAACCTATTAGGAAAAAGGCACAAACCCAGTGTAATTTGAAAATAACATAGCATGACTGATATTTCTTTAGAATGGGCTTATATGGAAGGGAATCAGAGGTTAATTGTGCAAAATAATATTACTCCACATCCAAATGCCATTTCTAAATGTTATAGTACATTAAAGTATACTGCAGTGAATTAATAGTCCTAACAGAGATGATAAGCATCAGCAGACTTGAGGAGGTATCCTGCAGCTGCTTTCTGTCAAATATAAGTAATATTAAGGAAACAAGTGTATGACTGCTTTTGATCAGAGTTAATGAAACATTGACTTTGAATAAAGCAACTTTAAAATAAAACTTTCCAATTATATTTTAGCAAAATATCACTAAACACATTTTCTGTAGTGACAGGGCTGGAATGATTCTATGAAGGAATTTGGCAGGCCGAATACTGCTTCCTAATTTGAGGTGTCACTCTCAGTGATGGGTGCCGGAGCAGCAAACCCAGGAAGTCTGTCCTCCTTCCCAATACAAGTGGTATGCAAAAATTAAGCCAGAGCAACTAAGGGTTGCTCTTCTATTATTCTAGCCAATGTCCACATGAAAGTAGTGGCTTTCAAATGCTGAGGTGCTAAGAGAAACAGTGTAGAAAATGACGATCAAGCATCTGTCTTCAGAGCCCTGTACCTTTCAGACTCTGTCAACTTGATGTGCTGGAGATCATCTATAATCACAGAATCACAGAATCACAGAAACACCAAGGTTGGAAAAGACCTTCAAGATCATCCGGTCCAACCATCCACCTATCACCAATAGTGCTCATTAAACCACGTCCCTCAACAGAAAATCCAAACATTCCTTGAACACCTCCAGGTCGGTGACTCTACCATCTCCCTGGGCAGCTTATAAAGGAAGTTCCTCAGTGTTGCAGAAGTGGACTTCTATGTGGAATTTACTAAGGTAATTAGAGGATTCAGTGGCCTTTTGTCCTTGTCTTTTCATCAAGTGTGAGTAATGTTTTCTGCTTCTGAAATGTCTCCCCTCGAAAGGCTTCTGAAATGCATTGGAAATTTTATCACTTCCAGCCCATCCTTGGCCACAACTTCTGAGCAGATCTGGGGGAGGACAGAGGCAAAAGGCCACTAAAGGGCCTTGTAGTATTTCAGGACACATGAGCCTTTATTTATAAACCATGGCTGTAGAAACTCAGATCACAAGCGTACTAGGAAAGCACTAGGGTCCCAGGAAGCCACACTACCCAGTCTCTCTGAGATGCAATTTGCTCTGCTGCTAGGTGTAGATTAGAGCTATGTGCTCCTGAATTTGGCTGAAGATTCCAAAGGTAATGCATAGAAGTTACACAGAGCTCTTTACTGCAGGAAAAACAGGTTCTGCTGAAAGAAATACGTTCGGTTGGCACACAAGTTACTAAAGATTGAGGGAAGAAACTTAAATTTCTCTTAGTTTCATGGCATCAGTCTCCAGGACAGAGCTCTCAAGTAATGAGGCGCAACTTCCTCAGACCTTCACATGTGTGCTGATCTATTATTGCCTTAAACAAAAAAGTACAGCGTAAAGGGAAGTAAATAACTGCATTGCAATGCAATGCACACTCTAGAGCACTGTAATTGTAGACATAATTGTAACAGCAGGTCTGTGTTGTCCAGCTAAATAGAGATCTGTAATTCAGACCATGCAGAATGCTTTGTGGTTTGCACCTCTCAGTATCATAAATCTAAGGCAGGAATTTTATTCTTGGTACGTGCTGTATTGCAACTTTCTTCACTGTATGGCATTGCCATCAACTGCAAGGATAATCCACATCAATTCAGTGCCAGTAGGACTGTAGATATCATTGCCCAAGTGTCTCTGGCCAATTAAAGTTTTTAACTCAGTCAGTTCAGCATAAATATTCTTTAATACCAATTATCACAATCCATTTATCATTATGATAGTTTTACGATTGTACCAGCTTTTGCAGACCTTGAAATATATACAGCAAGGAAAAAACCCATAGCCTGAATGAAACATCATCTTGCTGTTGAAATAGCATCCTGACATTCTTACATGTCATGTGATATCAGGGCATGAATGAATGCTCCAGGATATATGTTCAATTAAATCTAGTTTACGGTCTTGAAAGACCACCATCATGTATTTTAGATAGTTGTGCTGTATAATATTATTAGGGACATACATATTAGAGACACATTAGGAATTAAGCAAGAAATACTAGGTGGACTTTTTTTTCTGCCTCCCTTACGTTATTCCCCCAAAACAATATTGTCATTACAGAATGTATGGGAACTGTTGAGTCACAACCTAAACCATTGACTGAGCACCTGGGGAAAAGACCTAGTCAGCCATGGGAGCACAGCTGAAAGCAATTCACCTGTGCAACCAGAAGGCCCTAGACCCTATTTAAGGGCTGACTGCCCCTAGAGGAGGAGCCCTTTCTGGGGATCCCTTCTTTGTGGAGTCTTTTCTGTGAACCTAGATCTTTGAATAGAGGTGAGCATTCCTTTCCTGTTTGTTTTTTTTCCCATTTTCACCACGATAATCTTTCCAGCTGTAACACAGAATAAAGAGGAAAAACACATTTATGATTTGACAAGAGTGAAGGCAAGAACCCTAACAAATAGAGGACAGAGCCTAATATAAAACTGTTCTGATTTTTGTCTTGTCCCTATGTAATTTCCTTGTTCTATCTGTGGGAGGACATACATTACCTGAGCTACTCCTGAGACTCTCCAAAGTCATCCTTCACTCTTGCATTTCAACAGCAATCACTTATAGCAAACTTTCATTCTGTCTAACAGCTGTGTATTACCTAAGAAACCTCAGCTCAGGATTGTTCACTGTGATTCTTGGAACATAAAAATGACTGTTTTTCATTGAAATGTTCTGGTCCAATTTGACCCATGGAGACCAGCAAATGGCGTGTGCCTGAAATAAAACATTTTCAGATGACAAGAGGAAAGAACTGGGAATTAGGAGGCTGAGTGCTTTCTCTGCCACTGGCTGCCTGCACAACCTTGGCCACACTGCTTCCTTTGGCATCATTCCCTCCCCTTGCTCTCTGCTTCATTTGCAAGCTTTCTGGCTTTGTTTGCACAGGCAGCAGAACAGTGTAATTCCAGTTAGGAAAGGGCACCATTACGAACCCAGGCAGCCTTTCCTTCTCTCATTAGTTGCAGCGGACTCATATTGTAATAGGGTTTGTTGCAATATTTCCTTTTCAGGAATGAGGATCTGGCATACCAGCTGCTGAAACCATATCTTTCTGTTTCATTCAGGAAGAAGCAATATCCTGGGTTTTGAGCCTAGTGCCCCCTTCCTGGGGAAGAAGGGGACAGACTCTTTAGCAGGGCTGGTTCTGATGGTGCAAGGGGGCATAGTTTCAAACAAAAGGAGAGGAGATTTAGCTTGGATATAAGGAAGAAGATTTTTATGATAAAGATGGTAAGGAACTGGAATGGGTTGCCTAGAGAGGTGGTAGATGTCCTGTTCTTGGAGTCGTCCAGGGTCAGGCTGGATGAGGATTTGAGAAATCTGATCTTGCTGTGGGTGTCCTTGATCATTGCAGGGGAAATGAATTAGATGGCCTTTAAGGGTCCCTTCCACTTCAAATGATGCTGTGATTCCAGATGTTCTGTGAACATAACAAGATACCCAATGCAGAGGATGATTGCAGGCTACTGGGAGCAGCCAGGGCCCACCCTGATATTAGGCCCTACCCCAGGCTTCAGGAAAGCATGGCAGCCCAACTCATATGAGTTCGATGAAAAAACTACAAGCAAGGTAAGAAAACAGCAAAAGCTTCCTCACAGCTAGATTACACTGTGATGTGTATACAGATGGGTTTTTAGCCTACTGCAATCATTACCACATTTTGAGAACTCAGGCAATTTTCCTCCATTACCAGATTGATTGAGATGAGGTGATCTCTTCTGCCTTTCTCAGAAAGGGTCACTGGGAAGGGTAAATTCAGGCTGACAGAAAACCACTTCAGATGCTTACCTGACAAGGAAGCTGACACCTTGCTGATAAAACCAAATCAGCTGAGTGCAGCAGGGGACCAAGCTCTGTCTGTGTCCCTGTAAGGAAATTATCTCCTTCTTCTGGGTCTCCAGCCCTTGGTGGGCAGGAGAGCCCGAGGATGAGGCTGAGGAACCATAATGGAAAAAGGAAGAAGAGTGGGAGAAGATCCCTTCAGGGGAGGTGTGTGGCAGCAGAAGGAGGAGCCAACTTTCCTGCAGGTGAAAACAATTAGGGAAGGAACCTTGCCCTCTTCTGTGCAAGTTATTAACAGCAGTTCCCAGGTGGGTTCTTTTAATGAAATTGTGGCCTAATTATACCATCTCACTTTTTTTTTTTTTTGCTTTCTATGCTTCTGAGATGAGAAGAAAATATAAGCAGAATAAAACAGAAAATTGTTATGGAGATAAAAATCTATGGGATCTTTAAAGATAAGTCAACATACTAATGTGTGAAAGCAGTTAAATTAACTACAGCAAGGAGACAAGATTAGAAAAAGAGAGGGGGAGAGTAGGAGGAAGAGCAGAGCAAGGTAAAAGAAATGAAGGAAGAATACTATGACCTTACTGCAGTCTGAAGTTGAAGAAAACTCGAAAACATTGTAGTCTGTACATTGCTCTTCGTTTTATTTCTGTGTAGTTTGCTGCTTGCTTTTTAAAGCCTTGTGTTACTGTGGTTCCAATGGTGTTCTTCAAAAGACAGAAACAAGCTAGAATTTGCAGGTCTTTACTGGAAAAACTAATATAGTAGGAAAAAGGAGAGAACCTCCCTGGCACATGAGCTCTTCCTGTCTACTTTATCCAGCTGTAGTTGTTGGCCTAATAAAAAGTGCTACTCCCACATACAAACCTTATCTTGCCTGTAAAAAGATTATAATTCATTTACCTCTGTAAAGGCCCCATAATTCTATATTTGAATGCTGGAACAATCCTGAACAGTGTGCCTGTGTAGTTGATAGTCTACATTTGAAGCACTAAAGGCACTTTATGACATAACTTATTCAGCTTTTATTCTGGTCCCAAATGTGCAGCTTAACTCATATAATCAGAACATGGATTTACAGAAGCCATTGCTGCTTTAATAGTTGAAGCATTAGCAATTTAGGAAAAGGTGGTGGATAAAAAGAATGGAAGTTTTAGAAGATGCTAATCCTTTTACTTATTGAAACATACTTGCTGGAAGCATCATTCCTTTGGGTGGGGGTGGGTGGGAATAAAAGTATAAAACCAAACCAAGCTGCGTTAATATTTAACTGGAAGGTTGAATTTAATTTTGTCACATTTATGCACAGGTATTGTGTATGAATAGCTATTGCTTCCTGCGGAAAGTGTGATCAGATCCTTGTCTGACAAGTTTGTCTGTCTTTGCATAAGCAAAGACAAGTAACTCTGGGGTATGCAATGTCCTAGTAGTGGTAAATTATGTTAAAATCCAGGATAAACTAAACTATTGCTAGCTGAGGTAGTTGAGCAGGCAAGCTTAAAATACATTCACTGCTAAGCATGCAAGAATAGCACCTCTGCTCATGTACTGACAGAGTGACCAAAAAGGGCGTTTTGCTCAGTTGCAGTATGTAGTTACAAATTACTTATGCTTTGGATGGAATCATACCCTGATTTATTTCTAAAAGAGTATTAAGATATGTCTTTAATATTGAGTAAGTGGTGAAAAAACAATATGTCCTATATATATACACCTATCGCCACAGTAGTAAAGAACCATGGCAGTACAGATTCAGCTGTTATTTTTTGGTATCAGCTTACCTTCTACACCTGTCTGGAAGAGAAAGGAAATAAACTGCTGTTTGGCATGCATGCAAGCAAATTTGTTCTGCTGCTTATGTACATGTGAGATTGAAGGATTTCTTTTGGTTGTATTATTAGCATAATCAGAAACATTGCACTCTGTTATTTTGCTATAGTAATCCTTGTTGTTGTTACAGGAGCAAAATAGACAGCAGGCTAAATCCTGTGTTTGGTGATAGTGGGACAAATCCAAAATAATCATGTTTGCAACAGATTTACTCCGAAGTTTACACTGGGGTAAATAAAATCAGAAAACATTGCGAAGTTACATGAATGATGGACAGTGAGTACCAACTATAAAAAATGCAGTGTTTCAACCTGAACCTGGTTTTACCTTCTGTGGCATTATCAGGCTGAATTTTTGCTCACGTCAGCTGCTCAGAGAACTGATATCTAGTAAGAAGAAAAAAAAAAAAGAAAATTTTATATAACCAGTATCTTATAAAGTCTTTGGATTTCTAGATATCATGATTCATCCAATTCATCAATCCAATTTCTTAAGAGATTCAAAATCCCCCACCTTTTAAATTGACAATATTATAGCAGAAACAAAAGTTAAATAGAACTCCTAGAACTAGATTAGCTTTTTTTTTTTTTTTTTTTCCCCTGGCAAATGGATAAAACTACATTAAATTTTGCTCAGGACTCTCCTATATGTACTTAAGGATCAGGCACCTAAGAAGCAGACAGTACCTCCAGAGAAGTGGTTTGTCATCGGCTGGATGGTTCTAAATGTACCAGACTGTTTAAATAGCAAATGATTTTAAATATGAAAGGAGGCTTCTTCCAAGAATTGTTATATTGAGCATCATAAAATTGCTGTTTTTATCCCAGAGAGCATCTTCCATCTGTTCCTGAAAGAGCTCAGCATTCATAAAGTAAGAAATGATATTTTCACAGCATAGCTCTTTATCACTCACTAGTTAATGGAACCAAGAAAAGATCTTCAGATGACTCTTCTGGCTGCTGTGAAGGCTCAGATGAAACAAAAGGGGTTGACTGCAGATGCTATGAAGGCGCAGTTATTCAGTTACAACTTAACCTTTTGCAATCAGAAGACAACAAAAGGACAAATAGCATTGAGGTCACTACAGAACATTGGCATAAAGCTGGTCTTACTTCAGTGGAGTTCAGAAGCCTGCTACGCTATTAGGAAAGCAGCAGACTGAAAGGAAGATAATGAGAAAGCACTGAAAAATGCAAGAGACTGGTAACAAAGGACAACATATTTTAGAGAGTACAACTTTCAGTTTTTCCCCCTCCTGGAGCCGGAGAGTAAAAGAAAGAAACAAGCATTTGGTTCATCATAGGCTATGATAATGATAGAATATCTCAAGTTGAGATATTCTATGATCCTGCACTTCTGGGATTAAAGTCCTGTTCTGCATGTATCTGAAAGAGTTGGAGGATTTCGCTTCATACTAATCATTCAGTTCCAGATTCTGCCCCTCATTTGTTCTTGTTGCACTGAGGATGTTTGGTGGCTGTACATCCATGGCATATGAGAGACAAAGCTCCACCTTGCCCTTTGTCTGATTGTCCCCAAGCAAACCTCTGCACTGCGCAATTATTTTCTGTCTCATTACTGGTCATTAGCAAATGCATTCCAGGTGCTTTTCAGCCCCAGATGGTTGGTAATGAAAAAAATTAGCCTCAGCCCCGAGATACCCTTTTGATTATGACAGGTTTGACAAAACCAATGCATTTTCACAAGGAGTTTCTGCATGATGCTCTGAGTCCATAAACTTTTTGTTGGGAAACTGCTGACCAGAGCTGCCTAAAAAAACAGGGATGGCTCTTTGCTGTTACCTTTCCAGTTTTACTTCTCCCTTGTCCTTCCGTATATGCAGCACAATATTTTCCATGTCAGATACAATTTTAGGTTCCTGTCTCAAGCAAGGTATTTGTAGGAAGGTACTCACCCTGTGGGTACAGGTTCTGTGAATTCAGCCCTTCAATGGACAGTCCTATGCATTGATTCATCTGAACCTTAAGTAACTATATACAATTATTACTTCCTAAATAGATTAACTTGTTTGAAAAAAAATTGTTTTACCTAGGGCAAAGAAGTGTTTTCCCTTCAACCTCTTTGTCAATGGCTGAGCTTGGTAATAGAAACATTTTAGAGGTAGAAGTGAGAAAAATCAAGCTTCAGGTATAAAAAAAACATCATAAGACTGCAAAATTAAAAGCAAGTGAAAGCCTGGATCTGAAAATAAATGATTTTCAGTGTAGACGTCACTGCTGGTAATATGTTAATTCTTTTGTAAACACTCCCACACCTTTCCATAATGTACCAAAATGAATACCGCATGTAATAGATAATCACAGATGTTGTAACTGTGACAGTTTTATTAGTGCTAATGATACTACTTTGTACACTCTCAAAGCATATGGCAAGCAGGTTAATACTTTTAAATTGGCTGAATCTCTCTCATTTGACAGTGGTAGACTTGCTCTGCATTTCCAGAAGGATTTATTACATTTCAGTCTCCCACCTTCAGGGCAGCACTTAAAAGTACCCTGGAGGGTCTCAGTATTTAGCAGCAGATCAGCATTTCTAAGGGCAGAGCCTTGAAGGTAACCCACTTCTCAGAAGTCAGTGAATAACATATATACAAACTTGCCAATAGCAAAGGAACTGCTGTGGTACAATTCATCTGAAATGGGGAAAAAGGATGCATTTAAGAAAGCACAATGCATTTCTATGGTTGACTTGGCATAACCCAGTGCAATTTTCCTTTCAATTTGCTACAGTCCCACACTTAAGTCAAACAGAGCAGTAACACATGTATCTGCAGCAGCTGTAACAGTAAACTTCCTTGAATGCTACTGGCTTGGTTTTCTTTGTTGCTGTTGGTGAGTTGGTGTTTTTTCAATTGTTTGTTTTAAAATGTGCTACTTTTGTTATGACTTCAGGATAATGGCATTGCTTACTTCATTTTTAATAGCGTGTATTTTGATGTGATTATGTGCTCTCCTGGTTTGATGGGTATGCATTTACTAGAAGACCAGTAACATTTCCTTGTGCCTCATGGATGCACGCAAGCAGTCATGGTTCTTTGTAAGCTGCTGGTAAGCCAAAATAGGCAGTAGGATTTGAGAGGTTACAAAACTTGTTGCTGCATGCCAGCTTTTAACTGCTGGTATTCCTGATGCCCCAGACCTTTTGGTTGCACTGCCCACACTCAGTTCAAAGGTACAGTGGAAAGTCTCATCTTTCAGTCTAAAATAGAATCCATCTTTTCCATTGTGAAAGCCATCTGGAAGACTAAAACCTTCATAACAACCAGTTCGCTAGGGTTAATTGAGTATCACTCAGCTTTTAAATATCATATCATGAAGTTCTCATAAATGAGGGGAAGGCAGGAGCAGGAGGTTTGTTCCTTCAGTGTTGCAAAAGCCACGGTCACAGGATGCTCCTGCTCTAGAGACGTGCTCTGGGACAAGGCAGCTGCTCAGCTCCTGAAACAGTCACAGTCAGCACTCAAGAACCATTGCTGGAAGCCGTTGCCTAGAAATCTTGTTGGCTTTACTGAATGAACAAGCATCTCAAACCTGCTTCTGATAACAAAACAAATTAAAAAAATTATTTACACACATAGACCAAAAAAAGCAACAAACCCCCCCAGTAGGGAAAACATTGACAACCCTGTCCATAGTAGGGGGTGGAACTAAATGATCTTTGAGATCCCTTCCAACCTAAGCCATTCTATGAAAACAAAGCTTTCCATACTGTTCTGGCATGTTCAGAAAGATCAGAGCACAAATGCAGCCTGCATTGAGCAGTGCTGTTGTTCTTTTAGGTACCTGAAGAAATGACTGAGAGTGTCCTCCTCCTCAGCAATCTCCCTCTTAAATATTCAGCAAACAATAGTTTGCACTTCTGCTAATGGTATAGGATTTCTCATAGCTTTTAACTCTCCCACAGTGAGTCTAGGGACAGCAGTAAGAGTTTTTGAAATGTGGGTAATAAAGATGCTAAAGTCTACAAATGTAAATGGTTTTGAATAAAGGAAACTGAAAATAAAAACAGTATCAGGTGAGGATACTTCTGCACTTCTACAATTCTTATCCTTCATGAGGGAGAAGGAGGCAGAGGAAAAGTTTATTTTACACAAAATTAAAAAAAAAAAAAAAGGATTAGGCTTTTGATTTAAGTACATTATTATTATTATTGTGTAGTTAAAAGTTGAAAAGAACAGCTTGTGAGAAGTTTTTTCTTTTTTCCTTGAGAACAAGAAAAAACTGAAAAAAAAAAAGAAAAAAAAAAAACTAAGCTTAGAATCCCTGTATATCCAGAATCCGAAGATCTGAATTCAGTAGCAAGACTAAGTGGGAAGTAGATTTGCACTGAACATGAATCATTTTTCATTTCTGTGTATATGACAGCAACTGCAAGAAGCAAAAAACACAGGGAGAGTGAATGAACAAGGGACAGTGCATGTATGAGCACAAGTACTTATATGTGTGCATCTGTGTGTATTTGCTGAGTGGAATAGGAATATACAAAGAAATGCAATGTACCATTAACACTGCTACTGTCATCTTGATAGATAAGGCAGCTGAACAGGAACTGAGAGATGTTATATGAAAATATTTCCTCTGGAAACATTTCAGCTGCCTTCACTGAATGCCTTTCCATCCACAGATACCTCATTTTCCATTTCAGTAAAAAGGAATTTTTTTCTTATTTTCTTGGAAAGCACTGAAACGTCCTTAGGCATGCACAGTTTATCTAAGACTTAGAGCTTGAAGAAATAATCACTAACTCATTCAGTAGCATTACCACTACTGCTGTTACTACAGCGTTTCTGCTGAACAGATGTTTTTGTTGAACATGACACAGATCTAAGTTTGCTTTTTATAACGCATGAAGATGACAAAAACACTTCCAGGAGTTTCCTCCTAGAGCTGTAGAGGTCAAACAACAAAAACAACAAGAACATAAAGATAAAAAAACAGAACTAAGAACTTAGAAAAGAAGAGCCCCAGAAGTGCAGATCTTGCTGCATTGTACTGATACGTAAGAAAATCTAATTGAAGTAAATTGGCAGTATGGGGGCTGACACCATCTAACATGTCCTGAATGTTGTCCATCACTGTCCTGAATGGTGAGATCCACCAGCGTATATTCATGCCTACAGCCAAATTTATTTGAGGTGTCAGTGTGCTGAAGGGTATGGTTGCAGCACACATGGGGCTTTGCAAGCTAGAAAAATGTGCTAACAGGAGCCTTATGAAGTTCAAAAGCAAATATGAAGTCCTGCCTTAGACATGAGATAGCCCTGTGCTGCAGCTGACACTAGGGATTGGATGAGAAGCAGATCTGCAGAAAAAGTTATAAGGCCTTGGTGAATCACTAGCCGCACAAGGGTCAGCAATGCCTGCTTTCAGAAGCAGAGGCTGACCTCTTGGTGGGTTGCTTTAGTGTAAGCATAGCCAGCAGGATGAGGAATATGGTTATTCCTCTATACACGGTGCTGAAGAGGCTATGCATGTGAAATAGTGTGTTTTGTTCAGGGCTACCCAGTCCTAGGGGGACATGGGCAAGCTGGACAGAGTTCAGAGGAGGTCATCAAGGTGGCTGGCTGAGAAAAGGGAACTGGGGTTGCTACATTTTCAGAAGAGAAAGTCAGGAAGAAATCTGACTGCCTTCCACTGCTGAAGCAGCAGTCATGGGGAAGGGAAACCAGAACCATTCTAAAAGGCACAGAGTGAAAAGACTATAACAAGTTATGTCCAGAGACATTTGGACTGGATATAAAAACGTTTTTCTTTATAGCAGAAGTTCTTAAGTCCCGGAGCAGATGCCAAGAAAGCTTGTGGAAACTCCATCATTGGAGATTTTAAAAGCTTGACAGGTAAATGCCCTGAGCAACCCTGATCTGACTTTGAAATCACTTCTGCTTTATAGCAGGAGGCTGGACTAGCTGACCTCCAAAAGTCCCGCCTGAGATAACATTTCTATGTTACTGTGCTTCTTTGAAATGATTTATTCACATGGGAAATTTAACTGGCTGGGATGAAAGAAAAGCCAAAGTTTACAAAATCCTGTGAAAACTGAACAGAGATAATTAGAAAACTCTTTCTATATCACTACTCTGAACTCCTGATTTATATCCCTGTAGCTAATTCTGCTAAGGCAAGCACTCCAAAGGACTGGTAAGTAAAGATCTAGGTCCAGAAAGGAAACTTAATACAGCATCATGGAATACAGTCAGTCCAGGCACTGGAAGGATGGAGACATCTAGCTTTTCTGCCCTGCCAGTCTCTATAGATTGATTAAATGCTATGTCTGAGTGCAGATTTGCATCTTGATGGTTTGGGACGTGGAAAATTTGAGCCCTAATTCCCACCTAGCTCTTGAAATACAGTGAAGAGTTGCCTGTAGACTCTCAGTGCCTAAGTGTGAAGATCTGAGCCCTGAGAAGGGATCTCCATATGCCGAAAGATGCAGCAGTTTCATAAGTAGAGCTGTGCCTTAGGTCTGCAGTAACTGAGAGCATAGAAGTGGATAGAGAGCATTTGTACCCCTTTCTTCTCCTAGGGTTTACAGCCTATCACAATCTGAAAGTCAGCATGGACAACCTTCCTTCAGAAATATTTAGGAAAAACATGGCATCCTTATTTTGTTACCTCTTGATTCATTAGCACAGAGGTTATCTAGTTCTCTGTGGAAGTAGAAGATGCTTCCTCAAAAGTAGAACGCTAGAACACTCTGTCCCACACCCAAGCCTGAACGGCATTTAATATCTCAGGACAGTCTACTGCTTCTTGAGGGGGCAATGGGCAAAATTCCTAACTTCTTTGTGAGAATTCTTCTACTGCTGAGAAAACAAATTTTATTTTATTTTATTTTATCCTTATTTTATTTTATGAAAATGAAGAGGAAGGGAGGAAATCAAGAGGATTTGTGCTCCGCAAGTAGACATATCTATTTCTAGTAAAGGCTGGTATTAGTTCTTACTTGTTGTTCTTCTGATTGAGTAAATACTAATGCAAAGATATACATAGAAGCCGGAGCGGATTAGTGATTGGAACAGCCATAAAAGTGACCTGGCTATTATGGAACTGGTTTTGCACATTGTACCAGTTATTTTATGATACATATAGATATATATATATGTATTTAACTTCAGGAAAAGTATAGTCTTGGCCAAATACAAGCTATCATAAGAACATCAATTGTTAAAGTATTAATAAGTTTGTAATCCATATTAAGTATATTCAGTGCCATAATACTGATAAGTTTGTTGAACCTACAATTCTAATCTATATTTGCTGCTATATTACTGATTATTACTCTGTCTAATTGCATCCCTACTGCTTCTAATTGCTGCTACTATTAATTTGTGCTATTCCCTCAATGTTTGTTAAATATATATACTTGCTTCCTGGTAGTAAATCTTACTGCATATGCACATACATTGATCTTCTTGATCACAGCATGCTAGTAGTTGTTGCTATTTGCCTATAATAAACAGAAATATTTAGGAAACAAAGTCTCCATGCCTAAATGTATTAAGGAGTCCTACAAACACATGGTTGTGATCTCTGGATATCTGCAGGCAAGGTAACTGTCTAGATCGTGACAACTGGATGTGTTTTACTTTAAAGAAGCCTGTTCTTAGAAACCAGTGATCCCATGCTCAAGTGTATGGGGAGCAAGCGCAGGCCCATCAACTCCATTCTTGTACAGTCCTCACTTTCTCTATTTCCACGTGAAGCAAGAGGTGATCATTCTTCTTACAGGTACAGCCAAACCTTTTCTCCTGGAGTACTTCTCCAAGTGGATTCCCCAGTGTATTTGTTGAACATATGAGCAGTGACTGTGCTACAGAAGTCAGATGGGAGCAATAGCTCCCAGTTTTCCCTACTAAGTATGTGCTTGAGTGTTTGTTCTGGTGAGCCATTTCCTGCACTACCTCTGAGCAGCTCAGAGCTGTGTGGTTGTCTACTTTGTTGAAAATGGCAGTATAAAACAGAGGTTGAATCCTTCTTTGGAAATTGGAGGTTTAGCTGTGGAAGTCTCCAGCTAACTAGCTCCAGTGTATTTTAGTTTTTCATGCTGACTAAATTATATTCTAATTCCACTTTATCTACTGGATATTCACTTGGGCAGTGAAGTGTACAGATAAATATTGTCTCTGTTACAGGACACTTGATCTACTAATGCCTGTGGCCTCACTAATAAATTATTTGAGATTTGCAATGTCAAATATATACTTGCTTTGATTACACAAATAATTAGGTATAAACTCATTTGTCCCTTTGCAATGGCCGTCTGCAACATTATCAAATATTCTGCATGCTTGCTTGAAATTCAGAAGTATTTATAAATTCAAGAAAACTAAGAATCCAAACTGTTAGCAGTGAATGTAACTACAATGGATGTCCCTTCCAAAAAAAGATTGTCCTAGATGGTTACTTAAGACAGCAAAATCCACGCAGTTTTAAATTTGCATTTTCATGAAAGTCTGTCCTTACTTCCAGACTTCTGTCAAATCTGCTTATGTACTTCAAAACATGATGTACCACATCTTTTCCTTTTCAGAGGTGAAGTCTATCAAATGAAGTGGTATGTGAGTTAAGATAAGCAAGGATATATTTTTATATTTTTAAAACCCACTTTGCCAATGGTCTTCAAGCTCTAACTTGTCCCAGTTACTGTGGCAGCTTCAATCAACCTGGAAGTTCATTATTTCTTTTTCAATTTCTAAAAGTTGCACTCACATTATGAAGCAGAAGATAATCCTTGTGAGTTAAGATAAATCCACAGACACAGCTCTCTTTAGTTCTAATTAGAATCTGCAAGTTTATTATGGAAAAATGTATGGTGAATGATTTAATCTTTCATATTGCCAACACTGACAGTATTATTTTCATAAGTTTGCCTTTCAAATGTATAGCAATATAAAAAGGATTATTAACTTAAATCTTGTATTACAAACACTAATTCATACGGTGAAGTTATTACATTACAGCAGTTAAATATATAGGGTCAGAGAGCTGTTCCCACCACGGTCAATAGCAATTGAGCCATTAACTTAAATGAAAGTGAGATTAGGCCTGTATTCTGAAAGAGGTAAAATACATAATTATAAGTACAGTTAAAGTCTATGTCAAAGTAAAAATAATGCATCAAATCATTCATTGTATACAATTATGACTGCTATCTAAAAAAAAAACCCTGTATCAACCAAACCAAAATTCCTTGCCATTAATGGCATTTATATCATCAATCAGAACATTCAGAACATCTGAATAAGGTAATAACTAGATCTAGACTTCATCTTGGATTGAAGTCCAAATACCGGTTATCAGAGACTGGGCTCCATCAGGTCTCAGAGACACCAAAACTGCCAAGTCACTGGGGACTCACACCTATGAGTTCCCTATATGTCATGATCTTGATGTGGTGGGTGAACTCTGAAATTACCCACTGCCATTAGCCAGGGCTCCCTGTCTACACAATCCAGAGTGCTCACTAATCTCATTAAAAAAAAAAAATTGGGCTGCTCCCTTTCCATTCATAAAATACTTAAGGCTGAGAGTTCTCACTTTGGAAATGAAAATCTGGAATGATTGGCCCAATCCATAAACTAACCCAGGGTAGAAGCTCCCTTACCCTTGCTGTTGAGCAACAGCATCATAAACAAAATGAGAAGATGCAAGGTGAGCACAAAAGAGCTCACAAGAACATGCAGAAGCATTACATGGTCACCTAGAAGTGAGGGGAAGCAAGCTAAGAGGTTTCTTACATATGTTAGCTAATGACTCTTATAAGTACATAAAACTTGTTCAAGATGACATGGCTTCACCAACAATTGCTAAGGTTTTCCAGCTTCACTTCACCTTAGATATTCCATGCAGCCAGTTTAAATTGAGCATACAATGGGATTTTCTGTGATGAAAACCTGGAGTTTGATTTTCACAGGCTATGGCAGAGAAATGAATGTTTATTTCCCCTAGCCAGTGCTCTGAGTTCTATACGGTATTATACTTCATGATCACATCAGGGCTTTTGGCAATTTGAATATGGATTTCTGTCTCCATCTCTATGCAAAGTAAACCTGTGCAACTTCTCTCTTAAATTATTGTAAAAGCAGGGACTAAAACCTGTTAGCTTCCTTGGACAGTTGAAAACAAAGGCTGGGAACTACCAGGAAACATAAACAAGACTTGGCAGAACTGGGAGTTAAGTGCTTGCTTCCAGCTCTGTGCAGATTCCCAGAGGCTGTTAGGCATTTTGTATTTTTGCAGAACATTGCCTGTCTTTGCAGTGTAGGAGATGAGGCAGTCTATTCAGCCAATAGAAAGAAAAACTGGCACAAATCAGTATACCTAGGAGGAATAAAAATATCATTGTTTTCTGTCCCAAGGAAAAGCTTGAGGTTAAACAAGAACCAAACCAACCTTTTCCTGTCTCTAAAACCAAATATTAGCAAGAGGTTTTTTGACGCTTGAAAATACATCTCTTATTCCTTTCTTATGGACATTGCTGAAGAAATGAGTGGGTGGCAATGTATTCAAAGCATGTCTTGTTGCCTCTAATTGGCTATGTAAAAAAATCAAATAGCCACCTTCTTCAAACTATACAGAGCATTAACAAGATATATATATAGGTTTTTTTGATAGAAATGATTTTTATTGGCTAGGGGGAGAAAGAGTCTTAAAGCTAATTAGGACACAGCTCTTCCAAAATGTTATAGAGAACAACTGTCAGTCAGCTGTCTAAAGCATCCATCGATCAATTAGTTTAATAGAAACAATGTCATTATGATGAAGTATTGTCAAAAAATACGTCTCGTAGTTTGAAGAAACATGCCTGTGACTTTATTTCCTAACTGTCTGTGATTCATCTTAGGCTTTTTTAATCTCACAAATAGAGACCATTCTCTTATGATAAAGTTCTAGCCCACCGACATTATCTCTTAATTATTTTTGTAGCATATTCATTGCAGGATTTGTTCAAGTAAGAACTTATTGTATAATCTCCATGATGGATGGGCTCATTTCATGATTATTAGTTTAGTGGAGAGTACACAACTTATATTATCATGCACATGTCATTAAAGAATGCATTGTTTTCCAGCTGTCTTTTAACAAAAGCAAGTCTGTGAGATGCTGCCTTGATATTGCAGCTTCTACTCATGTGAATAGTTACTGCTAATGTTACTGTTCATGTGAATAAAGATCACATAATCCTATCTACATGGTTTTGGTTGTTTTTCTGCATGTTTATTTTGTTCTGTTTTGCATGATTTTCCATTGGTTTTCATTTTCCCAGAACACAAAGACATACATTTCTTTCCTAAGATTTCTAGATGTCATAAGATCCATTTTGATGCTATCTGTAGCCAGAAACAAACCAAAAAGGGCAGTACTTCTTGCCTAAAGATGGTGAACATTTCAGCCTTGATTGGGAACACCGCTGTACTAATGATAGGTCATTTGTTCACTAAGTCCTTTAATGTCAATTAAGTTCTATAACAAACAGAAGAACTGAACATATATAGAGTGACAAAAGGGCACCATAGATTTTTGAGATTTCATGCCAAATAAAGAGTTTCTATTCTTTCCATTGTCCTAGCAGCCTGGAGGTCCTTGTACCCACAGTCATGGACGTTCCTAATTCACTCAGCCCACTGCTCCCATTTGAGTCCCTAAGGATTTTCATTCTTGCCTTAAGGCCCATTTAGATTGACAGTTCTGAAATACAAGGAGTGCTTCAGATGGACATGAAAATCTGTCAACTTTCAATTGCCAGAGCAATTAACAATTCATAGCTGAAGTGATAAGGAAGATAGCACATCCAATAATCCTGCTTTCACCCCTCCCTCCCCCCCTTCCCATATCCACACTGGGATAGTTCATTTCACTGCATCACCCTACTAGAAACTCAGGGTGCAAAAGAGCTCTGTGACAGGATGATGGGCAGCAAGGTTTGTCTTAAAATGGCAACAGATGTGAACAAGGATTTCTTCAACAAAAGAAGTTCATAAGAAATCCTATTATTAGCATAGACCTAATATCACTCACTAAACAGGATTTAGTAGCTAAATTCAAAATTCCAATTCAGCGCTCCACAGTCACTTAAACAAGTAAATCCTTTCTGAACCAAAGAGATGGGAAGCTGTGATCCAAAGAAGAGCAATCACCTATGGGGATCCAAATATCTAGGGTCTCAAGTCCAGCTTGCTTTGATACTGTATTGCCCTTGAAAGTCAATTTCTTTCTGTGGTATTTCAGCATTTCCACGGGAAGAGGTTAAAACTGGTATGAACAATCTCATCCTGGGGGAAGGTTTCCTACTTCTTGGACAAACACATTGCATGTGCCAGCACCCACACCTCATGTTCCTCCCATGTTCCAGAAAAAAAAGAGTGACTCACGTCCTGCCCAAGCATAAATGAAATGTGGCTCTCTACACTCAGACAAGTGGCCTTGGTTTGGGGAATAGCTGGGGGTGGCTCTTTGCCTGTGGCTTCCAATTAATGGTGGAGGCAGCCCCCCTTCCTTCTCACCTTCCCTACGTGAAGCATTGGAATCACCATTTGCATGAATGGTGCCAAGTGGCAAGCTTTGGCTTCATGCAGGTGGCCAGGCACCTCAGGACTGCACGTTTTGGCACCAGGCCACCTATGCTCCTTAAGGATGTTGTGCTGTATGGTAAGCATTTGTCAGGATAGCCATTTCTCCGCTATTTTTTTTAATGAACTCATTTCCAATAATTTTCAAGCTGCCCTGATTCTGGTTGATTTCAGAGAAAGCTTTCACCAGTTCTCAGGATAGGATTGCATTTTAAAAGCCAGCTCATGCATATGCAGCTAGTGGTAAATAAACAAGTGTCTCTCTAATTAAAGCACGTCTAGGAAAGTCTAAACTCATTTAACATCTAAATGACTGATGATAAAGGGGTAATAAAAACCCAGAAATATTAGCCTTTTAATTATCATTTTTATTTTATTTTTTTTTTCATAACAACTGTAAAATGTATTGAGATAAGCATCAAGGCTTCTGGTATGAAAAATCAAGTGAAAAAAGATTTCCTGAGACAAAGTTATGGAAAGAAAATAGAAGTCTGCGTGTGCCGCGAGTGAGGAGACGTGGCAGGAACGTGCTCAGCCTCTCCAGCATGCCATTAACATCTGAGCAAAACACTGCCGAAATGTTACAAACTAATTAAATTGGGCATACAAAGGAGCCAATGGGAATAAATGATTATGCAAATACAAGGTTTTCGCTACAGAAAGCAGCTGCTGGGAGGCAGCGCGGTGCACGGGGAGCACGGGGCGGGGGGGGAGGAGTGTGGGCAGCAGCGCAGGGACAAACCCGATCCCAAGAAATGGGGCAAAACCCCATGGTAGGGGGGAGCAGGGGGGGATATAACCTGCAGCACTCTACAGGGAAAAGGGAGATGGTGCGGACTGCTAAAGCAACAGTGCCATCTGCCGCGTATTCCCTTATGGCAGGAGGCTGCCTGATGAGGGCAGGAGCAAAATCAGCCTCTTCCCCGGCTCGGACCTTCTGCCCAAACATCTGCATAGATACAGGTCTGCTGGGAAAAAAAAATAAAAAATAGCAATGATTATAATTTTTAAAAAGGGAAAACCTATTCCTGGAGTGTCCGTGCTAAAACTGATAAATAGAGGTTTTATTTATCCTGACACAACAGCCCCTTGGTGACTGGTCAGCCGACTGTAAGCAACGCTTCAAAGAGATAAAGAGCAGGAATGTGTGAACAGGCAAACAGCTGCCACCAACTTTTCTGTGCTCTGTTCCTGAAATTTGTAAAAGGGTTTTCTGTTAGCTGTGCAAACCAGGTGTTGGTTTCAATTCATATTTTTATGTTCATTCCTTGTCACAGTATTTGTTGGATCTCTGGATGCTTTTGTACATTGCATTATCTAAAGCAGTTACAAAAATAATCAGCAGTAATAATCAATAGTCTAGCTCTCAAAACTCATTTATAAGGATTGAAACCTACAAAGCTCATGAAATATAGGCATTATCACTCCACGCGAAGCTCTACTGAGCTGAAGTGGGTTACAACCCATACATCCCTGTTCATGTTTCCAGTAGTTTTAGCTCTTAGATCAAACACTTACTGTTTTTAAGAGTTCCACACAGCATGGGCAGGACAAGGGAGCTGAACACCCTGTCACTAAAGAAGCTGAATTGCTGCCTCAGCACACAGTGCCCTATAGGCTCTACCAGTGACATATTTCTTGTGACTTTCTTTTAAATAGCAATTTCTCTGTCTTTTTTTTTTTTCTTTTTTTTTTTTCATTTGGCTTCTTGGAACTTTATACAATTACTTTAGCTTGGAATAGCTATAAGTTCTGGAGGCTCCACATTAATAATTAACTTCAGTATCTGCCTCCTATATTTTAAGATCTACAGCTCTGACACAGGAGATACTGCTAGTAGCAGCTACCTTGGGAGGCTTTAAATTTATTATAAATCAAACTAATCTATACTGTCTCCTGCTCAGGAAATTGGATTCTGGGAGTTTGCGAGAGTCAACTCAGAGTTGATCAAGAATCTTAATTCACATAGATGAGGAGCATTTGCACTGAGATAAGAAACATTTGTTGATCTGATTCTCATCCCAAATCAAATTTAGTCATTCTGGAATTCAATGTACTATGTTTAAATGGTAGATTGGTACTTGAACCTTCAATAATGGTGAGTGGAGTCTTTGTTCTTTAAAAATAGATACAAGATTATCTGTTAAAACTAAGAGGTACTCATTTTTGTGCACATTTTGACAAGAGATACTTATCAAAGAGTGATAACAAGTTCCTATTGTTTGAGTATGGGCCTCTACTGGCTGATGTCCCACAGTGTGGATTTTTTGAGAGAGTTCTTTGTACTTGTAAGCTTAATCCAAAACAAGACTCAGTTCTGTATTTTCCTCCACAAAGTCAATGGACTAAACTCACCAAAATCATGGGGTTAATTTTAGCTCAATGCATCTTTGTTAAAATGTTTATAATGCAAATGGTGGCTATTTACAAAGGAAAAAACAGGAAGTCTGTAGATGGGTTTGTTTGCTTGCCACTTCACTTGGAAGCTGAAAGGTGTCTCCAGAAAGAAATATATATATTCTTGTGAGTCTGAAATAAAAGACCAACTCCTATCTGTAAATTCTTGGTTACTCATTTCCGTAAATCTGGTGGGCATCTTAGTGCTGTGCTTATTAGCTGTATCTGAGAGTATTATTAAGTTTTGTACTGCCAAGCCCTCTGCTTGGGGGCATCTGACACACACCTTAAGTCAGTGGAACCATTTGAAGCAACTGGATCCCAGTGCCACAGCCACTCCTGATCTAGAAGCAAGCTCCTGATCTAGAAGCACTGGGGAACTCAGTGGTTGGGGGTTTGGAATAAGCTGCCATTGATATCTCTATGCTTTGGCCATGTCTATGTAAGCACTGTTCCAGCTGCTCCAGTTGATGTAATTTGTCAGCAATGAGTTAAACTCCAAGCACAGCCAAGGCTGAAGAAGGGAGCATTTCTTCGTTTCCAGCTTTACAAACACCTTTGACCAACATTTCAAAGTATGACAGCCTGAGAGCAAATTAACAAGTAGTGCATCCCAGTGGGAACTGTTAGATCAGCATTCCTGCTGCCTCGGCAGTTTCCTGGCTCTGTCCTGAGTGGTGACACCTCTGGGTGGGAGAGCAGCTTGGAGATGACTGTAGCCCTATAGATATCTAAAACAGCCAAGAGGGCTTGGGATGTAGAAGCAGATATCCCAACCTTGTAAGGACAGCTCTCTTTCATCTGGAGATGGGGTTATGAATATAACATTTACTTTTATACCATCAAATCGAAATGATAATATAATGGACCAACAATTCTGCTGTGATTCTGCAGCTATGAAAAGACATAAACTGAAAGGCCAGGGGAATGATTCTTCTGCAGTTAAGCTTAATTCCTCTGCACACACTGAAACCAGAACTGGGCACTGACACTGCCACATTTAACCTATGGGAATCTTTTACCAGAAGAGGTGGGTGCAGTATGTCAGAAATTATATACAGTGCTAATGATATATTAGACAGGAAATAATAAGCCTTTCAGGGATTCTTGAATGTATTGCTTGTTAATTTAGGTGGTACCCTGGGTGAAACTCGTGAGGTGGTACTAATTTAAAAGGTATCATGTGTAACTCGGCTTGCTGGAGGGCTGAAATGTAAATCCCATTGTGCACCAGGGAAAACGAAAATGCTCCTTCCATTAAGTCTGTGATCTGTCCTTCCCTTGCCATGGGGAATAGCATAATTTAGAAAGCTGCCTTCTAGGATGTTGAATAATCATGCCTCATCAGTGAGATCTCCAGATTAAAAATGTGAGCATTTTTACATTACTAGAGGGATTATTATATCTTGCTTAATATTTTATATATCTGACATCAAACTACCAACTAACCACTATAATGTATTAAAATACCCTTCTAGTCATACTATTTGCCTGCTTTTATGCAATAAGACTCTAACTACATTTGTTCAGTCATATCATACAGTGATTTGATTTATGTTTTACAGTGTCGGGCTGAGAAGGGACTTTAAAACGAATTGTGAGCAGTCAGTTCAGATCTGAGTTTTTATGGATCCTGAAACAGGACTCTCCTTGGAGGCAGAGGAGTTTTTTGTAGCCTTCCCTTAAGTGCAAATCTGATGCTGCAAAGTGGGCTGCACCTTCAGACACCCAGCGATAAGCAGCAACCTTTTGGTCAGCTCTGATTCATCTCAGAACTAGTGGATACACTGCATTATTCAGCTGTTATCTTATCTTATACCATAACGCCCTGCAGTTCTCACTGAGGGAACTCAGTGGGAGTTGAAGCTTGTAGGAGCAGTTCCCTCAGCACTGTTTTGCTTGAGTGAGCGCCCCATGTGAGCAGAATCCCAAAATTTCCTGACGGTCAGACCAGTGCTGAGCTTCACATCAAATATGTCCATCAGCTAGCTCAGTCCTGGCCAAGCAATGGATTCTGTGCTTGTTGGATCCTGTTGCCTTCCCTTTCTTTATCCTTCCCATTTTCTTTCTGTTCTGAAATCAAAGTGAGTATCTCACTGAAAGTAGTGTAATTGTTCCCTCTCTGTGTAATTGTGCCTATGCATCGTTGCTCCAGCTTCAGGACTGCAGCCTCCTTTGTAAAGGGCTGACACCAGAGATTAGAATTGTGCTGCACCCAGGTGAAAGAGAGGGAGATGGGCATATTTTTACAGAAATAGAGAATACAGAAATAGGGCAGAAATAGAGAGCTAAACATAAATCCCAGCAACTGCAACACATAGCAGTATCTGGGGCTGGGCAAGAGTATCTATTTCTGCTTTTCTGTTTCTAAATCATTCTATAGCAACAGGACACTAGGGAACTGAAATCCCTTACATCTAAAGCACAGGTAACAGAGTCAATGAATTAATGCAGAGCTTCGCTGGGAACAAGAGGGGACCTCTGGAGAATAAGTCAGGTGAGGACAGTACTTATTTATTGTGCATAGTGCTGTCTAGTGTCTTTCCTATGTTTTTAACATTTGCAATAGGGCTTCAATATCTGGCTAAAATAAATGCCCATCTACAATCACAGTGGAGACAGGATTTATGAGGTAGAAGGGCACAGAAAAATGCCACCAAGTGGAAAATATATTCTGCTCTTCAGGCTCATTATTGTTTTCTGAGTCTTGCCAGCGATTTCTCAGTTATTCTATCGGTTTGTGTTACTTTTTTTTTTTCTTTTCTTTTCTTTTTATTACCCCCAGTGAACCTTCTGCTAATGATTAACTTGTTTTGGATGGCAAATTCAGAGAAGTAGAGTTGAACAGGCATCAGTCAAGCAGTCAACATTAATTAAAAATGTTGATTCTCGTTAATAAAAAACAAAAAAAGCAAAAAAAGAAGAAAAAGAAAAAGAAGAGTGTGTAGTGATATAAAAGATTCAACAAAGAGGAAGGACAAATGAAAAGAAGAAGGCAGCAGATACTACAGAAGAAACTGTATCTAAGCTGTCCTTGTTTATTATGAAAATGGCTGGACATCTAGCACTAGCCTCTAAATAGGGAATTCTTCACCCCTCTTCTTATGTTTATCATTTATCTCACATTTTAAAATATACTGTTGCTAGCATGAAATGTGGCAAGGCAAATGTAAGGAATTCCTGATGAATATTTGCTGCTGAATGTGCATACAAGCCTAGGTCTTACTCGGAATACCCAATTGCTGGATAATAGGGCCGAAGAGAGAGAAGAATGGTTGCAGAAATCCCGGTTTGGTGACTCATCACCCTGGAAACACAGGTAAGAGAAAAGCCATGCTTATCTTTATCTAAATCTAGACTGCACTAAATTGATGTAAATGTGAAAGTGACTTACTCAGAAGAGCTATTTGCTTCTGGGCTGTCTTGAAATGTCACTACTTTGCAACATATTAGCCTATCTAAGGAACATTAATTACCCTTTCTGATGGACACCTGAAACACCAGAGGAAACCCAGACTCCTTGGTGAATTTCCACATCTTCCTCTAAGGCTAGTCCTCAGGAGGATTTGGACATGCTAGAGGAATTTTCTCGCCCGTGAAGTCTATCACCTGCATGTCAGACCACGGAAGACAATTTTAACTACTCAGAGTTTTGAGCAAATGATAAATAAATCAAAATTAATCCTGATCTGCAGAACTAAAAATTTCCCAAGTCTAACAACAAGTATTCATTTCCTTTTGCTCCTATAAGTTCTGGGATACCATCTGGATGAGACTGATCTAAATAAACATCTTTTGATTTGCCTTCCAAGCTTAACTAGAAAATGTAGTACCTGAAGTCTGTGAGTCACTGGCTCAATGCTTTCATTCAGTGTAAGTTTAGGCTATTAAAAGACTCACAGTATTATGAACTGTTATTCTGACTTATCCAAATAAAATAGAATTGAAAGATTGAAAGGATAAAAAGTATTCATCAACTTTTAATCAACAACCAGCTATCAATGTTCTTCTGAACTTGAACCAAATTTTGAAACAGCTGCATTTCACCCCTTTCCTACAGGAGCAGCCCAGGCCATTAGAAGTAGAAATTCTCTATAGTTCTCTATTCTGTCCTTCTGCAGTCATCCAAGCAAAATTGAACTTTAATGTTTAGAATCAAGCCTATAAATTTTCTGAGAAAGATTAGGCTATGTAGAATTTAACCTGTTACTTGATGGGCTAAAAAAATGGATTTCAAATAGTTCATAGTGTGATCCAAAATCCAGGAAGAAAATTCTCCAATGTGGAGTTATAAAGGGGCATTCCTTTATTCCTCACTATACGTACTGGGCGACTTGACAAGCAAGCACGCTCTCTCAGAGTTCAGGTTTTACATTTAAACAGTTAAGACATACATATGCAGTACTTTGACATACATATTCATTATTTTTTCAAGGACTTACTAATATATGCTAATGTCCCTTTGGGCATGCTCAGTAGTATTTAGGGTGGCCAAATGCCCACCTACTTCTTCCCCATTTTATACCATCAGCTTCATCACTGAGACCTTTGACTCACTTTCAGTTGCTTTACCCCAACTTGGAAAATTTCCATTGTGTATTAGGCCATAGTGAGCAACTTTTAAAACAATATATATGGAATCTGAGGAAGATGTCCTTGCACCTACAGAGGCAAAAGAGAAAAGTATTCTATTATGTCCCCATTGCAAAATTATTAAGGAAAACAAGACTATTCACCCACCAAATTTGAAATGGAAATGTTTAGAACTATCACTCATGGGTTCCTTTTGCTAAATTAATTTATTAGTTCTTGAACTAATGTACTAATCCCTATTGCTAAACAAACCAACCAATATCAATAGCAAGATCTACTAAATGTTTAGCGACTAAGGAACTGAAAATGACTGTATCTTCTTCCATGATCATGGATCCATTAAAAAGAAAGAAGAAACAAATCAAACTGGAATTCTTCCATGATCAATGGATCAGTTAAAAAAGAAAGAAGAAACAAACCAAACTAGAATGCTTCCATATTTTAAATTCCCCTATTTCTTAATTTAAAAGTCCCCACAGTCTTTGTGATATCTGTCACTAAAAAAACCTTTCCCTCACCCCCCCAAAAAAAGAAAGTAAAATTCAAAAGCAACATAATTTACCACCACCTATTTTAAGTCCTGATTAGATACCAAATTACTAGAATTTTATTTGCAGTGGAATATGCAATTTTTCATTCAGCTCACATGTATTCCTCAGATACTGCATCATAAAGCATTGTAAAAACCTCCCAAATCATTCTAAACACACACACAAACATATATACACAGGCACCGAGGGATGTTTTTACTGAATTAATTTCTAGGTTCTTTAGTATCTTTGCAACATCTTTTGTGTGTGGACAGAGCATAAAAACACCACTGCACAATCTATTTTTACAGTGTTATTTCCAAAGAGAAGCTAAGTGAACTAGAAGGTTTATGGGACTACTATTCACAGAAATGCCTATGAAAAGATCTTACCTTAAACAAATCAGAATTGATTGAATGAATTTTCCAAAGTGCAGGCATTGTTCTTCTGCATGGAATTCTGTATGGAATTCAGTGACACACCTCTGCTTCATATGCACTTGATGTCAGATGCCATTCTGTCAGACTGCCCCTCTGCTGCCACCTGTCACGCTGCAACAACATGGAATATTGGAGGGAAGGTTCAACCTCTACTGGTTGGTGCCGCCACCTGCCTCTGATGACATGGGCCAACATCATAAAATAGGAGGCATTGCTTTCAGGGCAGCCCTTGTAGCTTAGTTTTCCATGTGGAAGGGATTCTTTCTTTAATGGCTTGTCATGATGCACTTGATAACTTCTAGCAGATTTTGCAATGCCATTTCTAAAAAGCTACAGAAGGCTCTTTTACACCTGCCTTGTTTACCCTTGTTTCAAGGTAGAGCATTTTAAAAGTGAAGGAGAAAAGATTTTCTGTCATTTAAAGCATTTGGCATAGGGCATTGTAAGCATTTTTGTGTTTCTCTGGCATACATTTCATTCCTTCTCAGCAAGTTATGTTTGAAAGATACCACTTCTGGTTCTCTGTGCACTGGCTGCAGAGGCAAGGGAAGGTGCTTGTACTGTACAACACTGACCTTGCTGAGGTGACTGAATCAGGCTGCAGATGTCTCGAGGCTCTCTTTAGCACTTCAGTCCAGCTCCCTTCTTAGTACAATCCCAAGAAGAATTTATCTGTCTCTCTCTACTGACCATGGAAATCATGTCCAGCAACTAACCACTTTCCTAACCCACTAAGCAGGTACATAAGTTTGGTGAGGTTCTGAGGAGCCTGTCTTGGATCATTTACCCATCTCATGACCAGTGTCTGTGGAACCTGCTATCCTCCCCCATTCTCTGCTCCTTGCACAGAAGGGGAGAGCTCAGCCCCTGGATGTGTTTTCACACCCACCCACACCCAGCAGCACCTGGCTTTGCAGGGGGCGAGGAGCAATTTGCTGCTTCTGTGAATACATCCAGGATGCAAAGGCTGGAGGTAAGGATGAAAGGGGAGCAACATATATTTCCTTTGGGGAACTGTATCAAAAGAGAAAACAGAAATATATATATTTTTAATATCTGGGAAGTGGAAATTAAAAACTAGGTATTCATCAATGAATTCACAGTATACAAAACTCCTCTGAGCCCTATGAAAATACAGAGCTTTGCACTTTGGCCTTCGTTTCAGCCTGCCCTGGTAAGCTCCCTTTACGAGGCAGTATAATTTGCAGTGACCTTTTCTAAATCTGTTGCAGTGCTTCCTGCTTCACTGGAAAACACCTTTTTAGCCATGCATGACATGACTCCACACACATTGGGGAATAAATTTCAGGCTCTGTCACCAAATCCTGCAAAGTCATCTGGTGGGGCTGGCAGTCGTAATGGTGTAGGAACTTGCTGGTACTGCTAGGCTGAGTGCTGCAGGGGATGGTGATAAGGGATGGTTCTTGAAGGCTGGCTGGCCTTGATTGCAAGAGAGATAAGTGTATGGAGTCAGTGTTGGGTGGGGAAATGAAGAATTTAAAACTAATAATGTCAGTATTCTGCTCTTCTTTGAATAGCTGGAAGGGGAAAAAAAAACATTTCATATGTAATTTCCACTTAAAAATTTCTTTATATGAATTTGATTTCCTCTTGGGATATTCAGGGTGTACAGATAACCTAATACATTCCTAAGTAGAACTGTCTCACTGTCTCTTTTTTTTTTTCATCTTTTATAATTATTATTCTGCCTTTTATTTGTACAGAGAAAGGATTATACAATGTTATAAAAGCATTTTCAGCCTTACTCCACATGTGAGTATTAAGGTACACCCCTATCCCAATAGATCTAAAGCTTCATATGCATTTAAACATCTTCTGAGTTTTTACATCATTTTGTTTGTTTGTTTGTTTGTTTTTGCTGTACATAGAATGGTAAACATACGTATTCTTGTATATATGTGTAGGACCTTTCACAGCCAGTGCAAGTTCTCCTTCAGCTGTAACTGTTTCAGGAATTCAGGTGCTATGCATGTGGACTGTGAAAGCACATGTTACATAATAATAAGCACATTTTACATATTATTAAATACTATTTTTCATATTTTTATTTCTGTTAATTATATGTAATGTAACTCTGCAAGGCAGTCTGAAACTCCCATTGAATTACTGAAAACCTGCTGTCCAAAGGCTCAGCAGGAAAATATTCCTTGGAATTCTGTGAATTAATACTGACTAGATGATCAGTTTATTTTCTTTGATTTCTTTATTTGTCTTTCATGTGGTTGTACTGGAAAGCCTGATGACATTTCTTATTTTGGTCCTTTCCTCATTTGGTTACGGAAATAAACTGGACTATGGGTGATTTTTCTTCTTTTGATAATTACATGTTGATACATTTTTTCAAGTAATGTGATAGTCCAGTGAAGTAAAGAATGTCTCCAGCTCTCCAGGATCAATATGTTATTTTTTGATGCATCCTCATTCAGTTAAAAAATGACTGCAAAGTTCTTGAAAATATTAACCAAAGATAACCAAAATATGGGTTTTCCTGAAGTTACAGTGGAATAGCGGGAAATTAATTCATTCACATTCTAAAATGTTTAAGCTCTGGAATGTATGTCCTTTTTATAAAAATACCTTGAGACCGTTCTGATGTTTGACCAAGAAAAATGGGAAATTTTGATGAAAACAAAGAAAAATTTTGCAAAAGTCTTGGCAAATTGGGGGGGAAAAAGTGGACATTTTTCATTCAAAATTATAATAGTAGTTTAAAGTGTTTAAATTAAAAAGTTTAAATTCAAAATTGTAATAATATTTAATCTGAATTTCAAAAGTTTTCAGATGGAACCTGAAAAAATTTGTTTTGATGTGCCACCTGAGTGCATCTTGAAGACTGATCTTTGTAGACTTGCTGCTTTGCTCCTGGCTAGATTAGTGCCTGGTTATGTCCCAGGGGGCTGCTGAGACATTGCAGTGCACTTTGGTAGGTCACTAGATCCTTTCAGTATCCTTTCAGAAGAGGGCTGTAAGAAAGAAGGGTGCAGATTCTTTAGCAGGGTCTGTTGTGATGGGACAAAGGGAAATGGTTTCACACTAAAAGGGGGAAGTTCTAGATTGGCTATAACAAAGTTTTTCACAGTAAGGGTAGTGAAGGACAGGAACAGGTTGTCCAGAGATGTAGGGGATTCCCTGTCCCTGGAAACACTCAAGGTTGTGTTGGATAGAGGCTCTGAGCAACCTGATCTAACTATAGGTTTCCCTGCTTATTTCAGGAGAGTTGGACTAGATGACCTTTAATGGCCCCTTCCAACTTAAACAATTCAATGATTCTATGATTCTCTGACAGACGGCATGAGCAAGTTTGTCCACGTAGCAGGTTTGGCCAGTAGCTGTAGAGAAGTAAGTACAACACATTTCAGCTTTAATTTATAGTGAGATATTACAGCAACATCTCAAATTAAAATGCTTTTATTTCAATTCAAGGTTGAAGTTCAAACTTTAGGGTTATGCCAAGATCCTGAAACCTTCTAGTTCTTGAAGGTCTTGCATGTTTACTAGACTTTTCACAGAATGCAATTTTCCTTTTGATTTAAGATAAAAATACATCAAAGCTGTTCACCTCACCAAACATGCCATCAGTATGTTTATTAGTATCAGTATTGTATAGCCCCATTGCATACTACATGATTTCCAGACATTTAGTTCTTGTGCTTTGCCCTTTGTTTCATCCATACCTAGAATTTTTCTACCCTTCAGCTTTATGCAAGCTTGTCTGAGCAGTAGCCATAGAACAGTCATGCTGCCCTAAGAACATTCTTTTCCATGAGTTTATCCTGCTTTCCCCATTCCTTTGAAGATCACCACTATCAGTAACAACAAGAATAATAAATGCACAAAAAGTTATACTGCTAGGAGATCTACATGGTGAGAAAACTTCAGTGAGTACTGAAACAAGTGCAATGTTCACCATATAGTTCCCTGAAAGGGTTTACATCAAAGTTATATCATTTAATATACACATAGAAATGATAGTTTCCATATGAGACGTGTCTGCAGTCACTGCAGCTTCTTTTTATCCCCCCTGTAGTCTGTACAACTGGTGTCAGATGGCACTGCTGAGATCCACCAATTCTTTGCTAATGCCCTATTCAAAATGAGAGCCAGCATGTGACATCATGATTTCTGCCTCCCTCCTGTGCCCCTTACACCCTCTCAGATGCAAACACATACGCATTTATTTGACCCCTATGCACGCTTCAATAGATTAACAGTGATATACAGTCTTTCCTACTTTAGTAAGGATTCAGAATACTACCTTTGCTCATGTGAGTTCATTTTCTGTATCTCTAAGAAACCTATTTACAAAGGTCTTAATGCAGAAATGAAAGGAAGACTAAAGCAGTTCAGTAGAAATTATCTTTTTAGTGGCAAAATCTGAATTATACATTAAAGTACCATTTATTCAATGAATTTTATTATTCTGTTTAAAAAGGCAGAGACTTTTATGTGTTTCGTATCCCTGCAAAGGTTTATTAGCTTGAGTAAAAGGTTATTATTATTCAATTGAATAATTGAATTTTAAATTATTGCTATTGCACTTCATATTATAACTGCTTTTCCAGATGCATTTGATTCTGTCAAATTTGCCTTTTAATCCCCTGTCGGGAGACCATTTTCTTCAATCATGCACTGCTGCTCACCGTCAGTAGTAGTGTCCTAATGAACACACTGAGTTCAGGCTCACATCTCCCATGTAAATTATGAAGCATACCTCTTCTAGTCAGAACATATCAGAGGCTATCTGGTGTCACATAATCCTGGATGCTGATGTGTGGAAAGCCTTCTCAGGTGATTAATGCCATAGGCATTTAATTTTCCTGCGAAGTGCTGCTGAGGGAGTAGAATGTTTACGTGCATGCAAGACTTAGGGATATGAAATGGGCATTTAGAGAAGTTAATAATCTGTGTCTAATCTCCTCCAAGAATTATCTGTTGGTATTTCTATAAATAATTGCAGGGTTATTTCTTGTCGCTAATTGAATCACATATTAATTTATTCAATGTATTGTGCATTAAAAATCTTGGAACTTGCTATAAATCCCACTGCATGAATGAAGCAAATGCATGCAAAGGAGGATTAAAAATAACATTTAAAACATTAAATTAAAGACACAAATAACTGCATTTTGGTGTTTGTTTATTTACTTTGTTTGCCTTATGCTCCAGCAAAAGTGCCCTTAGAAAATGTTTCTTTTTTGCTAGACACTGCAGTTGCTGAGCACAGCACTGAAATTCTCTATTAAGATAAGAAATGATACACAAAACAACACAACAAAATAACAAACTGAGCAGCCCTACAGTGAAAGAGTCTGTGAGCATAGATTCTTCAGTGCTATGTTCGACACTGCACTGATGATGTTAGCATGGCCAAAGGTGCTGCATTTACTTGCATGCTCCTATGAATTATATGACTGTCTGCTCTTAGCAGACTACTTCTACCATTGCTGATGGAAGGGTTTTTCCCTCAGTCCACAGTTGTTCATTAGCCTCACTAGAAGAAGGATCAACCTTCTACAGTCTTCCATAATTCTGAGCAAATTACATTTTAAAAACTAATCATTGATTCCTGAGATTTGACATACAATAGGAAGCACTTTAAAAGTGGCTTTGGATATTCTTAATTAGCTCAAGAATTACAGGCTCATTCCTTTTTTATGCTGCTATTAGAAGCATTTATCTCAACTGATTTCGACAGAGTTGCTTCTGTCTTCTCTGGGGTGAGAAAAAAATCAAGTTGCATAAATTGATAACAGTTCTTTCATACTGCCTCTTTATTACTAGATAAAACTTTGATGAAGGACATACAGAGATCAATATAAGAAATCACATAAGACCTGACTTCTTTGCTACTGGCTGATACTGAAAATCACAGAAATAAGCATTTGTTTTTGAAGCTCTTACTTAAGCTGATGATTAGTTTGCTGCTGGTTTTCTTGAAAGAAATACTTCACCCTTAGGAGACATACTGCTTCCTGAGTCAAGTCATTCCATGGATCCAAATACAGGAAAGTGCAAAAGGGAAACAAGTGCAGTCCATCTCAAAATGACCAGCTTCATCTGGCAGCCTCTGTTTAAGGGAATAAGGTCCCACTTCCATTTCTCCCCTTGGCTGATCCTGATATACTTCTACTGATACCCAAGTAGGCTCCGTGGGAAAAGACACATGTATCAGGAATGGGACTAGGTGCTATACTTGGAGTCTTCTTCCAAAGAGCTGGAGAATCTCTCCACTACTGCCATCTTCACATGCAATTTATAGCAGCCAGCTCACAGCTGCAGGGTAAACAACAAGTAATATTGAACTGGCCAGTGATATACTGTCTTTGGGCTAATATAGCTCAGGATAAATACACCGCTGAAAGCGAATTAAACATTTTCCTTGAGATTCACTTAGGTAGCAGTGTTTGTTTATGCAGTCCTACCTGCCCATGAAGAAATGAGCAGGAGTTAAAGTGCAACTTCAATCACATATAGCAAATCCAAATTATATTAATATTTCTCCAACCTAATATTTGGCAAATATGGATATCTAAACTTCTAGCCATCTGCCTTAGTTTGTTTCTGTCAAAAGAAGAGCAAACATTTTATCACCATTTGTTTGCATGTTTTCTTCCTCTACAGAAAAGCCCAAACACTCCAACTCTGAAGACTACAGGAGTGGATAGTTTTAGAAAATTTTTCTCTTCACTCACTTAAACAGGACTATCACACTTTACTTGCTTTCTGCCAGCCATTACTAAAGCCATCCATAGTCTTGGAAATCCAAATGTTACGAAGTGGAAGTGACTGTTGAGGAAAGTACTCTGGCACAAGTGAGTCGTGATGACAGGCTTAATCCCAAGTCCGGCAGAAACTTAGTTGTGTTCCTTCTTCTCCTTTAGATAGTTGAAGAGAACATCCAGTCCCCCCTCAATGATCTCAGGCAGGGGCCGAGACAGAGGGTTGTGGGAGATGTGGAGGCCTTTGTCCATTGGGTTCCATGCAATCCGGGGCAGCCTGTGCAGCAGATAGAGGTCATCAGGAAGAGTCTGTATGGAATTGTTATCTACATTTAGCAGCTCCAGAGCTGTGATGAAGCAGAGAGACCGCGGCAGAGTGCGTATGTTATTATTCTCTATGATGAAGATTTGCAAATTGACTAGATACTGGACGCTCTCTGCAATGTTTTCAAGCCTATTGGACCCCAGGTGCAAGAAGTCTAAGCTCCTCAGTGCGAAAATGCAGAGGGGGATCTGCACAAAGCGATTGTTACTGAGGTTCAGTTTCTTTAAACTTGTCAGGTCAGTGAAGCTTGAAGGCAGTTGTGAGATGCAATTGTGTGAGAGGCTCAAAACTTCCAGCTTCCTGCACAAGCTGAGCTCTGCTGGCACTTCTGTCAGGCAGTTCATGTTAACAAACAAAACCTTCAGGTTCCTCAGTAGTCCAATCTCCTTCGGCAGGCACTTGAGGCGATTGCCACCCAGGTTCAGCACTACGAGTCGGTCTAATTTTCCCAGTGAAGGAGAAATCGCCACCAGTTGGTTACGTGAAAGGTTCAGTTTCTGCACCTCAGGCAGTCCCCACAAGAAGTCAGGGGCACTGGTCATCCCTTTCATTATAAGGCTCAAGCTAATATAATGCAGTCCCCGTTTCAGCAGTGACTTGGGGTCTTTCCCTGAGAGAAGAGCATCTTCCCATGCAGGCAACTTTGAACTTTTCCGCAGGAAAAGCATGCTTCTTCGTCCCTCGTTCTTTGAGTGCTTGGTTCCCATGACACCCTGGATCGCTCCTGATAGATGAAGGGAGATTTTCTTCTCCTGCAAGTGCTACACCAACACGCAAATACCACCAGAGGTTGACAGCTTTCGGGAAAGTCAAAGCAAGGAGATAAGGAGGAGCCTGTGAAGTGCATCTCAGTCCACCGGGGCATTTTCCATAGTTGCTGAGGGAAAGTTTCACTTTTGGGGGCTTATGTTGTTCTTGGTGCACAGTCTGTAATGAAATACTTGCTCCAGACTTGTGAGCAAACCTGTTCAATTCAAACTGAATGCCATGAGGCAGCTGTCACTGTCATTTGGCCTGGGCTTTATTGGACAGATATGTATCTTCACTGCAAAAAGGTCACAAGGATGCTGTATATAACTTCCCCATGTCAGCTTTCTTGGCTATCCAGTACATACCATGGCTGCAGGACAATTAACAAGAGTGACTTCAAAAAACAAACAAGAAAACTATTGGAGAAAACAAGCAAACAAAAAAGCCATCATTTCAGTTTTTTAAAATTCAATTTTATTTTAATGTTCCTCATTTCACTGAAATAATTACCAATCAACCAGAAAACTTTGTATTCTGCAAGAATACAGGTAAAGAACTTTCCTGCAAGTTCTTGTTTTCTGTTTTGTTTGGAAAAAAGTTACCCCTTGTAACAATATTTTACCTTATATATCATCTCTGTAATGAGGATAGGCCTCTTTCTTTGCAGAAAGGGCACCACTTTCACTGCAGCAGTGACATTTTCCAGTGGTATCTGCGCCCACTTGGATGATCATTCACTACCCACGTTGCCAAGTGTGAGCAGTCACATTGTGCAATATAAGGTTCAAGCTAATATAATGCAGTCCCTGTTTCAGCAGTGACTTGGGGTCTTTCCCTGAGAAAAGAGCATCTTCCCATGCAGGCAACTTTGAACTTTTCTGCCAAAATTCTGCCCAGATTGCCCTGTCCTAAATGTCCTGCACATCTTTCAGTGAAGTTTGAGGGTCTGGTTCTTATGTGCTGCAGAAAATGTAGCCACTTGAAGTCCCCTTTTTCCTAGTCAATTTTCCGTATTTCTGAGATATCCTGGAGTACACAGGGACTATAAGTCAAATAACTCAAACTATACATGACATTTAAGTCCAGGCGGAGGGACTGATGGGAGAGGAAGGAAGCAATGAAGTATAATAATACCCGACAACAGCTGAAGCTGGCTCTGCTGATGAAAGGAAATTGTATTGCTACAGGAACCTGTAGTGAGTTCAAACTCAAAGGGACCCTAAAGAGGATATCCAAAGACTTCAGGCACCGTGTAAACTAGGTGAAAATTCTGGTAAACAGGACATAACTTTCAGTGTTTTTCTCCTCCAGTGATGACAAAGACGCTTTGCTGCTTCCTGGCAGATCTGGTGGTGTATGTATTCCCCACCACCCCACTCCAGAGGACCTCTCCTTAAAGCCCTGCAACAGATCACATGCTAAAAGACTACACACAAATATGCTGTTGGGAGTCCTGGCCTTGTGGCAGCCTTTTTGGAATCAGTCCCCTCAGGCTTTTCCTGCTGCTGAACACTGTTGAATTCCTGTTCAGTTTTAGGTCCCCCATAGCACCGCCTCTGCCTGAGAAGAGGAGGGATACAGGGGACATCCATCCATGTGCCTGGAGAACAGCCAGGACCATGATGACAAGCACAGTTAGAGCATGCACCTTAACAGGGCTGCATGGTCTAAGGACAACTGGTCCTTTAAGAGGTGGGAGGTGAAATACTGCATTCCCCATAATAGACTGCAAAGGGCTGAGGACAGTTGCTGTTTGGTCAGAGCGTGCTGTCAGCCTGCATGGCAGCCACGGATTCCTCCCTCACAAGTTTCTTCTGCCAATATTTGTCAGTTTACAAACAAACATTGTATTACATCCCATCACAGCCACAACTCTGACTCAGTGCTCATGTTAATCATCACCCAAACATGCTGCCTGAAGTGGTGTGGTAGACAGAGCCACAGGCCACCCTTGTGCTTTAAACAGCATGGCAGAAAATGAAGCCTAAAACATGGCTCTGCAGCTCAAGTAAGCCAACGTGCAAACATGGGAGTCCCTCATGAGCCCTGACTCTGAGCTATCTGCCCAACTGTTGTTAGAAACATGCCAATTTTCAGATTTGAACAGGCAATTCCTGTCAGCTGTGGCATAGGCGAAAGGAAGAAAAAAAGGGTTTCAGGGGGCTTGTATGCAGTAACATGTTTCCTTTCTTGGGATAATAAAGCTGGAAGGAACAATCTGCTGCCATCCTGCATGGCTGGCCTGTAGTCACAGTCCCACATGTCCAGTCAGCTATTTTTGGATGAGAGTGCCTCCACTGCATTCACTGCCTGGAGCCTTGGCAGGGCCCAGCCTAGACTCTCCCTGCAGAAATCTAGATTTCCTAACAGCCGACTCAGCCAAAGCAGTCACTGCCTTTTCCTGGCTCTGCACTACACTGTCTATTTGAAACAGCCTTTGCTATGGCCTGGTGCAGGTTGGAAAGCTTTGCCAGCCTGTGGCAGGGAATATCAGAGGCTGTGCCTTTATAAAATAAAAACATTTGCTTTGGTCCAGCATCTCCTGTTCCTGCATTGCCTTACTTCTTCTGCCTGTGAGGCAACAGCAGCAGTGGGGATTTTAAAAAATAGTTCCACATCTGCAGCTTCCATTGTCCAGTTCCCTTCCTGCCTCTGAAAGTAACGTAACCACTGTGTGTGGGGAAAAAAATAGCCATTTCCTTTTCTTTGTTCTCCAACAGAAAAACAGGCTCGCAGAAAAACGCTTTTGGTTGTGGAGATGGGAAACTCTGAAGTAATCAAACTAAATTCCTTTCCTGCAATCAGGAGAATAAAACCATAGTGGCCTCATCTGGACATCACAGGAACTGAGAGCGTGAACAAAACAGTCCCTTATCTGTTGGTGTCCTGCACTGTTTTTGTTCAAATAGTTTTCAGTTTTCTCTTTTCTGAGTTGCTATGGATTTCTAGGCTGGCACTTGGAAAAAAAAAAAAAAAAAAGCAACTCTAATGAAGCAAAGGTTATTGTATCCCATTCAAAAGACATTTCAGGGAATGTCAAGTTCCAGGACATGTCAAAAGAATGAAGGACTAACTCAAATTTAATTCCTCTTGTATTTTGGCAGCCATATACTCTGTTGAACATACTTACCAGAAGAGGCACCTCTGGACTATATACCCACCTAAGGCAAAATTCAGCTCTTAAGTATCGATTGCGTTCTCCAAATTCTCTGTATTTGTGCATCTGCTTTTGCTCCCACCTGAGGCAGTTGTAGGTGAAGGAGCTCATCCAGCCCCAGCCTCACCTATTGTGCTACCACTGAGCATCACTGCTGCTTGCTGTGCTGTGCTCTGAAGGCAGGTTGAGCTGTTTTGTCCTTTTGTATGTATCTCAGCCAGCAAAATATTGCACTGTGTCAATGCAGCCTGGCAGAAAGCAGAAGCAAATTCCTTCCTTGCAAGCTTGGGATTTGCCTGATGCAATTGATAATCATTTCATTGATTTAGCAAAAATGTAAGTGTGCAGGGGAAAATAAATGTTCCAAAACTTGCTGAGCAACTGTACAGCCTAACTAGTGTAATAAAAGAAGCTGCATGACTAGCAGTGATAAAAAAATGGTAAATTGACAAAAAAATGACAGGCTATATTTTCTGAAGTTCTCTGACAATACAAATGAATAGACGTTTTTGAAGGAAGCAGGATTGTCAGACCTGAAAAACACTGCAAGACAAGTTCACAATGACATGGATTTTCAAAATCTATTATGTACTGGCTCTTTTATTTGCCTGCAGATCTGGAATTTCTAGAATATGCTTGGGAAACATTTTCAAGCTTTTCTCTGCTACCAGTGATGGGTTGGACAATTTTTTTGATTTTAAACAAAATAAAAGTTGAGATCATCACATATTTTTTTCCACAGGATTTGAGCTCTTAACGAAACATCCAATAGCATCAGACTTCTAAAGAAATCATAGCCATCTTGACACAATGAATTTCAGCTTTTGATAATCTGTGCTTTCTTGCAAAACCAAATTCTGTAATTGTCTTTTGAATTGATGATACTCATGATTTCATCAGAATACATCTATAGTTTTCTAAATGATTTTGAAGTAAATTTCATGTTCTGTATGGAATCAAAATCCTATATAGGTCCCCCGGATCAGCTTTACAAAATAATAATAATAATAAAATAAGGAATAGGTTAAACCTTTAAACATAGCCTTTTCTAACATCATGGGAGGTTCAACTCACACTTTCTGAAGATATTTTCATTTTCATTCAGTACCTAAGTGTTATTATAAACATGTGGTTAAATGAGGCTGCAAGATACATAACTCTTTCTGTGACAAGAAGAATGCTTTGGCTAAAAGAGTTCATTTATTTTCAGTTCAACAGGAAGCAACAGTTGTTGCAGGGGAAATATTCATTACTAATGCAACTGCAGCTACTAATCTCCAGTACAGCTTCTCTGTGCTGTTTCTTTTCTCTGAAGTAAGTTTTAAAATAAGTTCCAGTGCCATGAAAACTGTCAAAGACATCCTCTGGCCTTAGAAGTAAATTTTATAAGTTTTAACTACTTTGTAGAAGTGTGTTGATCTTGTAGCTATTCTGAAATAAGAAGCCAAGTTTCAAAGGTAATTTGAGATTTATGAGATGTTACACAAGACAGGAACATTTCTTAAAGCAATTTCAGATTTCCTGTTAATTTGTTTTTAATTATGGTGTTGTTACCAGCCTTTAACACCTATGTGTCCATGGAACTCTTGAGGACTGTTTTATTAGGAATCCCAGGCGACGTTGTGGATCATCTGATCCATGAAGAATTGGACCTAAAGGTGAAAACTGCCTTTGCAAGAGCATATTAAACAAGAGTTTTGGCAGACAGACAAAGTCTTTCTGCAGACCTCCTGACAGAAAACAAGCTCAAACTATCCATGGCATGGAATAAAAAGAGAAAGGATTTATTTTGTGCTTGTGTGGACTAGAAATGACAGGCACAATTCCTCTCACTAGCTGCCTGCCAACTGTGACTCTCATATTCCATGGAAGCAGAGGAAGTTTTATTTCTTTTCTTCAAAATTGCAGTAATATCTTGACATTCCAGAATGCATAAATGACAGGCTGGTCAACTCTCATGTCTGTTGCAGCTTCCCTGTTTGAACACAAGCCAAATAGCTGGCCTACCTGGCTATGTCTGTACAAGCAAACTACACAGAGGCAGGGATGCTCCTATGCAGCTGTGTTACCTGTGTGCTCTGGGGCTCTGTCTTGTCCCATGCCCACAGGTGCTCTCCCCAGCAGAACCAGGGACCAGAGGGTATGTATACTTGCCATAGGTTCATATCCACTCATCTCCAGAGAAAGAAAGGTTCAGAGCATAGACATGAGGTATAGCCCACCACCGTTTTGCAGAACAACAAAACCCTGTCCTGCTTTATTAAGTAACCTGTACTTTAGTGTAGTGGAAATGCTAAGTCATAGCTTGAACCAGTGATTGAGCACCCTGGGGGTAAAGCAGGGCCAACCCAGGGGAGCTCAGGTGCATGCAATGCAGGCCTTATTTAAGGGTTGGCTGTGGAAGGAGGGGCTTCTTGTTGGATATCCTGGTGTACCTGAGACTTTCTGAAGGTAAGCAGCTTATTTCCTTTATTTCTTTGCCCACAGCTGTTGCATTTCAGCAAGTTCTTACTTTCTGCAGCCTAGGATCTTGCTGCTCTGCTGTCGTTGCTCTGCTTTCCATTGCACTGCATTCTCCAAACTGGATGAAGGAGCTTCTGGTATAATTATTGTCACATCATCTCTGCTGCAGATTTCCTTTTTCACACAGCTTTTGATAGGCGTTGTGCTGTTTTATTTCTTGCGATGCATCTAAAATGTAGTACTTCTTTGAAAGTAAGAAGCCTGACTTCTCCTTGGTTAAATCTCTTCTGACCTTACAAAGAGGTGTTTGGGGCCCTGTCTGATGATGTAAATGCCCATTACGTGTCTACTATGTTGGTCTTCATTTAAAATGTTTTGATACTTTCCTGTCTTTGTTGCTGCCTTTCTTTTGGGCTACAATTCCTCCAAGCCTTCTGTCAGCATCTGGAGTACATTCAGTTCAGTTGCCTTTGGTATGAAACCTTCTTCACTATGAAGCATGCAGCACCCAAGGGCTATATACTGCTTCAGGATGAGGAAGTTTTGATGCCTCTTCTAAAGATGCTACTGACGTTTGCAGGGTTTTCTTAAAAGTCTGTGGGTGTGGAGAGTGTCCAAAAGTAAGCCTGACTCTGCTGTCTCCTGGCAGAACTCCCAGTCCCTCCAGCAGAGGCTGTTTAAGTATTTTACATTCACAGGTCACTGTAGTTACCTATTTTTCTGGCATTTGAAAATCTATTTTCTGCTCTTCATACAAAAGGCAGAGACAGTTCTGTGGTTTCCAGACAAGCATTTCCATGGGAGTTTAAGTATAATGCTTATAATTAGAAAGAAACAGTATTTAAACTAGGCTAATAATTCAACGTTATCTAGTAAGAGTCTTACAGACCCTCCATGTTCATTCTGTCAATATGCTGATTTTATTAGACTGTTTTCTGAACACGTAATTATCTCCAGGCATTGTTAATGTCAATGTGTATGTGTCCTGGCTCAGTGGGGCTCTGCATGCCACAGTAAAGACCAGGCAACTGAACATTATTTGTTTCAAAGTTCATTGCTGCCGTGCCAATGTCCCTTCTTTTAATTCTACTTGTTTAAGTGTATTTGAAAATGTCATAAGCTCTTAAGGGGGAAAATGATATGGAAGTTTTAAAATTATTTTAGAACTTAAATCAGACACAAAAGGATCCTTTTTTTTTTTTTTCCATGACTGATTTTGTTTTTAAAATAAATACGTTCTTCTCCAGTTAAAAGCACAAGTACTTTCTATCTTCCTCCTTGATAAATCTGGCAAATCAGTTCTGTAAATCGATGTGACCCAATGTGAAGGGGTTTAGGTAGTTCCATCTCAGTCCATTACAATAATGAATGCACGAAAGAACTTAGGAAATAATTCAATCAAAGCTACTGGGGAGCCTTAATCCCAGATCCATGACTCTTACACAAATTTTTCTGATATAAGAAGAAACTCTGCATTTACCTTCATATGCCTGATAGATGATAAAACAGAATCTAATTAAAACTCCCTAAAACACATTTCAGTGTCTCAGTTTGAGATTTATCAGAGACTATCAAATGAAAGGGCAGGCATCTCTCTAGACATTTGAAGACTCAATACTGACAATTAATAGCTTGACTTTTAAATTTCTGAGCTCTAACTTAAGGAAACATATTGAATGCTTAGCTTCAAAGGGCTTGAATGAACAAATAAAACTTCTAAAGCAATCAGCAAAGCCATGCATCTAGGTATTATTAGTATGACAGTGATATTTGAAATCCTGTGAAATAATACGGGTCACTGTATGGTCAGAGGGAGACTGGCGAGACTTCAGTCAAGTTGCACTTAAGGGGAGCTACAGGAATCACAGGGGGCATAGCCTGGAGACAGAAGGTACAGACCAATGGGTGAAAAAAAGCAAATGAAGGGAAACTTGCATTAAAAATGACCTTAAAACTAACACAACAAAGCAAATCAAAGGGCAAATATGATCTTCAAGTTCCAGTACTGGCAAGAAGAAAAAGCAGAAAGGAAGGCCCACCCGTAAGGGTCATCTCTTATTTTACAGCTTCTAATGAGCAACTTTCCAATAGAAAGAATCAAATATGAGTCTGTTCTGCATCTGAACATTACAAAAGATTGTGTTGTATGACCACAGGATTTCAGTGTTTATTGGACTGTGAGAGCACAGGGTAATGTAGTTAATGATTTCACTTGAGGTGAAAGGACTGCAAATTTGACAGCTGTGGAGGTAAGAGCATAGTGAGCACCAGTGCTGTGATGTGTGACCAAGACAGCTAACAACAGGGTGAGCTTTTTAGAGAAGATGGAGAATGTGTGATTTGAAAGGAATGTGAATGACAACACCAAAATGTAGGAATGAAGTTAAACCAGAGTTTTGGTCAGGAGCAGGGGAAAGAATTGGAGTATTTTATTTTGAATCTTATCTTTTTTGTCCCAGGATTATCACAAGAAATATTTTGAAACTACAATATCAGACTGTATATTTATCATGAAAACTTACTACTATAGAGCTCAGTAAACTGATGAGAGGCGTTCTGTGATATAGTTGCCTGTGATATGTGGAGACCAGACCTGGTGACCCATATTGTTTCCTCCCTTGAAATGGTCTTAAACCTGACCCCTTCTCCTGCTGCCTTCAGCTTCTCTACATGTGCAAAATTCAGGAGCTTTGTTTCACAGGCCACTGCATTCACATTATCTTTGGTGCTGATCTACACGTTTTCTGCCTCTCTGAATTTCACTTTAAGTTTATTGAATTTGAACAAATGCAGGCAATCAGAGGAAAATGCAATTATAACAGAGTTGCACTCAGTTGTTTTCCAAGTGATAAGCATGGACTGGTGAGATCAGACTAATGTGCTGGCAGTGCTAGCAGAGAGTTACAGTCAGTTTCCCTCTCTTTTCCACTCTGGAAATGTTGCATTTTTCACGAGGTGATTCGGGTTTGCCAAGGCTAATGATCTTTGCTAACCTATTTCATGAACCCAGGCTGAATCTTCAATACATTACAGATGTCTTAATTAAGTCAGCTCAGCAATCAAAAATGAATATACATGTGCAATCTTTGCTATGTATAGTTAATTAGCAGCCTGGAAATCACTGGTGCTCTGTGGGTTTATGCAGGCCCTAGTTCAGGAATACAAGTTTTGGTACCTTTGCTTTAAAAGACACTTGTGGAATGAATCAGTAGGGAAAATGTCATAGTCTTCTGTTTTTTCTATCCTTTAAATGATGGTGCCGTAATGCTGGAGTAATATTCATTAATATGTGGTGAAAAAGTAAAGACAATATTCCACTACTGATAAGGCAGAGTCAACATCTGCCTGCTGCCACCTGCTACTGAACTTCTCTGACTGCACTTTTTCACTGTCCTGCTCTGGAGCATGCTGTGTGTAATACAAGCAGAAAAGGCCTAAGTGCTCTTCCTTGGATGGGAGCTCTGATATGGAAATACCAAACATTGTCTGCTACCTGCCATAAATACTAATCCAGAAATAAAGCAACTCCCCCCTCCTCCCAAACCTCACTTTTTATTGTGAAGGAAGCATAAATTGTCCCTGGAAAGATTGGAGCAGAATGTCTGCTGAATTTATGATTAATAAGCATGTCAAGTTTTATAAGAGCATCCTTATGTGGACGCTGCTAATGGCCTTAACATTGCTTCCAGAATCAAAATCAAATGCTTGAGCAGACTTAGCCTCAGGAAGGCTTGTGGTGATAAGGGAACCATCAGAGTAAATAGGTGTACACATTTTTCAACCTGTCAAGTGAAAAAATCACAGATGATGATAAGTCAAGGATATGCCCTCTCGTATATGAGTTGTATTAATATTTGTGCTGAACAAGGCTGCCTCCTAAACAAGAGGGAAGAGGAGAATGAGAAACAGAAAGCTGTGTGATTATCTTGTAAATTACACCCACCCAAGAACAATAATTACTCTGAATCAGCATTTATACGAGGGAAAGATCTTCCTGCTTCTCAAAGCTGTTGTAAATGTGAAGCCTGTAAGAAGTGCAGGAAGAGAGAAGCACACAGATTGGAGCTCTCAGGTAGAGCAAAACATAGATTTGCATAGTTTTTTGGGGGAGGATTTCACTGGGGAGTGTTAGGTTCTAGATGATACCTCAGGGTGTAGGGACTGAACCAAGCTGAAGCTGTTGTGGATGAAGAACCTGTCAGATGGAGCACAGCCTTGAGAGACCCATCAGACTGGTGGTTAGTTTACCTTTCTCTGCAGCATCTCCTGCTACTTTGTTGTAGAGGACAGGACTGAAAGGGCTGTGCACCAGGCAAGTGTCTCATGCAGAAATGTGTGAAATGTGTCTTCTCCGTTTCTAACTCGTAAAATTATGTGTGCAAGTATGAATGTGGATAAGATGGAAAGTGCTGGATATGTCACTGTTGTCTTTTAATATTGATAATCACTGATGTTTTCCTTGATCAATCTTCTGGGAAGGACAATAATCTACTAGTTTCAGCTGTTATTTCTGTCAACCCTAACTCTCCCCAATAAATCTCATAATGTGAATTTTAGCTATTACTGTAATGCTTACATGCTTTATTAGTTTTCAAATAAATGCTTGGAATAAAAAATGCTGGAAAGGTAAAAGTCACAAATCAATCTCCATTAGGAGCAGCATACAATCATAACATTTATCCCTACAGAAGTGGTTATCTGGATAACTTACTGAACTATTCAGACAGTCACTGAAAGGCACTGGAAGACAGACTGTCATTTGGATTGTCTGTATGCAGCATATAACATCTGCTGCGGAAATAGTAACTAATTTTGTAAGGGATTTAATTGCTATGTAGTAAACACAGCTCTGCACCACTGATTTGTGAGATTATCAGCCTCAATAGTCTAGCAGCCTCTTCCTTTTTCACACCCAGGCAGACATTTTTTTCCCACTTGGCTCTTAGGGAAGCCTCACACATTCCCTCTGTTTTTAACACAGAGAAGTGCTAGTAGCATCACAGTGGCTATGGAGAGCAGGTGGTTTTGTCCTAAGTAACTTCTGAAAGGTGGTTGTGTTATTCAGTGCCAACAAGTCTATATTTCTTCAACTTTACAGACTGAAAGAAGTTTTAAATTTTATTATTATGACTTAAAGGAGTTGCAAAAATAGAATCAGGTCAGATGCTGCCTACACATGTGGAAAGCACTTCTTGAGTGCCTGTGGCCATGCTCAACAGAGACACAAGTCTTGGCAGCACTGTGCTTGTGAAAGCGGAGCTCAGGTTCATGCTCTACACTGGCTTGAAGGCACAAGTGTCCTCTGCCTGGCTTTTGCAGTGCCTCCAGCATGTGTGCTCATGGGTGAGTGTTGTCTCAGATGTGAAGAATGCAGGTGATACAGTGATATAAGCAAAAAAATGTTTTTAAAAAAATAGTTCTAAGTGTTACTGTACCATCTGGCTATATCTCTTTGTAGCTGACCATCACTTTCATATATTATATTGCTCAGCTACACTGTGCTGAGCTGTATAGTAGTATAATAATCCTGCAGGATTATTAAAAATATTATTCTGTTCTAGAAATAACACTTCTCTGTAAGCCAAGATAGATAATCCAAGAGCACCTGGGACTGTGTGAAAACGTTCTGTATTCTGTAGCATTAACCAGCCAGAAAATACTTGTTAAACAATAAACCTAACTGAGAACGGACATTGGCCAATGTTGTTTATTTTGGAAGTTGCACCTGTTAATTCTCAGTTGGAATGTGACCCCTGACTTTGCATCTTAAACATCCGTATCTATCTCAGGAATGGGAGAGCTTTCACAAAGACTTCCATCACATAATATGCCTTCTGATGGCTCTGTCTACTGATTAATAGAAAACTATGGCTGAATAGCAAATTCCCACTTGTTTAAACATTCTGCTCACATCTTAATGGGAAATAACTGTATAATAACTGTACAGCACATTCATTCCATTGTTGTGGCAGTGAAGATAAATGTGCACGCACTTCTGCTGAAGTTATTGCATACACAGCTGATGTTATTGAACACATGTGATCTGACTTAGGAACTGAAAACCCATTATTTCCCTACAGAAGATAGGAAAAGGAGTCACAATATAAATATTTAAGCTATTAATTCAAGGACTTTCAAGAAACTTGCAAGTGATGCTGGATCATAAGGGCCAGGCTTTGTCACTGTGGCCGTGTGTGATTGCTCTGCACTGAACCGTCAAGCATCCTAACAGAGCATAAAGGAGCTATTGAAAGAAATAAGTTGTATAAGCAAAGGCTCTAAAACATAGACCCATACAGCTGGTGTGTGTACCCTACATCTATGATAAAATGGTGATCTTGCTTAAGCTTTAAATGGGGTGCACTTGTAAGTGGAGAATTCAGTTGGTACATGACTCCCACCAGCCTGTATGATCAACCCTCATCAAGTCACCAGTCCTTCTCTACTTCTGCCCTGTTGAAACTCATCCACAAAGGGGAAATTTGGGGAGCTCACTATTCAGAGGACATGTTGAATCATGATAGTAGAAATATAAGTGCTCTAAAAACCTCTTCATCACTGTGCCTCAGTCCTGATCACTTTTAAAGATAAAAGGACAATTTGATCATCCTCTAGTTTCTCTTCCTCTGAGATAGAGATGATTCATTGAAAGCTGTCATAATAGCTGCTATGTTTCAGACATTCTTGGAAAGGCTCTTCCGTATGGCACAGCCAATTCACATGGACAAAAAGTGACCATTATGTTAGAGGCAGGTGTTTAATATATGTTTTAGAGAAAAAAAGAGACATTTGAACAGATACTATCTTCCTTTTTTTCAGAAACATTTGCCTATCAATTATTTACCTCTAGCAAAAGATTTGTTCTCGAGCAAAATTCTTCCAATTCTGTTGTTTTACTGCAGTAACTGCTTCAAATCTGGCACATGCCAATTCCTTTCTCTTTTTTTTCCTGTGATAAAATTTAAACTAACCTTAACAAGCAGCTTCTTTCAGGAAGAGATGCGGAATTTGTACTTTTGCCAGTATTACAGAACATCACAGAAAGAAATAGAAGTAAAACCCAATATTTTGGCAAAAGAATTGAACTCATGAACATAGATGCCATCCTGCTTGTAAAATGTTATTGAGATAGTTCAGGATGAGCCAAATATCAGACATTTTGAGAGAGTTTTGAGAGACATTGTGAAAATTATTTTTTATTCTCAGAGAGATGAAGTAGACATGGCATCTAAGAGAAGCAGAAGAAAAATACTTCTCTTAAATGTAAAGAAATGTTATAAACAAAAGTACCCTCTGTACTCATGTTAATTTTTAATCACGTTGCATGTTATCTGCATAGCTCTCTTCTACTCACAGCTCTTCAGCCTTCTCTAGATGCTGCTTCTTGCAGAAATACCATCAACTAAACAATACGTGGAATGACCCTGAAACTGGAAGTCTTCAGAAACTATGCGCCCGATGAAGATGTTCATGCAGCCAATAAGTGAAAAACTAACTCATAAAACTTATGCTTTCAGGCTGCACAGAGAGGTGGTGGATGCCCCATCCCTGGAGACACTCAAGGTCAGGCTGGATGAGGCTCTGAGCAACCTGATCTGTTGTAGGTGTGTCCCTGGTCATTGCAGAGCAGTTGGACTGGGTGACCTTTAAACGTCCCAACTCAAGTGATTCAGTGATCCTGTGATTCTATGCTTTATGAAATATGTGAGTGTTAACCCATTCAGGAGCAGGAAGACTACGCTACAGACAGTCTGTCTCTCATTTTTTTCCATGAGACTGAATGTGTTGTCTGCCTGAAGCATCCTAAGCCAGCCAACCTGCCGCCAGGCATGGCCAACCTGCTGCTTCCTCCTCTCTGCTGCAGCCTGCAGCGGGCTCTGGGCACAGCCCAGCCTGATTCTTGGGACCTGCATTGTGACAGGTGTGAAAAATGCAAAAAGGTCACAGTAAAGAGAGGCTGCTGGGCTTTGCATTGCAAACACCGTTGCGCCGATTTCATTTGCAGTTAGAGAGGATGCGGTGGAAAAGGAGTTAAAGATTTCAACCTGCAGGTCTGCACTGCCATCCAGTGGATGTTTTAAATCGCTGCAGAAGTAATTGCTGGAAGCTTAAGTTTACTGAACCAAGATGTCAAATTCGCCGGATACATGTTGTAAGATTTTCAGGCTTAAATGGAGCAGAACATAGGTCTTGAAACTAAAACTACCTTACGCTAATTATCTGCTGTTTTTTATGGCTGCTATTTTTTATAGTCAAGACGTTTGCAGAGGGAAGTTATCTTTTTATGTGTGTAGATAGTGAGAGGAAAAGAAGGGGGAAGAGCTTTGAAACAAAAGGGGAGGGCGGGGGGGGGGGGGGTGTTAGATTAGATGTTTGGGGAAATTTTCACAGAGAACGTGCAAGGCGCTGGTGCAGCTGCCCAGAGAAGCTGTGGTGCCCCATCCCTGCAGGCACTCAAGGCCAGATTGGATGGGGCCATGGGGAGCTGAGCTGATGGGGGGCAGCCCTGCCCATGGCAGGGGGTGGGACAGGGTAGTCTTTGAGGTCTCTTCCAACCCAAACCATTCTGTGATTCTATGATTCATTTTTATTACAAGTATTTAATATGCTCTGAGTATCTAGAAACAAAAACACATTGTTTCTATTAGTGTTGAGGAGCAATTAAATAACAAATTAAAAAATTCTATAAGATCACAGTACACTAAAGCACAGCATTATCACAAATAACAATGCCTGAAAATTGAAATAGTGTTAATATTTCTTAATCTACATGCTGGCAATCTGGTTTTCGGGTTTTTTTATTTATTTATTTTATTTTTATTTTATTTTTTTATTCCACTTCATTTCATTTTATGTTAGAGTCTTGTTTGTAGTTTCATTATCATGCCAATTAATTGAAGTACATATCTGCTGTTTTGTTTGTGTCACCTTGCAGGGGTCATGGAGTACTTTGAAAATGTTTTATGTAAAATATTCACCCAAAGTCATTGTGTAAATTCTGTGCTGTCTTGTTTATGTTATAATTGGCTCACTTTCAGTCTCCAATACATCAATTTCCAGTTCTCTTCATTTTCTATTGTTCTACTACGAGTCCTACTGCAAGAAGAACTATTTCTCCTGTCCCCTGCTAGCACTAACAAGAGAGTCTCAAAGCAAAAGCGATATGTTTTCCAGGTTATATTGGGCATGTGAGATATATATATATATATATATATTTTTTTTTTTTTTTTAAATGACTTTTGTAAATTACAAAAACTGTAAGAGAGAGAAAGTGATAGTTTTGTGGCAGCTCAAGTTGGGTCACAGACATTATGGTAGGATCGATGTGACCCTGACTAGAGAGGTGCCTGCTCCTGGGAGTTCCTGCTGCAGGGTCACCTCAGGCTGCACTGAAATACAAGGAGAAGGGAGTTTTTGTGGATGGGGAAGAATTTTAATTGCTGCTTGCAGAGCAGCACCTCTGTCTCCTTCCTGGAGACAGCCAAAAATGTGCAGGAAGGTAATCAGGGATGGTAAATACACCACTGAAATGTCTCTGCAGATAAGGACTGACTACAACTTGATAATGTTTTCATTTGTTCAAACTGGCATTTCTTGATTGAAGTCAAAGAGGAGCGAGGGAGCTCGCCTCCTAAGCTCTCCCCTCATCAAACTGATTGGCTTTGTGTCTCTTTCTCCAAAACAAACCCCTAATTAGCAACTGTGTTTACACAGAAACACTACCTTAGTAAATACAGCCTGACAATCCATCCATCATTTGGATAATATTTATGTAGAAACAGTTGTTTTTTCCTGCTAAGCAATTCAGGTTATAAACATTTCTAGTATCTCATGAATTTTTAATTATAATTGTTTTTAAAGTGAGGCTGATACCTTGCTAGATAATAATAAAAAAAAGTTAGACTGCTTCTGCCCACGTGAGTGCTTGTTTACACAGCACAGAGAAAGAAACTGCTACTGTGAGATGCGGTGGCATCTAACACAGAGTTTGCACTGTGCATGACTACATAAGCAAAAAGAAAATCCGAAAGTAATTTGTAGTATGCTCAATTGAACTTGTCACTAATTAAAATAAGACAGTTCCATATACTTTTTCATTTTGCTTGTTTATGTATTTATGAGTTAATGGGGTGTCTGAATCTATTTTCCAGGTCAGGCATTACTTTCCACACAGTGCAAAGCATGATTGCATTAATTTGAGAGATATATATATAAATTGAGATATATATATATATATATATATATATATATATATATATACTTAATTCAACATCTTACAGTTCAAGTAACACGGAGATACGGTTGAAGATAAACTGTAAGCACTAACTCTGCTTCTGTTCTTTATGTTAGCACTTAAGCTTGGGTAGCAGAGGGTATCCCTAAATGGCATTAGAAAGGTGAAGCACAGTGATTTCCAGGCCATGTTGTCTTTGTTTTTGTTTGAATCCACTAGGGAAGTTCATTTGAAATGTAGACATGAGTACCATTCTGGCAGTTGGAAGACACCTCCACCTGCTTTCGTAGAGAGGAAAGCTGAGTGCTGGTTGTGACATGGTGCTCACTGAACCTTACAGTAGGACACCACTATAAGTTCTCAAGCTGGGATACTGACATTGTTTACTGGATTGTTGTTTTTCCAACAGTTTGAGTCTGAGGCAGGTGTAACTTCGTGAGAGTTTGATGCAACAAATTATTCAGTTTGCTAAGAATGGCTTTTCAAATATGTGTAAAGCATTTGCTTGCAATAGCAGGAATGGCAGTTAAGATTAAATAATGGCATTGTGTGTGTATTTCTGCCCACATTAACAAAACTATATTGGCTCTTGAATTTGATTCTATGGCAAATTTCCATAAGAGAAGCTTAAAACTGACATTAAATTCATGTTCAAGGGTATAAATAAATGAAAACATTTTAAAAGCGACAAAAGACAACCACAGATGTAAATTGTTCCATAATTTATTAAAAGGTCATATATTTAAGTTCTTGGCTTTCATTTTCTACTATGTAGAGGTTTTGTTTATTGCATTATCTCTAGATATGCTAAAATCATACCAAGATGACTTCTTTTAACATTGATTTTTGCATAGGCAGGCATATGTCTGGACAGTAAGATCTTGGCACTTGCTGTTAAAAGCTCAACCACTGGAACAGTGCTGACATCCTACAGAACTTTTCCCAGCTGCATACCCCATTGCACCTGAGAAGAAATCCAAAGTCACCAAAGAACAATCAGAGGATGTGATTAACTGATTAACTCCTATTAAATACATTTTGCAAAATAATAAGGAAACAAACAAACTAAAAAATTAGTGACATTTTAATCTGCTCTCATAAATTATTTTTTGTTGAGCTAAACTAACATAAATTCTCTATCAGTTCAGAATTACCTTAGATGTTAGGAGCACAAATTAAATGCCATTCAAGTTGCTCATCTCTAGAAGGGCTGTGTTATATTCTCTCCCCTTCCTAATATAAATTTGAAAGAGGTGGGTTTGGATCATGCAAGTTCCCTAAGTCTTTCCTACAAATGTGGGATCAAGTTGGAGATGACCAGTAAGAGGTTAAAAAAAAAAATCCTGCTCGTAAGCCTTATTCTTCATGTTACAGATGTCTGTCATAAACTTACCTGGGGCTGTTCCTTTGCCTGCATGGGTTACTGGAGCCTTCAAGCTCTTGCAAACAATTTAATCAAAGTGCAAGGAAAAGTTCCATGCCCAGACTAGAAACAGCATTATTGCTGTTGCTGATTACCAATGGTGATTGAATTGCATTTTATATCATTTGTGTTCAATTTTCCCAATAGAAGAAAAGTTTTGCATTTTTGGAGGAAAAGTTGTGAATTTTGGGAGAGAATATATTTGCCATAATACAGCATAGCACTGAATCATTTCTGTTGGACTTCTATCAGAATTTTCAGCCTGTTAGCTGTTATCGGAAAGCTTATTGAGTCTTCCTTCAGTGGCATGGAACTGAGACAGGAGAGGTTTGGGCCAGATTCTGGGGAAATGTTCTTCACCAGAGGGTGTTTGGGCACTGGAACAGGCTCCTGCAGGGCAAAGGTCATGGCCCCAAGCTGCTGGAGTTAAAGAAGAGTCTGGACAAAATTCTAAGACATGGGGTTTGAGTTTTTCATGGTCTTGTGTGGAACCACGAGTTGGACTGGATGATTGTTATGGGTCCCTTCTAGCTTGAGATATTCTATGATTCTGTGATAACATCTTCCAGAGCCAATACTTCAATCCATTCTTGTAGGACAACAGCAGAAACCAATCAACAGAAAAACAACTCCAGGTATTTTGCAAAATAGAACTTTACTAGAGGAGACAAGAAGAGGAGAGCTCTTGTTCTGGGAGCAGAGTAGGAATTCATACAGAATTTCCCACTTTCTTCCGTTCCCTTTTTTTTCCATCCAGACCAGCCTAGAGTTCCAGCTTCCATCCAAAGGCACCACTCTGGCACTTAGGTCTGGGTAGCTCTGGGGTCAGCACAGCCCATGCTGTGAGGTCCCCTCCTGCCCAGGTCAGACCCATCCCATCTGCATGTGCCTTGTCCACTTCTCCATGTCAGCTCTGTGCAGCCTCCTGCAGCAGCTGTTTCCCAGCTTCCTGCAGCTTGTCTTTAATTCCTGTGGAAGCCTTCGTCATCTCAGAGCCAAATTATCACAACGCAGATTTCAAGTTGCAACTTGAAATCGCTTTTGGGGGTAGAAAGGGCAAAATATTTTGCTGCCAAAGCAGAACTCTGGGCTACCAACAGAGGGGCAACGGCAGGGCTCTGGGACCTGCCTGGGCCAGCAGTGCTGTTCTGGAGTCGCACTCCCACATGTCACACTGCAGAGGTGGCTTTCAATGCTAAGAGGAAGCTGTGGGCAGGGTGTGCTGTGAGGGGCCTTTTGCTTTGAATTTAGTCCTCCCTTTGCTCTGTCACAGCTGAGATTTATTAACTTCTGGACATGCTTTTCTGACGGAGGGAGGAAAGCACTTGAAGGGTTCTGGGGAAAAATAAGTTATCTAAACCAGCTTTTAGTGGTGACTGAATGTTTATTAGAGGTAGACAGGCGGTTTACTGAACAGTGTTTTCCTCTGATGACAAGCAATAATTATTTTCAGAGAGCTGTTTCAGAGCACTTGGGTGGTGCTTCTGAGCTAATGAGACAGAAACACAGCAGATAACAAGTGTGTGTGCAAAGAAGCCCAACAACAACAACAAAAAAACATGCAGCTAAAAAACAGAAAGGGCCTTTGTTGTTCAGTACAGCTGTTAATAAAACCTAACTCTACCATTAGATGTGGGTTTTAGGTAGGATTATCGCCTGGTTAGATCAATGTACCTCATCTGCCATGCTATTTGGATTGCCCTGCTGCACTTTGAGCAAATATTGTACCAAATATTCTTCAAAGGTCAGGCACTGGCACAGGCTGCCCAGGGAGGTGGTAGAGTCACTGCCCTTGGAAATGTTTAAGAAACGTGTAGATGGAGTACTGAGGGTTGTGGGCTAGTGGGTATGGTGGTGGTGAGCTGATGGTTGTACTGGATGATCTTAATTGTTTTTTCCAACCTTAATGATTCTATTCTATGGTGGTTTGCAGTGAAGGGAAAGAATCAGTGGAAGTAGGGTGAGGAGCAAAGATGGGCTGCTAGGATGTGCACATTATTGAAGCATTGCTTTGGCTGAGGAACAGTGCAGCAATGCAGCTGGCTCTGTGTGCCCTGCTGCCCTCAGGGTCAGGAGGTGACTTTGTGTTCCCGAGGGGCCTTGAGGGAACCTGCCCCAGCACAATAGCTTGGCCTTAACACAGCAACAGCAACCCAGACAATGCCTGAAAAAACATATTTGGTGTTCATTGGGCATTTGCTTTGGTGCAGGACAGCAGAGAGATTCCATTCAGACTTTGTGTATTCGGTCTTTCTTCAGCCTGAATTATCCCCAAACTCTGTTTTTTGCCAAAGGCCATATTTTTTTTAATCAGTAGGCTGTTATCCACAGATGGCTAAATTAACACACTCACTTTAGGCTGCCTACTCCTAAACATTAGTATTTTCCATTCCTTCACAACTGAAGTACCGAATGCTTAAGGGAAATCTAACTCATGAAAGTTATGAGGAGAGAAAACAAGATTTTAAGAGATTTCCTGTAACCACATCTCTGACCATTATCTGGGTATTTACAAGTAACTTATTTTCTTACATTGTATGACAAACTAATGTTTTATTTTGGAGTTAATTTTTGTTAGTAAAACAGGTGACAGTGAGATATTCAGAAATTTTCCTTCCTAACATTACTGCAATTTCTGTCTTTTAATAAAGTTGGAGCAGTAACAATTGTTTTAAAACACAAAAGTCTCTTGGCCCTTTTAATTTGCACTATTTATGTTATTGTACTGTTTGTATTACTATTTATGTTGGGCATATGTGATGTAGCAGGGCTCAGAGTGTCAGCTAACAGACAGGGTCTTTGGGGACTGCATAAATATGTTTGGAAGTGATGTAGTTCCACAGACTACTTGTGGTGTATAATTTTCTGTTACAATTTGTATATAGAGGTTTAGTTGAACTTTAACAAATGAAGCTGCTGGTACAGTCCAGGGCTGGATCAAAATATTATAGAATCATTAAGGTTGCAAAAGGCCACTAAAATTCTCTAGCTCAACTGTCAGCTCATCCCCACCATGCCCACTAACCACGTCCCTCAGTGCCACATCCGCACAGTTCTTGAGCACCTCCAGGGACGGTGACTTCACCACCTCCCTGGGCAGCCCGTGCCACCACTGCATTGCTGCTCTTTCTGAGAAGAAATTTTTCCTGGTATCCAACCTCAGCCTCCCCTGGGACAACTTGAGGCCATTCCCTCTTGTCCTGCGGCTGTTACTTTGGAGAAGAGGCCAACCCCCACCACACTGAAACCTCCCTTTATAGAGAGCAATAAGGTCCCCAACCTGGCCTCCTCCAGACTGAACAATCCCATTTCCCTCAGCCATTCCCCATAAGACTTGTGCTCCAGACCCCTCACAACTTTTTTGCCCTTCTCTGGATGGGCCCCAGGGCCTCCATGTCTGTCTTGCAGAATATTCTGGTGAGGATAAACACACACAGAAAAGAACTAGCGCTTACTCATTACATGCATGAAAGAAAGTACACTTCAGTGTGTTGGAATTTGACAAAATGGTTAAACTGATTATGAAGTTGCAAACTGGTGGGATTTTATGCTGCACAGATGCTACTCTTTCTCTTCCCTTTGTACTTGGATCCCAACTGGTACTTGCAATCCCTCACAGAGGGTTTCTTAACCTGACCTCAACAATTTTAGAAAAAATGACAATTGGCTCTTGAAATTTGTTGACTTTTCTCTCTGCAGATGTTTTGCTTTCCTCCTTCTTGCCTGTCCTGAAATTTAAGACGTTCCTGGTGCATGCAAAGGACAGATCCAGTGGAAGGGACAGATGTGGAGTGTTATTTATTTGTAGGCTTGAAGGCCTTTGATACCGTTTTATGGCAGAACATTTTCATTTTTATCTCCTTGACCTGGGGATTTTTCCTGTTTCTGTGTTTTGACTGTAAACATTGTCATGCATTCTCAAGTCTAACTCATAACTCTTGAGTTACACAATAAGAAATAGCTTTATTTTATGTTAAATGTATACATTACTACTATTTTCCTGAGTTTATTTACACATATCAATAAAGCCCAAGCTGCAGCTTGGGCTCCATAAGCAACTCCCCACCGTGGGAGGAACACACTTGCAGCCTAACTCTGCTCACACAACCCACAGACTATTTTACAATGTAGTTTAAAAAGCAGAGCAATACAGTATTTTCCTAAATAATAATAATAATAACCAGCATGTATTCTCAGTGATGTTTTGCATTTGAGGGACAGTGTCTTTTGGCTAGAAAGGAACAAGCTGCCCAGTGAAGCTGTGGTGCCCCATGCGCACCCCATGGCCCTGTGGGGCCCCTGCCCGACAGCAGGACAAGGGGAAATGGTTTTAAGCTGAGGGAAGGGAGATATAGGTTGGATGTCAGGGGGAAATTCTTTACGGAGAGAGTGGTGAGGTACTGGAACAGGCTGCCCAGGGAGGTTGTGGATGCCCCGTCCCTGGAGGTGTTCAAAGCCAGATTGGATGGGGCCCTGGGCAGTCTGGTCTAGCATTAGGTGGAATGGTGGTGGCCCTGCATGTGGCAGGGGGGTTGGAGATTCATGATCCTTGAGGTCCCTTCCAACCCTGGCAATTCTGTGATTCTGTGATCCCTGGAGGTGCTCAAGGCTCAAGGATGGGGCCCTGAGCAGCTAAGCTGCTGGGGGGCAGCCCTGCCCATGGCATGGGGTGGAACTGGGTAGGCTTTGAGATCCCTTCCAACCCAAGCCAGTCTACGATTCTAAAGTTCTTCCAAATTAACTAACTCATTTTGGGCACTCAGTTCTTCTCCTAAAAAATGTTGTTGCTTGCTGCAGTGTATATGGGATAGTCCTTACGGGGTGCTGTATGGATGAGCTGTGTGACAGCCCTTAAAACAAGTAAGCAAAGTGCGCGTGGAATTTAAATGCAACACCTGGGAACAGCTCTGTCTTGAATTTCTTCAACCTGTTTCTGTGTAGGTTCCAGAGGCAGCTGATCATTAAAGCCGCAAAGCCTTTCCGCAGGACAAAAGCGGGCAGTCCTTTGGAGAGATAAACCTTTAGTTGACAAACATGGCTGCACTACTGTGTGCGCGCGGAGTGGAACGGTATGAAGTCTCACAGCTGGGGGGGACGCACTCGCAACGAAAGCCTCAATTTTTCAAGCCCTTGGCGACGTCAGTCACATAGGAACGCTGCGCACTGCCTCGGCTTAGCAGTGTCTCCCCCGCGCTGCACAGACGCTTTTCCCTCATTGCTTCGCACCCTCCCCATGTCCCCGCTCCCACAGTCCCATTCATTGCAACTCTCTCGAACTTTTCGGGCGCTCAGCGACCACAGCTGGGAGAGCTGCGGGGAGGGGGCACCTCGGTGGGGCTCCGTGGGTGTGCGTGGGTGCGGGAGCGGGGCGGGGCGGCCGGGGTGAGCCTATAAGACGGGCGCGCTCGGCGGGGCGGGCAGCGGCGAGTCTCTCCCGGCGGCGGCAGCGATGGAGATGGGCAGCGGCGGGCGGCGGCTGCTGGTTCTACTGGCGGCGGTTGCACTGCTCGGGGCGCCGGGACACGGCCAGCCCCGAGGTGAGGACGCGGACTTGCGGGGCGGGGGGTGCGGCGGAGTTTGTTCGCACTGCATCCCGGGGCTGGGAGAGGTTTCTGGGGGTGCTCGCGGCGTGCGCCTGTCCCTCCTCTTGGCCATCCCCTCGTCCGCTCTTCCTCCTTTGCTCTTTCCTCTCTTTCCCGGTGCCTTTCTTCTCCCGCGGCTGCGGTGGAGCCGCCCTCTCCCTTTGTGGGGACCGTAAATAGGCGCGGAGCCGGTGCAGGCTGGGGGTACGGCCGGTATCCTCTCTTCGGGGCCGCCCCGTAGCAGCAGAGCCCCCGGGGGCCGCAGCACTGCGTGCCCAGGGTAAGGCAGAGCCGAGGGATGCCGCGCTCTGCGCTAATGAGAACCAGATCAAGGGATGAGAAGGGATCCAGACCGCGGGAGGGGATGTAATGGAGACAAGTTGCAGAAGTTTTCTTTCTTCGCACGTGGTTCTGCCCGGTGCGCTGCCCTCGGAGCGCTCCGTGCGAGCAGCTCGGCTGCACGCATCCTCTTTGTTCGTAGAGTGGCGAGCGGGGTTTGTGCTGCGGAGCTGAGGCTGGGCAGCAGCTCCGGGTGCGGGCTGCGAGGTGCGGCACTGACCCGCACCGAGTGCCCTCCTCTGCTTGGGGTCCGGCTGCTCATCTGCCACCGATCCGCTCCAGGCGTTTGTCCCTGGTCGTGATTGGGTTCGGTATAACAAAAGCCAAGTTGGGAGGCATGTGTTGTGCAGATGCGTGACTCGATGTTGTTTAAGGTAAAGCGTGGCTTTCAAGATGGATGTAGTGCGGGAGATCAGCATCTGGCTGTTTGCGCGCTGCCGTAAAAGCATGTGTGGCTGTTAATATGTGCGTACAAAACGTCATCCTCAAAGTCAGGATGGCAAAATCGAATGCAAACTAACGCTATGTCCATAAACTTCAGCTTGTAGATAAAAAAAAGTCATGCCTTGGTTGTGAGAGCTTAGTCTTGGAAACAAATGAAAAGATAAAATGGCAAAAAAGCCTTACATTTCACAGTTTTTTTTTTTTTTTTTTTTTTTTCACACGGTACCATCTTCTCTACATCAGATAACCTTAGTTCTTGGTACGCATGGTTCATGGTATGCTAGCACGCAGCTATCACTATTATTATTATTATTATTTAGGGTTCTCCTAAAAGCTGATCAGAGAGCCCACAACTGTTCTTTTTTCCCCTAACATAAACTTGCAATGATCCGACTGCTGTAATCTGCTGCAGCTTTTGTAAAGAGTTTAGTGCTGCTATTCCAGCTTTTGTGTAGCAGCTCACGTGGTTGGTCATCTTGATAAAATACATATTTTAATATCACTGATTGAAGATAGCAGTATGTTTGATTGCACCTAAGTTACCCCTCCTGGGACTATTTAAATTAATTACCTGATATTTTTCTAGATGAAAGATCAGGTCAGGAGACCATTCCTTCTATTAGATTAAGCTGATAGATTTTTTTTCTCTTTCTCAGCATGAGAGCACAGATCCACAGAGGAAGCAGTGGGCAACAAACCCCCCGGTGGAAAACTGCCTTTCCAAAACCAGAATCCCAGATAACTGAACCTAAAACAATGCAAGGAATGCGATGCAGATTAGAATAGCCATGTCGCTTGTGCAGAAAGTAAACAACTAGGGCTCAAACTTGCAAGCATCACGATGATGTAAAAACCCCTGTTGTGAGAATTGTAAGATTTCTTGGACATTGGGCCAATGTAGAATTTGGAGGGAAATGCACCTTGGCATGTTTGTTGAGAGTACCTTGGTAGAGCTCTTTCAGCATTTCCTGTTTTTCTGTCAGTGCTTTTGTCCTGTCAGCAGATAAGGAAAATGGAGCATACAATAGTTTGGGGTCTGTGAGAGAGTGCTGAAGTCCAGGCTAAGAAAGAACAGTACAGAATAGTAAAGTTACTGCAGCACACATCTTTACAGGTTAATGATTGGTTCTTTCAGTCTAAAGATTAATATCTACATGCCTATAAAATTTAGTTGGTATTTTAATTGCAGGTATGTTCTTGAGGTATCCCCATTCTGTTGAAAAGTCAGGTCTGATTTTCAATTGAGTTTTTGTATCCAGTAATGGGTGTTGTTCTTGGTGAAGCATGTATCGCTGATGTCCCAATCCAGACGAGAGTTGGTTTGCTGCCTCAGAAGCAAACAACTGTTTCACAGGCTTATGTAGCTGCTTTGCTCCACTGGAATGCATTCTTCATTATACCTAGGGTAGCAGTGATACATGTCTGGGAAGTAGAAAGGGAATCCAGTTAATGACTGCACAATATTGCTTGTATCCCGTATATTTAGTTCTGCCACTGTCAGGTGATTTTGTAGTAATTAAGAAATCATGGTTATTACCATTTGAGTTTTAAGCCTACCCTACTTTAAGAATCTGGCTGAGTAAGTACTCATAGGCTATGACTAATGCACAAATAACAACTTTATGGTCAGCAACCACGTTTTTTCCTGAAAGATAGAGTGATAAGGTTTACTTATAAATCAGATTGTTAGAGCACAGGAAGTGGGAGATTTGGGTTAATCTCCTTAGCTTGAGTTAGTCTGAACCCACATCTCCAGTTTCTGAATAGAGTGCCTTATTGCCAGATTGCTGTGACAGGTAATGGGGGGAGAGGCACGTCTGAAATCTCTCTAAAGCTCTGAGATCCAGCTACTGTGTAGTCTAGATTGCAAGTTCAAAGGATGGAGAAGGAGAATGGGTAAGAGAAAAGGCTGATGCTGGAGTTGGATAGCTATGACTTTATTTTCATGCCTGGATAGTAAATGGTATGGTCTTTATTGCCTCACTACATCCTGACGCGTTTTGTGGATTAATATAATTTCCTCAGAAATTATATTAAATTTTCCTTTTGAAAAAGAGAGCCAAGCTTCCAGAATGTATTTGGTTGGCAATAAGTCATTGAAGAAAATTGCTTTAAAGATGAGCTGGATTTTTCATTACCAAGCGCTTTCTGCATGAAATAAAAAATTATGTCATAGGGACTGAATTGCAGTGCTGTCCCTCTAGCTTGCTATAAGCTAAAGGCTTGAGAAAGGCTTGCTACAACTAGTCTCAAATACTAGATGCTTCAAGGGTAGTAAACCTGGGACAAAGAGTGAGGTGATGCTCTGTTCCTAGAATCAGTTTTTGCCCGATTCCTGGCTGTCAGTGGTTGAAGCATCTTCTGAAATGGGAAAGCTTCTATATCCTACAAAAAATTTCATTTGTTAAATATTTTCATTTAGCATCTCTGCTATGCTTCCACTGTTATTAATATTTGTTGCTGATGAGAGAACACCAAAAGAAACCTTATGTCCCTTGCAACTTGTGGAAAGCCAGGAGACAGTGCTGTTTGCAATTTACAGTAAAAGGCTGGAGACTGATGAGCTTAAAGTGGGGAAGGAGTCTGAGACAATCACTTAATGTTATGGTATGCTGAGAAATTCCCAATTTTTGGCAAAATTGAGAAAAATAGTGAATTCTGAGTTTACATTTTCTCCCTGATTTGGAAAAAGTTACAGCAAATGTATACACGTCTCATGTGTCTTCATGTGGGTTAAGTAGCAGGGCCACAATATACTTGTTTATACTCAACTTACTAGGCTGTGCGATAACCCTCATTTTCCCAGGCACAAAGGAACAAGGTGGGGCAACCTCGGTAGAAAATGAGTCCCTCCAAGAGGCATCTCATGATAGCCATCTGCCTGCAGGACAAGGATAACGCCCATCACTAAGAGCTATGGGAGAAGCTCTCCAAATTGGCTGCCTAAGGGGCTGTGAGACCTTGCATGGGACACAGGAGAAGAACGGTTTGGGATTATGAGGAAAGACCCCATAGATGAAGGGCCAAAGACAAGGAAAGAGGAATGGCAAAGGCTGGAAAAGGGGGGGAGGGGTGGAAGGTGGGAAAAATCAAAGTGATATGAGAAAACAAGCGTAGTGTAAAAAAGAGGCACAAGAGGACAGAAGAGGTCAGTTGGCTGTAAACAGGTAGTATGCTTGTCTTTCCATGCTATGTGCCTCATCAGTATAGTCTGTCTTGTTTTCTTACTAAACTGCTTTCCTGGGTGATGGGATCTGTATGCTTTGAATGTGAAGGTCTTAATCGTTGGATAGGGGACCATGTGACACAGGCTAGTGTGTCTTGTGTGCTTGGCTGGAGAGGCTGGAGTGTGTACATGTTGTGTGGGTCTGTATGTCAGTGTAGGATGAGAGACTTGGCAGACAAGTTTCAAAGCAGCCATAGTTTTGCAATGGATACTGTAGAGATCAGAAGCTCTGTGAGTTGGCTGCCGGAGGGCCAGGAGATCCAGCACAACTAATGGGGAGACTGTGGGGTGCATATCTTGACTAAGACACTAACTACATGAGAGTGCATCTGTGCATGAGATGAGAAGAACTGGGCCTACTGGGTAGGCTGGGAGTCTAGGCCAGTTGCTGAAGGGGTCCGTATTAGGGATGTGTGTGTGCAAGTGGAGCTGTGGACCTGAGGGGCTCCTATACCCAAGTGCCAGCAAAGTGGGAGACCTGAGATCCAGGGGCCAGTTACTAAACAGATTGAGTGTCTAGTTACTGAAGAAATCCACATTGTATTCATATATGTATATGAATTTTTATTTTCCACTTGCAGGTTTCATTCTGATCAGCTGGAGCAGTTAACAGGATTAATCTGTTAGTGTTGCTTGCATTTGTCTGTCTTTTTTGATCTGAGTGACTGGCAATTTGTGTATGCATATGTGCTGTGTTTGTATCTACTTATGCTTGTTGGAAATATATAGTCAACTTTACTACTGACTGGACTTGGAAGAGTGGAACTGCAACAACCTCCCTTCTACTGTGTGACAGGATTCAGCACACTCCAACATAACTGTGTAGTAGGAGCTATAGGTCTGGAACTATGGCTTCTGCATTTTCTCTGGTAGATATGAACTGTTGAGGATTTAGTGTAATGGACTTAGTTCTTTATGGTGTTCCACTCAACATTAAATTTTAGATTATCAATCTAGTAAGTCACCTTACATAGAAGCCACATTGCATATATCCAGGTACGTTGCCTTTGCAGGTACCGTTGTGCTAAAGTAATACAGTTCACTAAATTCCTAAGAGAGGATACAAATATATTTTGAAAACCATAAAAAGAAATGGGGCTTGATAATAATCAAAGAATTTGTGATGTAGAGATTAATGCAAAAGATAACAAATCTCAACTAGGTGCAAATTTTAATGATTGAAATCTACCTTTATGATGGGATGGCAAAGGAATGAAGCAGGGGAAATTTTATTCTTTTTTCTGGTGATCTGCAAAGAACATCTTAGACATTTTGTGGAATGTTGAGCCCAATGTTGGTTGGAGGGTCCTAAACTTTAATTTTTTTTCCCTCGCTACTTCTGATAGAAAGTTAGCACCAAAAACTACGGAGTGTTTCTTCTTTCCTCAGAATGCAAAAGTATGTGACAGAAAAAATCCCATGAAAGCATGCTAAATAGACTGAAGATTAAGATAAAAACATTTGTCTGTCATAAATATTTCTCCCCGTTCCTTGAGGGCTTAGAAAATGCATCTCTGGAAATTCAGAACTATCAGTATGTTGATCAGTTGTTGGTATTTACGGCACTCTCGCACAAGGCTCTTCTGATGGAGTTTGCCTTCTTTTATGCCTTTAATTTTTTCCTAAAGGGGTTAGACACCTGCTGTCCTCGAGGCAACTCTTTCTGACCATACAGAGAAATAACGTGTTGAAGTTTTACAAGATGAGATTGGTTAGGTCAGCTTGTGGGAATCATAATTTCTTAGATGGCATGAATCTCAGGTGCACATCAATCAAACCTCCCACTACATATATTTATATGTACTTGAGTGATATCTCAGAGTCTGATCCCAGCACCCAGAGGCACTTTATGATGGGTATAGCACTCAGGCATTGAGTTGTAATGTGACTGATAATTTGGTGGAGCTGTAAGTCAGGATAAAAAAAGGTTTGGTGTATCTGTGCTCATTTTTTTAGTAGCTGGAGTATCTCTGAAAATTAGGGTTGCTTTAGCAGAAGTTCACAGGACAACTGTATGGATGGTGCAAGGCAATGAGTCTTACCTGGTGCTGGGCCAGATCTTGGCTTTCTGTGAGCAGCTCAGCCTTGCAGGTTGTAGAAAAGACTGACTATTGTGGGGTAATGGCCACAGCTGATTTATCCTGTCTTTTCTGTGCTTTCCCTACCAGTCATCCCCATGAAGAGCTGCAGTTGCTTTGTGTAGGCAAAGTAGATTTGAGCTTTCAGCAAAACTGATAAAAACTTGTTAGCTTTTGATGCTTTTTTTTTTAAACTATCAATTAATACAGCAATGAATCCATCTGAGTTATTCCCTGCTCAGTTCCTTTTATAAAATCTCAGGTTTGAAAGTTGTTCTGCAAGCATAAGGTAATTCCTATCCCTGAGCTCATATATTGTGCTGTGAGATCCAGTCCCCCTCTGGATTCCCGCATGAGAATAAAGGTTAAAAAGCTGTTTAAGAATGGGTCTTCCTAAAGTCGAAACTTAATTTCCCCCTCTGCTCTTCTCACATTTCTACTGTTTTGTTTTTCTCCAAAACGACCTTGAAGACAGGCCTGTGTCCTATGCCTCCTTTATCGTATTTGTTTGTATAAGCTTTTATTTACTGAATGGCTGCAAAGGTGGTGTAGAACCCGTACAAGTTATTTGAAAGAACTTCTCTAGCCTTGATTTAATTGTTAGATGTTGTAGATCTGATTAAGTATTGCTAAACCATGCTGTCTCTGTGCTGCTCCTCCACTGCCTCCTCCCCAGGCAATCATTGCCCAGGGTGCAGGAGGGTGCAATCTGTCCTTGCTGGCCTCTCTCAGTTACGCTGGATCCAACCAGGAGTATCTAGACAAAAAGCACTTCGGTGAATTGATGAACTTCCAGCTCCAGCATAATGTTATGCTTGGAAAGCCAATCAATCAAATTACACCATCCCTGTTTGAGATTTGCTTTACTGAAGGGAGAAAATCTGTTTCTGAAGTTACTTCACTACTAATAAGATGGCTAAAAAGCCCATTACGTTTTTTTTTTTTTTTTTTTTTTTTTTTGTCCAATGTTCCCTTACAAGCTTTTCTCATTCAAATGCATGAATGACTAATGCCTGCTTTGTTATCCTCTGTGCCACACCATTCATATATTTTACTTGGCTTTCTAGTGCTCCCCTTTGTTCATATCTTGCATTTTGTAAGAGGGGAGGTATAAAAGGGTTGTAACTGCCTGCTAATGCCTCTGATGATTAGGTTATTTCTACTTTTATTGGCTGAGAGTGGCTAGATAGCAGAAATTTGCAGTGAAGGCTCTTTGATTTGTCAGGGTCTGTGGAAATCCTGGTTTAACTTGGGGTTGTGAAATACATGCTGTTGAAATTTCTAGGATTCCATCCATCTGCTTCAGCCCGTTGAGTTGCTGAAGTGCATGCTAAGTGACTTCTACCAGAAAATACGCTTTAAAATATGCCAGAGTTCAACTTTTTGATGGGAATAGGAGGGATCAATTTAACTCCACTGACTTCGGGAGAATTAGCTGTGAATTTGCATTTATCTGCAGACAATTGTTCATTTATTCCTTCAGTAGTTGCTAACTAATGTAATCGTTCAGTAAGACACTGAAATATGCTCTTTTTAAATTGCACAAGTTGCTCAATTTGCATTTATGGGATAACATATCTCATTTAAAGTATAAAAAGGATCTTTACAAGTGGAAAGCAAATCTACCATGCATGTAGAACTCCGTGACTTGTGAATAAACTTGGGCATTTTCTAAGACTTACTTTTGGATATTAATCACTAATTTTGCTGAAAGTTGATAGAATTTCAGAAAGTATATAGATTTTTTTGTTGTTGTTGTTCATGTGGAACTGAGCTGTTACTAAAATGAGTGTATAAAAGGAAAAATGAATTTTAAGGCTAAGGCTGACAGGTATCGAGTCCTATGACAATTTATCTTCCTTTAAGCAGGTTTACAGTGTGTCTGCCAATATTCACCAGAAGTTTATCATTGCTAAAGTCATGCAGAAAATACAAACAGCAGAGTGAAATGGATGAACACACTCTACTTAAGAGTGATCACATAAAGGACTGCTTAATTTCTCTTGTATTTCATAATAATGATGGGGATACATCTAATGGAAGAAATGTCTGCAACTTCAAGCTAAGTTACATGATGACTACCTTTCTATAGTGTATCAATGGAGTTATAGAATCATTAAGGTTGGAAAGACCACTAAGATTGTCCATGTTAACCATCAGGCCACCACCACCATGCCCACTAACCATATTCCTCAGTGCCACCTCTCCATTTTTCTTGAACACCTCCAGGGATAGTGACTCTACCACCTCCCTGGGCAGCCTGTTCCAATGCCTCACCACTCCTTCTGAGAAGATTTTTCCTAATATCCAATCTGAACCTCCCCTGGTGCAACTTGAGGCCATTACCTCTCATCCTATTGATGTTACCTGCCAGAGGAGGCCCATCCCCACCTCATCATAACCTCTTTTCAGGCAGTTCTAAAGAGCAATTGGAAGACAGTATTAGGTTTCCTCTGAGTCTCCTCTAGACAGAACACTCCGTTTCCTCATCTGCTCTCCTTGAGACTTATGCTCCAGACCCCTCACCAGTTTTGTTGCCCTTCTCTAGACAAGCTCCAGGGCCTCAATGTCTTTCTTATAGTGAGGGGCCAAAACTGAACACAGAGCTCAAGATGCAGTCTAACCAGTGCCAAATAGAGGGGGTTGATCACCTTCCCTGCTCCTGCTGATAGCAGTATTTCTTATACAAGCCAGAATGCCGTTGGCCTTCTTAGACACCTGGGCACACTGCTGGCTCACGGTCAGCTGGATGTCAGCTAACATTCCCCCAGATCCTTTTCTTCTCTTCAGCTTTCCAGCTGTTCTGACCCAAGCAGAAGGTGCAAACAGTGACTGATGGGGGATAACTGAATTTGGCGTGTCTTGGCGTAGATCACAGGTTGCCACAGTGATGCTCCAGTGATATGCATGTACTCAATCAGGAACTTTTTATTGCAGCTTCTTGTTGAAAGGATCTGCTATTGCTGTGCTACCACTTCCACAGTTAAGAGTGGACACTGAGAAATATAGGTTTTGTTCTGTCTGGCAGGCTGAAACTCCTGGTGTGGTAATAGGAAAAGGGGATAAAAAGGGGCTACTCAGTGGTATAGTGGCAGGGAAAAGGTTGAGATGTTTGCCCCAAAGTAGAAAAATCCATCTATTTACAGTGTAGCACCAACCAATGCTACATGCCCTGTCTTTAAAACTTGAGCAGCTTTTTCATTTCCTCTGTTCTTGAGAACAGTGAGAAATGAGTAATTCACACTCTACACCTCTGCCTAAATAATTGCTTCATTTCTCATAGTAAATCAACAAAAATATTTGGGGTGTTTCAGGATGGAATGCAAAATGTGTGAGAATCTCACAGTAGGGCTGCAGAATTGTAAATTAAAGGGTTCAGTTATCAAGGCTGGTCTTCAGGCTGCTGGGATTTTCTTTAAAAAAAAAATAAAAAAATCTTCTTTCAATCCAAACAGTGTTCACAGTGCATCAATGTTTGCTTCCTGCTGAAGGATAGGAGCACAAGTGCGGCTGAGCCAGGCTGCTGGATGGGAAGAGCTACCACCGTGATGGTGCAAGGCAGAGTCAGGACAGGTGCCTGAATTGGGCTGGGGAATGCTTTTACAATGCCATATGACAGCCCGCAGAAGGGTATAAAGCTGTGGGCAGCTGGATGGGTACTGGTTGCTGCTTGGGGGGCTGCTCTGCATTAGTTGGTGAGTGATGAATAATGGTACTGTGACAATGTATGTTGTTATTATTGTCTTTTTGTTTCCATTTTCATCTTCTTAGTAAATAGTTTTTATCTCTACCTATGAGTTCTATTTTGTGTCCAGTTCTCTACTTCATCCCACCAGGGGCAGTGAGCAAATGGCCATGTGGTGCTGAGCTGCTGCTGGGTTCCACCACAGCAGCCCTTTGTGCTGAAGTGCATCCATCATTCTTGTTTTCAAGCCAAAGGCAAAATACTTCCAGGACACTTGATTAAAATTCCATGTGGATGGCTGGGTTATTGAGCATTAATGGTAATACAGAAAGAATACTGTCTTTCGTAGTTATATTGTTTTTTTTGTAATTTTGTGTCCTTGAAATTATGCTTTCAAGAACTTACCCTGTGTGACCCAGATGTCTTTGATTTTCATGAAGATATTTGCTTTAAAATAGAGAGGGTTTGGAACTGTAAGGATTTGAAACATTGAAAAATTGCCATAGCTGACTTCTTAATTTTTGAAGTATGGAGATGCAAGAGGTGTCCCATCCATTTGCTAACCCCTGTGTAAAGACTAGAAAATTAAAGTAAACAAATGAAGGTAATTCACAGTTTTACTTTGTTTTTCAGAGTAAAATGCCTCAGTAAAAATAGTAGAGTACGTTTTTTCTTTTTATTTTTCAAAAAGCAGAATATTACCTCTATAGTATATTAAGCAGTTATAACTGAGGGAAGAAAATAAAGAAACAAACAAAAAACCTATAGTAGATATTTCCTAGTTAATCCTTTAAATCGGAAAGGACCATTCCATCATCTCTGCTGACAAGATTTTCAAGTCTTGCATGCAGGTGCTGCACCAGTTGCAAATCATCCCTGTTCCACCAAGCTGGAGGAAAGGCCTCCCTTCCACCCAGGATGACTTGGCAATACAGGACTGTATGGCTTTGTGCCTGCTTGAAAGAAAATATTTTACTTCTGAGAAAAGTACATGGTATATAACAGGGAAGCTGGTAGTGCTGAAGTGCCAAAAACTCTTCAACTTGAAATAGCTTTCCAATTAATTGAAAATGTCCGCTTACTTTTAATGTAAGCTTAACTTCATCTAATACGGTTGTTCACTGTTATATTAAGAGATATTAAGAGCATACTTTTTAGGAAAGCCAAAAAAAAAAAAGCCTTATGTACATACATTTAATTTTTATATGTGATGGATGCTGACAAGCTTCAATTAACTAAGTGAAAAATATGTTTCACAGTCACCCTGTAGTGCTACCACTTGCTGATAAGGCTTGGTTTGTGATCACAAGGAGATGCCAGCAGACTTGAGGGATCTTTCTTTATGTTCATGTGGGAAAATCAGAGAGTGTCTTGGGTTGAAGGGGACCTTAAAGATCACCTAGTTCCAATTCCTCTGCCATGGACAGCAGGGTTACCAACCACTACATCAGGCTGCCTTGAATGCCGCTGCAGATAGGGAATCCACAGCCTCACTAGGCACTCTGATCCAGTTCCTCACCACATTCTAAGTAAAAGTTACTTCCTAACATCTAAATCTTTCCTCTTCTAGTTTGAAGCCATTCCCCCTTTTCCTATTGCTATCAGACCATATAAAAAGTTAGCTGCTTATAAGCTTTTTTCAGTTACTGCAAGGTCTGAGTCAAGTCTCTGTGGAGTCTTCTCCAAGCTAAGAAAGCCCAACTCCCTCAACCTTTCTTCACAGGAGAGGTTCTCCAGCCATTCAGTTGTCTTTGTTACCCTTCTCTGGACCTACTCCAAAATCTCCACATCCTTTCTGCACTGTGGGCCCCAGGCTTGGATGCAGCACTCCAGATGGGGCCTTACAAGGGCAGAGTACAGGGGGACAATCCCTTCCTTGTCTGCTGGCTACCCCTCTTTTGATGCAGCCCAGAGTACTTTTGGCCTTCTGGGCTACTTTCAGTGAGTTCTTCTTTCAGTCTGTACTGGTATCTGGGATTGCCTTGATCCAAGTGTAACACCTTGTATTTGTCCTTGTTAAATCTCACTAGATTCTTGTGTGCCTACTGTTTGAATGTGTCCAAATCCCTCTGGATAGTTCCCTTCCCTTCTGTTGTGTCAACTGCACCACTCAGCTTACTGTCATTAGAGTCAGATGAGGGTACACTCAATCCCAATGAGGGTAATAGAAAATAGTGTAGAAAAGATGCGGTCACACTTTAAGTTGTGATACTGGTTCACAATACGGAAATGATTAGATCTACTACACCTTCAGTTTTTTTTGCAGTCTCAGACCCTTTAGAATTTGCAAGTAATAACTATAAATTTAAAATCATAAGAGAGCTAACAGGTACTTGGTTCATAAATTCCACTTTATTATACTGACTGTGAAGCCTATTGCTGTGGATTTATGCATGCAAATTTAATTAGGTTCAAACCCAGACATGATTTTCACTTTATAAGACTGTTGCCTTGGGTTGAAAATGAGTGTATGGGAACTGCTGAATCATGGCCTGAACATCTGATTGATCACCTGAGGCGAGCAATGAGTCAGCCATGGGAGCACAGGTGAAGGCAATTCACCTGTGCTGCCAGAAGGGGTGGAGCCTGGCTCCATCTCTCATAGACCCATTTAAGAGCTGACTACCAGTGAGGAAGGATCTCTTCTGGAGATCCCTTCTCTGGAGTTTTGCTGAGAGCCTAGGATGTGGGTAAGCATTCTATCTATTCTCTTTTTGTTATTATAACCTGCTTAGCCAAGCTCTTTTGTTTATTTCATAATTATAACATCTTATACTCATTGACTATACAATGAGTTATAGGAACGAAGCACTGGATGAGTTGTTATCTATTAAGTTAGTCATAGTAAAAGTTGAAAATAAGGTTGGTTTAAATCAAATGTTAATCAAACAGCAATATTTTACCTATTTAAAATTAGCGCGTGTACTAAATGTTGAATGATAGGGGTCTCCAATCATGCTGCCAGTACTACTGTTTTATTCATCTAAGCTAGTGTCTCCTAGGCTGTACATCAGCAAAACTGGCAAGACGTTAATGTAACTAACAGTATTTATCTCAAGTTAAGGTGAAAATTGTTCCCAAGATTACAGTAACTTCAGGAAAATACCTATTGTGATACTTTAAAAACAAACAAAAAAAAAATAACAAAAATGATACACTCCTAAAGCCAATGAGTACAATTTAAACTACTCAACATGTGGAACAAGGTTTTGGTGAGCAAGAACTAATTTCATGGTCTAGCAGGTTTGTTGTTCCTTGGCAGCCTGCCTATTTGTCAACTTCTGGCTCTTTTCACTTTGGTGTGAATACTGTGGCAACTTCTGGGCAGATTCTTGATAGGCTAATATGATGCAAAAAATTCTATACTTAAAAGATACAACTGTACAGAAAAAATATTCAGTGTTATACTTTTTTCCAATACTGGTTTTCAATACTGATTGCTAATTAGCCCATCATCTAGCCCAGGGCAGACTGCAGGAGTTAAATTCCTTTGCTGATAGTGCAATAAGGCTCTTGTTAATAATGCTGGATGCACATAAGCCACAGCAGAAAATATTTGGCAGAGAAGCTCTTTTCTGTCTGGATAGAGGAAAGGACAGATTTTGGTCTTCGGCAGTTTGTTTGTTCTCTGAAAATTTCAATTCAATTAAAATGTTTCTGGTTACAGTAACCTCTTCTAGTTCTTGTTTAGTTGAATTGAGATTTGGAAGAGCTTTACAGAATCAGAGGTAGAAAATGATCAGCAGAATCTTCCTTAAATCAAAAGTTTATGGGCATTTAGCAAAGAGCTGTGGAGCGAGCAGTTTTACAGATAATCTGATCTCAAGGTGTGGGCCTCTGTGGAGTATACTTTTCTTTCATGACTGACTAGGCAGCAGTACAACAGACAAGGATCTTTATTTACCTTAGCATTGCAAACTCAACTGTAGAACTTGGCAAAGGAAACAAATCTTATTCTGGGATGCATTAACAAAACTGTCCGGAATCTAAGAAATTTTTCTACTTCAGTTGACGCTGATGTGGTTTGAGGAGTAGCTGTTGGAGGGATGCAAACTGCCAAGAAATCAGGATGAGAGGTTCAGAAAACTGACTGTGGAAAGACTATAGTGTTGTTTCTTTAGTTTGGAATAGAGAAAAGTGTGTATGATAACAGCCTCTCAGGTAATCAAAAGCTGTAATCAAGATCATGACAGATAATTAATGGAGCAGTGATTACTAAAAGTTGGTAACTTTTCAAGTGATAAAGTACTCATGGAGGAATATCCCTAGCTGCGAGCTCTTGAGAACATAGTAGGCAAATCTACTATGTTTTTCTATTCAAAATGGATTGGATTAAATAAAGTAAATATGGATATTTGGGAAAAAAATACTCTCAGAAAGAATGGTGAGGCATTGGAACAGGCTGCCCAGGGTGGTGGTGGAGTCACCATCCCTGGAGGTGTTCAGGAACTATGAAAATGTGGCATTGAGGGATGTGGTTTGTGGGTGTGGTGGGAATGGGCTGACAGTTGGACTGGATGACCTTAGAGGTCTTTTCCAACCTAAAGATTCTGTGATTTTTACAAAATTTAATCTCCCTGAGTAGTTTTGCTGTAATTGACACACTAGTCAGCTTTGCTCAACGATATGAGGAAACAAAAAGAACAAATTCTAGGAGGAGACAGTAGTCTGTCTTGGTAGTGAGGATTTATTCTTAATCTGAAAGAATCTAATAATAAATGTAAATTCATATTTGTAGATGTGCTGGTAATTATACTATGCCCCTTAATTGGATCGTGTAAATTTTGCATTGTGCTTGCAGAAATTCTTCTCTCTGTATAACTATGGAAAAAAACAAGAAATCATTTTTTAGATGAAGTCTGTTGTGTAACTTCATATGGATTGTTGCTGCAGCTAACACATTTTTAACATAACAATTCCACAACGGGGATTATAAGGTAAGTTGAGTATTACACCACAGACTTCTTGCTGACTATAGATAAGAATGGATTTGGTGTCTTAATTCCATGCCCAGTTATTTTAGGGAAATCATTCTGCATTTTCACTGTGATTGTAGAATAGGATTCAGATGTAGATATAAAAAAAAAAAAAAAAAAAGGTTAAGCTAGGGATATTTGCTGGTGAAGTAAAGTGAGGGTAAATCTATTAAGCACATGAAGAATCCAAGAAACCAAGCATGATAGTTCCAGAGTGTTTATTTAGTTAAACTTACCTAGTCCAAAGTTTGAATAAGACAGAACAACTAAAACAAGACTGTGCTACTGAAAACTGGCAGAGAATGTTATAAAGAATGTGACTCCAACTTCTGTAGTATAATACTATCATACATTTTTATATACTGTAATATTCAGTGACATTTTATTGCAATTTGTCCCTGGTCCTTTGTGTTTTCCTGGAGTACACCAAACTATTCTGAACAACTGTTACTGTGTCCTCTGCAAATATTTTCAGTAAATGACGAATCTATTGTTAGTGAACAAACTTCAACATTGTCTGCTTGTCATGAATTAAGGATTGCCTTACATTTTTTAAAATATCAATTTGCAAATGAGACTAGTCTCCTTTCCAAGATGTGACACAATAAAAAGCTTACTGTTACTGCACATCAGTTCTTTATGTTTTTTAAGTCACATTTACTTTATTTACTTGAATTACTGCTTTATTACTCTCGAGACACACACACACACACACACACACACACACACACACAAAAAAAAAAAAAAGGACAAAAATCAAGCTGTTGCTCTGCTGAATGTCTCAGCAAAACTGGTCACTGAAGTCTAGTTGAAATTCTTTGGTGCAGATGCTGCTGAACAATGCAGAAAATATTGTCATCTTCTGGATTCCGATCTTGGCTTACTTCAGATAACCTTTTACATATATTTCCTATCAGTTTGGTATTCTGATTTCTTAAAAAAAGAGAAAAATCACTTTCCTAATTTATTCAGTTTTCTGGGTTATCAGACCAGTTAATCTGATATCAGGTAGGTATCAGATTAGTTATTCTGAATTCAGGAGGAAGCTGTTTTATATGCGGCCTTCGTGTGAGAAACTTCACTGTCCCTGCTGTGTTTATCAAGATATGAGAAGTAATGTTATCTTTATCATGCGTATTAAACGCTGGCATAGTGAAGCCTTTGTAAAGCAGAACTCCCATTTGTATCTTTCTGTTTGTACAACTGTGTTTGTAAAAGAAATGAATTTAATGAAATTAGCTATGACTGTGCTAGGAAGGTGGTTGTTCTATGAATCTCAGTTTCTCCACATGCCATCTGTAAAAATGGAAGAGATGCAGTTTCACCTTGCCTATTGGGAGAATCCATTCAAGGCAAATATATTCAAAAACACAGACAACCCTATGATTTTGGCACAAAACCACTCTCTCTACTCCTGTAACAGAACTGTGATTTCCTGGGTGAAAAAATCATTAATGAGTACTGGAGTTGAGGTTTCATTCATATTATCTAGCTGTGCAGCAGACAGGCAGTGGATGTAAACTCCACTGGGATTTGCTAGAAACTCAGAACTCTGGAAACATGCCCCAAATCCTTGAAATTCCTTGCAGAGAAAAACTCAGGGCTGCTCAGTAGCCTACACCTGAAATGAGATCAATATGGTGAAGAAAACTTATAAAACTACACCGAATTAAGAGTGCAGGAAAGATGGATGATGGCACTCATCTGTGCAACAGGGTACTTCTGTAGACGTAGGTTTCAAGTAGAATAATTCCCAAAGATAGGTTATGGCTGGTCATATGGCCTGCATTTACAACGGAGAGATGGATAGGTGCCCTGCTTGCATACCTCTTTTTCTTATGCAGTGATGTATCTTAGTCCATCCACCCCAACATGCTGCATGTTCCAATCCTTCATTCTGAAGGATTAGAATTGACAGGCATGTAGAACTGCATAAATACTGAAGCTGACTACTTCACCTACCTTAAAGGTCTTTGCCTGTCTTTCTTTTCCTTGGTATACTGCATGCTTGAGCTTCTTCAAAAATTCTATATTTTCTTGGGACTTCCAGTTTCTTGCAAGGTGAGGGATAGTAATTCCCAAACAGAGAAGAGTTGAATGGTAAAAAGCTGACAAAGCAAGTGTCTATTTGCAAAGTTCACTACGAAGTATTTTAGCAGTTGAAATATATTCAATCAGACTAGATTAGTGACATGAGCAGCTGTATCTGAATGCTACAGATTGCTGCCATCCAGATAGATGTCTCTCAAGGCCCTCTCAAAGACTCTTAGCTATGACTGTTTAATGTGATAATGGAATTTGATAGCTTGGTAGTGAAGCGGTGACAATTTTGTACCTAGCACTTCCTATCCTTTCTAGTGGGAATAAGTATGATAAATCCAATTCGATCAGTCATTTGTGCCATACTTCAGATTGCAAACTGTAGAAGTTACATCAGTGTTTTTAGAAGCACAAGCAGGATTTGCTGGAAGTTTAGTTTAATGATACATGGTATCTTCTATCAGAGTTTATCTGTAAGTGGTTTATCTAAGTGACTGCTTATGTGGTGATTTGTCTTTATCATACCTACTGCTCTCTAAGAGAGGTGAAAATGTATTTTAAAATATGATCGTTGTTTTTCTTTCTCTCTCTCTCTCTTTTCTTTTCTTTTTTTTTGTGGCAGAGGAGCATCTAAGAGTCTTGATGTCATCATTATCAGTAATCGGTAATTTTCTAAAACTTAAGAGCATGCTGGATGCCTCAAGAGGAACAATGTACTGTAAAGATGCAAATCATTTCTTTTAGATTTGCCTCCTTTTTTCATTTAGTTTATTGCAGATACTTGCCTTTTTCTTTATAAATTATAGGCTACTCTCAGTTTCTACTGAAATAAGTGGACAAACCTCTGAAAACTGCTGTTAAAATTTGATTTCATTAAAGTGAGTCAGAGGTTAATGTAATCAGCTGGCATCTGAAAAGATGTAGCTTATTCCAGCATGAAGCTAATAACTTTTCTTTTTTTTTTTTTTTTTTGTTTCAATCCTGGGACAAAACCTCAGTGCAGTTCAGTTGGATTGGAATGTCCTTTCTTCTTATCTCTGTGAGACCCACAAAACCCAACATGAGATCTTAATGGCATCATACAAGTGTTCGTTTCATTATCAATCAGTAAATTTGATAAATGTCAGTGAGATCCTTGATGACAAGCAGACAAAAGGGCTCAGTCCAGTGTGAATGCTACAGTGTGTGAACCTGATCTGAGTTTGGGATTATGGAATGGAATTTACCCAGGACAGTGCTTGCCATCAGCACTATTTCTCCAGAGCTTTGCTATTCCTTTGGCACAAATCTGTTGACTAAAGGTTATTGCAGGCAAATTATGTCACCATAACAAATAACCCTGGAAACAAGCAGTAGTGCTACTGTGTAATGTGAGTGAAGGTAATGAATGACTTGGAAAGTTAATTGGTAGTTCTTGAAGGCTGGCTGATAAATGCCTATGTAAACAGTAACAAATACTGAGTAGAGAAGATTTTAAATAGTTAGGGATTAAAGTAAAAGAGTGTACCCTCTTCCAAACATGAGCTTTCTTATCTAGTAACAAAATGGAGGGCTGCAGTTCTGTTTACTGGCAGCTGTAAGTCTGGAGCAATACTGCACCAACACTGTGATTAACAGAAGGTGAGTGTGCAGAATGCATGTTAATGGAAGAAGAGCCTCACCAGTAATATATCCTCCATGTCTTCATCTGGATTAGATTTAGGTATAATGAAGAAAAGGTGTATGCCCCAGTATAGATTTAAGTTAAATGAAGTAAGGATTAAAAGTAAATAAGTAAAAGCTCTATCTCCCTCCTGCTAAGTTTTGAACACAGCACAATTGAAAACACACTATTACTCATTCTTGTAGTAAAGTAGGTTAGAGTTTAACCACGTTTTCTACAGCTTAAGTCAGCGTTTGAATAGCACTAAAAGTTTTCTCCAGGCTTTCCAGGGTAATGCAATTACTGGGCAAACAGAGACACTTAAAATCAAAGGAATATTAAATTCTGCCTTGGTGACATAGACAGCTTCGGAAAAAAAATCAAAGTATTAATATTGCAATATACATTGAAGGTTAATGAAGGAAAATAATTTACATAGTACACACTCAAAAAAATATTTTCACATTTCCTTAATATGCCTGATAGTTTTTACTGTGTTAACAGAAGAAAGATAACAAAAACTTTGAGAAATGTGCTTTTGAGCCATCACTATTGCAACAGTAGCAATTCTTGCAGCACCCTAAATGGGGTGTACCAAGACACTAGCTTTGATTTCAGCCCATCATGTTCTGTCTCAACACATGGGTCTTTTTTTTTGTCAAATTAGTTTTCGTTTTCTGAATTATTTCTCAGCAGAAATGGATTATCCGTGTTGTACTGATGGATGCAAACCTAACCATGCAGAAATAACAGCTTTTTAGCTCAAGAGAGGAGGCTGAAAAATGATACAAAGTTGCTGAGAAGCTGTGCTTACTTAACTTCTTTCTGCTACCTGAAGTATTACTTAAATTATATGCATAGCCTTCAAGTAAAACTTCACTCCCTTTAGAAGATGTGAAGTGCTCCAAAGCCAGTAACAGCAATTTTACATTACTCCTGTGCAAGAAGAGCAGCACCTTTTGAAAGTATGGCAAAGTATGTAAAGATTAATAAGCAGCAAGTGAGGTTTCCCTTAGAGTTTACACAGGTTTCAGAATGTCTAAAATGCAGCCCTTAAAATGCAGGAGTGGAGAGCATGTCACTGAGGGTAGTGGTGTTTCTGCCCCAAGGAGCTTAGGTTAAATTTTCCACACAGACAGAAGGCCAGTTTACTGCCTGGCTTTAATCATTTTGTAATGTGGTAAGAAGGTTTAGTATCTGGAAGAGAGCTCTTTCAGATGCTTCTCAGGAGGTCTGGGGGATCCCTGTGGCTACTGGGCTGTCTGTGTCCACTGGGGCTTGGTACCCAAGGCCTATCCCAGCCCCTCAGTTCCATGGGGAACCCTCCTGGCAGCGCCTCAGGACTGTGATGATTGATATGCTGGTGTCAGATTGCTATGATAATCTTTTCACAAAATAATCTGTTTCCATTGTATTTTTCTGCATCTGAGCCTCTAGGCTAGAGGCTAATTATGATACCCTGCATACCCAGAGATCTGTCTTGTAACCGTTTCTGCATTTTGCTTGCCTTAACACTGCAACTGATAATTGTCACTTGTTTCAAGGTCTGTTTCCCGCCATTTTGAACCTGGCCAGCAATGCTCACATCTCTACCAATGCCACCTGTGGGGAGAAGGGACCAGAAATGTTCTGCAAACTGGTTGAGCACGTCCCGGGACGGCCACTGCGCAATGCCCAGTGCCGAGTTTGTGACCGCCACAGTGCCAATCCCAAAGGCAAGTTTTATTTTACTACTTGTTTGTTTCATTGGTGGTTCTCTTCGACTCTTCCCCATGAGTGCAAAGCACGTTGAGGTCAAATACGTTTTGGTCTTTGGTCTCTCGACTGCATGAGTGAAGCTGTCTTTAAGCAAAGAACTGACAGAAATCACAAACGCCTTGAATCACTGTTGAGCACTGTAAAGTGCTTCATGGCAGAAAAACATTATAGTCTGTGTGGAATAAATGTGTTGGGTCAGAGAAAATAGTTCCAGGTGATTCTTCCAGAAATGTTTACTCTTTTTTCTTTTTCTTTTTTTTTTTCCTTTTCTTTAAAACAGAACAGCACCCAATCTCCAGTGCAATTGATGGTACCAATAATTGGTGGCAAAGTCCCAGCATTCAGAATGGGAGGCAATACCACTGGGTCACCATCACCTTGGATCTAAGGCAGGTGAGTAATGTTTACCTGAAAGTCACTTATTGAATGTAGGATATAAATCTCTGCAATTAATTCTACCCCCCTCGTGTTTAGATAGTAAGATGTTTTAATAATTAGTCATTTAATAGCACATAGCTAAAGCAGGATAGTTAAACCTTAAACAAACTAATTTAAAACAGATGTGTTTTTCAACTGTTTTTCAGTTGTTTTTAAAGAGCATCTTTAGAGATTTTGTTCATATCAGCCTGTAGTGGAAATGGCTGTGTCTTCTAGTATATAAGTCACAGATGATAATTCTTGGCAGATCAATAGTTGTACATGTGTGGATGAGAATTTACATCAGTATTCCCTTTGTCTTGATAACTTTCCTCTGTTTGTCTCAGCTAGCTTTCCCCTAGTAGTTCTCTGATATTTTTTTTCTCTGCTTTTGATAACATGGAAGTTGCTTGAGGTATGGATTATAAAAGACTCTTTTCAAGAAGTAAACAGCGTTTGACACTTAATGACAAAACTGGAAGTATTTGCTCTTCTAGCTGGTAAAATTCCTGTACAAAAGGCTGCTAGGCTGAACAGATGATTTGCTAGTTTGTCTGTTAGGTGTGGAAGAATCAAGTCTCCTTCACTGCTCCTAGAAAAGACAAAATCATTTTAAAAGAAAATTTATTGTTTTTAGATTTTTTTCTTTTTTGTTTATTTCGTGTTTCTTTGAACAGATCTAAGTTATCTGAAAATCATAGCTAAGAAATCCATGAGTTTTTTCAGCTTAACAGGAATTCCAGTATAAATTGAAATTAATACGTCCAAGCTCTCGAAGAAGCTATGCTAATAAGAAATGCATGCTTGAGGTATACAGCTAATAACATTCTTTTGCTAGGCCCTGATGGTAATTTTTAAGTTTAAAAAAGAAGGCTTAACTTTGATGTTTAAAATGAAGTATGTTACGAAATGAAGCATAGGTTAAACAAGTGTCTAGTTTCCTCTTTAATGAGAAAGCAGAACTATTAGGAAAATAACTGTGGAATCTTTTGTCAGTGACAGAAAGTTTGAGTAGTTGACTTTGTTGTTAGTTTTTAAGTGGACAAACATGAAGGAAGAATGAAGAAAAGGGTGATGACTTCATTTTTTTTCCCTCCTAGAATGTTTTTACTTTGGAAACAGACCAGCTGAGCTGCTCTCTAAATCTTAGCCCTGTTGATGTTTCTCCAAACACATATCTTTCCTCTCCTGACCCACACTCAATTTCACTAATTTGATTTGAAATGTTTCCCCCAAGGGGCCTTTCTTCTGTGTTTTCCTTAGAGAGCTTGAGAGAGAGAAGGCATGTAGGGCTATGCAACTTGAATGTAAATTGCTACTCTTCAAGAAAGGATTTGGTTAATAAAGACTGCTTAAAGTCAATAAGTTATTGGAGCTGACTTGGTGTGCTTACTTTAAACAAGTCAGCACTAGTGAAAAGTAATAAAGAAAAAATATATGAAGGACCTTAGTGATTTTAGTAACTGTTCATTTTAACACATTCACAAGAAAATTTGTAAAAATACTCGGATATTCTTTAACATTGGTACTTTTTCATTTTATTTCAAACTTTGTGCATTAAATCAGTCAAGTAGTGTATGAAAGTAAACATGGGATTTAACATTCCTTGACAGAATATATTATATATGGAAACCATTTTTGGTGTGGACAGATGACAAATTTGGTTGTTGTTTATGATTTTTGAGTAATTACTAGATGTTATAGCAATAAGAGGAATTGACTGTTTGAATTGTTACTAATTTACGGCATAGGGATACAACCCAATGATCAGGTTAGTGAGAGCTGCAATGTAGCTTCAGCTGGTGAATAAAGGGATTCCCTTGGCTGGTGAAAACTACTCCAGTTTATCCTAGGTATATATATTCTGACCACAGTCTGTCCCTGTTGTATTTGTCTCCACTCGATGTCGAAGGGAACAGAGAATATTCCTTCAGCTAATATTTTACCTTACATTTACTATATTTTGTATAAAAACATCTGAACTGAAGAGTGGCTTGATGGAGTATCATTAAGGAAAAAGGCTGGCTAATAAAATCAAGATTAAAATTGCTGTTTTGATCGATCTTCATCAGAATTTCTGTGTTATTATAACTACTAAGCATTTTGTAAGGCTAGCAGCAGCTACGTCACAGTTTTGTAGCTCACGTGGATCATAGAAAATAGGCATGCCTTTCGCTCTTTCTGGAGCCAGATGTATGATAGTTTTTCCTTCTTTTTTTTTCCTTTTTTCTTTTCCATTAAACGTATGGCAAAAATCCAGAGCAAGGGAAAGAGTAGTTCAGGAACGAGGCGTAGTATTGATGTACAAGATACCGAGATTTGATTTATGATCTCATGCTTTCTATGCTGGCAATTCTACAGAAACAAAATCCACAGCAGTAGTTAAAGACAGAAACAGTGTTTTTGCCTGACTTCTCCTCTGGTCAGCTGCTTTGCAATATGGCGATGAACTAATATAAAGCTGACTATTACAAATGTCAGTAGCGTGCATGTGCCAGCTGTAAAATATTTCTCCATGGCAGCATAAAGAATATTTTCCTTAATATTGTTCTGTATCAAACTTTCAAAGGTATTTAAGAGTGCTTAGTGCTAGACATCAGAAAGACAAAAGTGTATACTAAGTTCTTAAATTGTGGAGCAAGACCCCAAGTATCAAGCATTGAGAACATTTCCACTTTTGTGTAAGTCCTAGCTCATGAATATTTCATGAATACAGGATTACCACTCAGAGACTGATAGAAGAGCAATTTGCAGTTTCTGATACTAAAAAAAATAAGTAAATAATATTACAATATGATTCCTACAGAGCTTTGATCTTGAAATCTCTTGGCAAGTAGTGTAAGGACAAATCATTTGCTGATATTAAAAGACACATACAGTTCTCTTGACTTCAGTGGACCAATACTAATTTGTTTTATGGGGCAAGTTTCTTTAAAGCACTTTTGTTGCTGTAAAACTAATGTAGCAATATTCAGTGTACTCATCTGTACATTCTTGTAATACAATTCTTGAATAAAATTAACTTATTTTTTATTGAAAAATAATGGTTGCACGTAATGGTTCAAAACCAAACAGAAAAGATTTAGATTAGTCTATACTTTTACCATTACAAACCTTTCAGAGCAAAATGTAGCAGACAATTGATAAGCCTCAGAATTTCTTATTCAGGGCCTTTTTAAGGGATCTTAATCCCAGGCTGATACTCAATATCCCTGCATGTAGTCTTACAGTCTTTTGAGGGTTGGCACAGATTCATTTCACATGTTTTTGATTCAGAAAGTAAAATAAAATCAGAGAAGACGAAGTTTCTCTTCTAACCAGTTTTGTATGCAGAAAGGATTTTGTAATTAAAGTGCATTATCACGACAGGGCTTGTCATGTCATTTTGAAAAACACATTTAGCTGTTTTTAAGATTTCCTTGCTGCACTCATCCTAAAGGAGAAATTTAGCTGAATTTATAAGGTTAGGAAGAACCATTCTGCCAAAATGGTTGCAATACTTCAGGCTTGTTTATTTGAAGCCTATTGTATTATATGGTTTACATTACACCAATGTGATTTTAGTAAGGTATACAATAGGTTACTGAAAATGATCTTGAAATTTTAAAATTATATATTTCAGATATATTTTTCAGATATATTTTAGACTCTTTTTTTCATGATCTGGTAGAGTTTGGGTTTGAATTGGGATGTAGATTTGAACTAATTGGTTTAGTACTAGTAGGTACCCCTGTTCTTCACAGGTTAAAAAAAAATCTGGTGGGACTCATCTTTAACTTTTCACTTTTGGAGATTGGGCCTCAAATACTTACGGTTATGGAAAGACATCTTCCCTTACTGTTCTTTCCACTGATGTGAATTGGGAGTCTTCATCTAAAAAGACTAATGGGAAAATTTGTGCTTGTCAGAACCTATGTAGGTTTTAGAGCACTGAACATGCACTTGGAAAAAGGAACATTTGTCTAGCATCTGCTGTGTGGCCACTGCTGGCTGAGTGTTTACAGAAAGAAAGTGTAAAATTGCTTGATGAATGGGGAAGGGTTCATTTCCAAATCTGTTTCAAGAACAAAGTTCTTGATATTGCAGGATTTGACTTAGATGAAACAAGGTTATTAGGAAGGCTAAGTAAAGCAGACGTGGTGTGTTAAGTTAGTATTGCTGCTATGAAGAAGGGGCTCTTCAAGTATAAGTTTATTTGGCTGATCTTTACAGTCAGGATTGAAATGCCTGTAAAATGATGCTACTAATCTATGGCAACTTGATATCTGCTACCTTGCTTTGGCTTGCCCTTTTTACCCTTGTAGCTCAATAAGAAAATGAGTTCTGGGAAAGTTGTACAGTTAGATTAATGCATACAAATCATCAGCTCTTGCCACGTGGCTCAAGTTTACCATGTGATGAATGGACTGAGTGGCAGGAAACTGCCTTTGGTGATGTTCAGATATGGAGAAGTCATAAAAGTAAAAATCTTTTAGGAAGTGCACTAAGGGCATTGGAAACATGGAGTTCCTGGTTCAGATCTGCTTTGGGTTGCAGAAGCTATGAGAGATGAGGTTTCTCAAGACCTCGCAGACATTCCTTAAAGCATATTAATATACAAACACTGGAGACACCTGAATCCCTTCTTCCAGCTTCAATCCCCTGTTTGGAAACATAATCTCTAAGAATATAACACCTACTAAGAGGTTGCATTCTGACTTCTTGACTACAGGAGCACTCATGAAGTATCCTTTCATTTTTATATGCAGTATCCATTCATCTATATAATTTCAGAGGGTGACAAATCATTCTGATGCTGTTGATATTCGGTATCCTGTGAATTTACTTAGGAAGTACTTTTAGGTATTTGTGGTCTGTGTGTGGAAGAAACCTGAGAAAATTCAGGTGGAAAACAAGACAGTGGTTTTTTTACACAGGCTGACTACACATACCTCATTGTCTGCAGAACAGTTTCTTGTTTTATGAAAGCCTTTTTCGGGTTCTTGTTTCAAATATCTTCATTTCAGCTCTTGGTGAACTGTAGATACGCAGGAGAAACCAATCTGTGGAAGTCTTGAATATCAAACATGGCTGCTGGTTTTCTGGAAAAAAAAAAAAACAAAACAAAAGCAAAACCCACCAAACTGTTGACTCTAAATCATTCAACATTAAAATGAATTGCCCAAGGAGTTACTGAAAAATACTTGTATATTTAACTGTCTGTTTCCTTTACTCTCCCTCACCAAGAAATTCAATATTTAAAACAAATGCAACCTACATACTCTTGTGTGAAAGTATTTCTGCAGCAGTGCCTGCAGTTAGTTTGTGACGAAAGATAATTCATTATTACTGGTTGAAACTGGATTTAAAACTAGCTACATCAGCTGCAGAATATAATGGGTCTCAAAAAATCTCCGTGTAATCAGAAGTAGAGCATTTGTTGTTCAGCCAACTGTGTAATAAGTAGGGAAGTAGTTTAGTTGATGATAGCAAGCAGAGAGGAAAAATAAATAAATAAAAGGAAAATCAGACCAGCTGAACATCAAATTTAAAGTTATGTCTGATTTTAATCAAATCTGAATTTGATTTATAAAAAAAAAAACCTAATAAGTCAGAATTTGAAGATAAGTATCACCATTTCTTTTTCTTCGCGAGTCTGCAGATCTCTTAAGCAAAGCTTTGGTCACTTAAAGAATGTTTTGTTTTAGAAGTAGTCTCATGAATTGCACACACAATGTAATTATTACTTTTCACTGTGTGTTCATTTTCCTATTTGACAAAATCAAAACCTAATCAAATTCCTATATTTAAAAATGTCTGAAATGAATGGTTGTGACCGAAGCAGAACTCAGCATGGTATTCATACTGCACACACAGATGGGTGTTGTTATATCAGCCAACTTGGCAATCCACTCTAGTGAGACTACAGACCTCTGAGGCGGTTAAGCAACATGGTATTTTTCTTTCTTCTGAATGTGGTTTGATAACACGCTCAAAAAATATTAATCTCAAATGAGGAGTCTTATCAATCTGCAACAAAGGCCTTTTGTGAGGTAACGTAATAGTCATTAGGTAATAAGGAGGAAGACAGTAATTTTGGAGTGTGCCCTTCAGTGTTACTGGCTGATGCTGTAGCTGGCTGAGGGCCTGTGCAGGTTATTTAGCTGCCATGAGAAGATCACTCAAAAACTATATATATATTAAAAAAAAAAGCTCTCAATTACACAGATAGCTAAGAGATGCCATACTTAAAAGCCACTTAAATAGTATTATCATCTTTATATTTGTTGCATTTACCTGATTTATCTGCATCCTTTCTCAGCAGTGTTTGTAAATAACTTTACAAGTGTTGTTAAATAGCTTCAACACAGAATGAAAATGGAATGCACAGATTTTTAATATAGGATGTAAAAAGCTTATCAGAAATGCTCTTACTGAGAGGATTAAACTCCCAGCTAAAATGTGAAACAAAGAGTTGTTTGGTCTGCAGCTGTTTAAAAAAAAAAAAAGAACCCACTTTGAAGTCTTCAGTAGTTCAGAGAAGCTAAATAGAAGGAATGTTGTTCCCAAGTAATCCTGAAATAAATGGTGTATGTATGTGTATATATGGATATATATCAGCTTGCACGTTAACACAGTACAAACTAAACACACTTCATATTTTTTTGTCACACAAACAAATGGTGTAATGTTAAAAGTTTTGATACATATTTCCATTAGTATCATAACATATTAATCTAGATTTTAATAAAAAAAAAAGTTGTGCAGAAGTTTTTATCTAGAGCCACTATAGCAAATTTTACCTTATTCCCTGGCAAATTATATACTTTTAAAATTTTAGTTAACTTGAGCACCAAATTGGTCTTTTGGAGACGAATGAAGTGTTAAAATTTTTCTCTTGCATTTTTTTAGGTCTTTCAAGTTGCGTATGTCATCATCAAATCTGCTAATGCTCCACGACCTGGAAACTGGATTTTGGAACGCTCCATAGATGGCACAGAGTTCAAACCATGGCAGTACTATGCAATTAGTGACACAGAGTGTTTAACTCGTTATAATATTACACCAAGAGTTGGGCCGCCAACTTACAAGAGAGATGATGAAGTGATCTGCACCTCTTACTATTCCAGACTAGTTCCTCTGGAACATGGGGAGGTATATTTGTTTTTGCACCTGTGGTTTTTGAGTATGAACTCAGACTTGAAAACATTTGTATCCCAGTTAGAGTTCAACTCCCTCAGCATTGCCAGATGATCTGTTATTCTTTAATTTTATTATCTTTACATCATATACCAGTATAGGAAGCTTTTAAAAGTTAGGAAAACTTGTCCTTCACTCCACGTATTCCTATTATTCAATTCTTTATTCTCTCCCTCCCTATTAACTGTGTAGTAGTAGTTCCTTTATTCTATAGACAACTACAACAGAGATTCTATGTTCTGCCAGGTTTTTCATTTAATAAAGAAAATTCCTGTGTTAGGAACACCTGGTTGTGAGATAAGGCTGTAAAAACTGTTGAAGTGCTAGGCACAGCTGGAACTCCTAAACTAGCCTTGGCATTGTTTCAGGGACCTTGTATAATTAGAAGAATTATGAGCCTCACTGCAGCCTCACTGTTGGTTGTTCTTTCTTTTAGCAAACTCTGTTAACTGTACTTGTGTCATTTATTTTTATAGAGACAGCCACATACAGAAATGATACATTGAAACCAGAGATGTACGAAGAATCAGGTGGCACATGTATGATCAACAGCACTATCTAGAACATTTCTAAATGTGATAACAAAAACATAACAGAAACATTAAAAAAGAAAGTCCAAATTAAATTGCTGTGCACTGCTTGAACGTTTTTGTTCACAAAGAAGAGACTGCTCCTTTGTAGCTGGAACTGCAGGCAGACATGAGTATTCCTTGCACAGAGAATCTCAAAACCTATATTAGTGATTCTTGGCACTCTCTTAAGAATATGTATTATTAGTGCTTTATAATTGGTTCTGGTCAGAATAATCACCATAACTATGGGAAGTCCTCTTGGAAGTCCTGCAAATCAGCTGATCTCTACAAACGTCTGCCTTGTATTTAGCACTTGTTAGCAAGATGCTGTTCTATGCTTTGCTTGTGACGCTCTGGTCTGAAAGGATGAATAGGGTAAAAGGACCACGTGTCTAAATATGTATGTAACCGAATGACATTTTAGCTAACTCGGACATTTTGCCAGTTTGGCTGCAGGATTTTTTATAGGTTTAAAGAGATATAACAGCGCTGTTGTATACTCTATTAACCTGATCTATGCTGCTTGAAAATCAGCTTCCAGAAATTTATGTTATGAAGTCAGAGTTTGTGATAAATTCCAAGGCTAAAACTACAATTGCTGGGAAAGGGTCTTCAATTAAGGTGCGTAAATAACGCAAGCGTACATAAACCAAATATATTGGTATGTTTAAGTCATGTGTAAGCAGTATATTAGCCAAATATAGCAGTGAACATGGAGAATTATTCTTTTTCTTCCTTAACATGTTAGTATCTATCCCTACCATTTCTTCTTTTTCCTGGTAGGAAAGATTCCTCTATAAATTACAGTGCATTTTTACAAAATTTCTACTGGTCTACCCAGTGGGTAGGTTTAGAATTAAGATGTGTATAAAATTTCACTTTTCATCACTTGAAAGCACTATTCACGAACAGAGAGAATGTGTTCCCACAGAATTGGAGCTGGAGGCAGGAGAGACTAAAATGAAATGTCATGTATCATGGGAAATATTTGACAGTAGTGGACAAAATTTAAACTATAAATTCAAGAGTAATATGTGAGACAAAATTGCTCTGCACAAACGATATGCTTTGAAGTTTAAAGTGTAGCTGATGAATTCAGAGCATGACTCTTGTGATGACAATAGGTGTACTCTTTGACATCTGTTTGTGGCATGTTGGTCTCATTTTGCACTTTCTCCCTCAAAATGCAGCACAAACTGTGTGGTCCTGAGTTGCTTTGGAAAGGAGCAGGGAGCTGTTGCTAAAATAAACTGCACAGCTTGAGACCAAAAGCCATCTTACTGGGGCCAGCGTGGGATTGTGTGAAACAGAGAGATGGAAACCAGATGGGTGGTTTTGTGGTGGCAGCCTTCTGCCTTCAGTTGTCATCCAACTTGTGGCTTCCTACTGCACTGTCTTATCACTAAGAGTTCCTTGCTGACTATCCCAATAGGATATAGAATTAATGTCTCCGTACTGAGAGTGTGTTGCAATATTTATAAATTGTGCTGGAAAGATCTGTTATGGCAAAATCTCACTTATGGCCAGAGTTGCGTGTTCCATCTCAGTAAGGGAGATGAAGAAAAACAGGGGAAGTAATGACTAGCCTGTGGTATAGTTCTTCTTCTGCTATTTCCACAAAAGTCCGGGAGACATGAGACTTTACGATGAGATGAGTGGTGGTTTCAGAGCCATGCAAATCAGGAAGCAGAAATTCTACCTGCCAGTTGAGGGTAGAGAATATAATTCCAATTAATTTAACACCTCACTATCCTGAGTTTCTGAAAAACAAACTTAAGTGTTACGTATTTATTTCTCACACTAAGATGTTTGTTGTTGTAAATGGATCGCAGTTATGTTTATGATTAATTCAGAGCCTCTTCCTAGATTCACACATCTCTGATCAACGGCAGACCTAGTGCTGATGATCCTTCACAAAAGCTTTTGGAATTTACTTCTGCACGATACATTCGCCTACGATTGCAGCGTATTAGAACCCTTAATGCTGACCTCATGACTCTCAGCCATCATGATCCAAAAGAACTCGATCCCATTGTTACTAGAAGGGTAAGCTGATTGTTTGGAAACACTGCTCAGTATGACAGACTGGGACAGCCTTTTCTGGTCTCTGAAGAACTACTTCAACTTTGCCATCTACTGAATTGTTCTGAAAGGTTGTTAACAGATTTTTGCCTTCCTTCCGATGTTATCAAAATGATACTTTGCTAGAGACAACTCTACATAATTTTAAAAGATGTTTAATTTTGTTTGCTTTTGTTTTATTTCCTCAAATGATTTGATCTCTAATACTCTATGAGGAAAGAACAAAGTATAGTTTGACTTATGCAAGTGTCATTTGAGGTTGCTCTTTATGCAACTGCAGTGTGTTTTCTATTGCATTAAGGATTTCAGTGGTCTGGTTCATGAAGAGAATTGTTTGAAAATATTGCCATGATGAATTTTCTTCATTTTTTTTTTTTTAAAGGAATTTTAATCAATTGTTTTTAAGGCCAGAAATAATAATAATGATGAAACCACTTGAGAGTTTTAACTAATCCTTACACATTTGATTTTGAGAGTGGGGAAGCTGAGACAGCAAAATACTTCGGCTGCTTCAGCATCTCACAGAAATTTGATTTTCGAGCTCTTAGTAACAGTGCCTGCCATAATTAAATTTTCTGCAGTATTTCTGCTTTACATTTAACTGTTTTGACTATCTTCTTAATTTACCTAAAATTGGTGAGCTAAGTGGTCAGTGGCTTCAAGTTCTTGCATGGAGTTTGAATTTCTGAGGACAGAAAAATATGAGGAATGTTTATTTCTCCACTCTTTTGTGTGTATTTATCTTTAAGAACATCCATATGCAGCTAAGCTAGAGTAGAATCCAGAGTCCTCCCCACTTTCATAGCAACTTGCCTATTGCATTTGTGGCTTCTCTGATCCAGCCAATTCTTGTGCAGAGATGCTGCTTCTTGCTGAACTATTACACATGCAGCGGTGTGACTGTGTGTTGAGGAGGAAACTAGAAGTGTATGGTGCTGTGAAGTCTGGTTGAGTAGCTGGGTATAGAAGGCAGAAAGGAACCTGTCTCTTATCAGGCTTTGGTAGGTACTTTTAGCAGGTAGCTCTGCTCTCATCTTGAGCAGAGGTGCCTATTCAGTTGCAGCATTTCTGAAGCAAAAAAATCTGGATGTTCTGCTCATTCCATTTGCCTCACGTGGGAGCTGCTAGCATGAGGACTGCATGCACAGAGGGCTGGACAGCTGTTCCAGCTGTGCTTTACTGGATATAAGAAAACAGTTAACACAATGACTAAACTGATGAGATGTTCCCATGGAGGATCCTGGTAGATATTTGGATACATTGATATTATTGTAATATCAAGAAATACACCCCAAAAGGGGATTTTTGACATGAAATCATACAAACATGCAGTTCAAATGGGGAACAAGGGTTCTGAGAATAACTATTTCCATTGCTTTCATATTGTACACTGTTGTGTAATCCAAGGCTTAGTACTAGCCTAGCCAGCATGATTTAGTGCATTTTGCATGAAAAGCTACACACCTTCATCTCCATAAGGTGTGAGATTTATTGGGTCTGGTTTCCCAAGTCCTGATATCTCACTCAGTGTCTCAACGCTGTGCAATCAATGACAAAAAGGTAATCACATCCAGATTTCTGGATTCCATTTCTGTTCTTTTTGAAGGCAGTGACATCTGGTTGTTGATACCCATTTTATCAGTGATCTCGTATATAATCAAAACTGCTGAAGCAGGACTTTTCTAAGAGTTCAACAGCAGTTTTGTTTCTGTATTTAATTTCTTTATTTATTTCTCTCTGTAGCATTTGGTTAGCTCTGGTCTCTTGTTCAACTTCAAGCTGCACACAGCTGCTGTGAGACATTTACAGTATGAGTTTTAAGAAAACAAGATAAAAGGGAAGAAATGGGAAATGGAGTGAGCTACTTGGCCCTCCAACTTTTCCCAGTCTGGATCTCCTTTTATTGTAGTTAAGGGCTTAATGCTCATTAAATTATTTATGTTTTGTATTCCAACACCATAACAATTAAAAAAAGACTAAAATGCTAAACATCATAAAAATTTTAAAGACATTAAAAATTCAATGTTCAATCAAAGAGGCTAGTCTGCTCCAAGTTCCTTAAAAAAAAAGAAATCAAAAACAGTCCATGAAGTCACCAGGTCTGACCACACAGGACCAACTCTTCATCCTGAAGCAGATGACTGTAGCGTTGTTAGTCTGAGAGTCTTGAACTTTTTGCTTAGAAGTGTAGTCAAAAAAGTATTTCTTTTCATTCCTCTGTAGTACATACTTCCCAGGATACCAGCAGGCCAACCATGTTGATACTCCATCTGTAACTGAACCCAGATGGTCTTTCCTGCCTCTTCTTTGCCTTGCAAGTTAAATCCTTTCCTTATGCATGCTGCTTTTGCTCACCACATGGCAATATAAATAGGTGTTATTCTTCTGTATCACTGACTCTTAAGCTAAAAATTTGGATAGCATAAAACAGTGTCTCACGCTAGTAAGGAGGAGTTTGTCTGGAAGAAAGTGCACAAAGAGATTTTAAAGGAAGGCAGAGTTCCCATTTTAGGAAAGCATACTCAGAGTTCACAAACTTAAATTCAAAAATAGCAGTTGTTCTGCTTCATTGCTTTTGTAAGGTGAAAAAAGGCTCTTATAAAAGCAAATTTTGACTTAAGTCACATTTGGTGATATTTCTTGAACCTTAGGAATTGTGTGTACTTTTTTTATACTTAAGAGTTAATCACTGTTTTGAACCACTGAGGAAAAACGTAGGAAAAATATAAAAATTCACTAAATGAAAGGCTTCTTTCTCCAGGTAAGAGAAATTCAAAGTCTCTTGTACTTTCTAAGCATTTTTCAAGTAAAAAAAAAATAGAGACGTGCTGTCATTTTATTATGTAGGAGGGAAGACAAAAATACATATAAATCTATTCATCTTTTTTATATCTTTGATTTTTATAGTACTACTACTCAATAAAGGACATCTCTGTTGGTGGCATGTGTATTTGCTATGGACACGCTCGAAGCTGCCCCCTGGATGAAGTCACAAAGGTATTCTTTAATCTCACTGATCTATTTTTACAATATAACTAGTCCAGTTTGCCTAAGGTGAATGGAAAATAGGAATCTAAAAGAGATCTTATTATATGATGCATACAAATGATTCGCTATAATTTTTTTCCTTTGCTTTGTAAGCATATTTGGGTCTCTGGTAATTTTACTTTTTGAAATGAACTCTTTCTCTTTGATGTTGAAATTAAACAGTTTGAGGATCTCAAGAAATTGTCTGTTTTGCAACACAGGAGAGTTGTCCTTCCTTTTGTAGAAAGGCTACTTTTCAGTAGTTAACATAGCATGGTTGTGGAGCATTTATCATTGCCTTATTTTTGGAGTAAAGCTGATATTTTGGGATTAAAGCAGATTTTTTGGGAACATTGAGAAAATTATCAATTTAAAGTTATTTAAGATTTTCTTTTCTTAGAAATTGCAGTGCCAGTGTGAGCACAACACATGTGGTGAGAGCTGTAACAGGTGCTGTCCGGGTTACCATCAGAAACCATGGAGACCAGGAACCATTTCTGCTGGGAACAAATGTGAGAGTAAGTGTGCACAAAGATTTAGATAAATTCGTTAAGAATTATATTCTTTCTGGAAGTTGCTTTTCATAGAGATCTACACCAGTTCTCCAAAGCATCCAAAAATGACCTACCTTAGTAATAACTGTTTAGATCTTTTTAAGTATTCTACCCAACACAACTGTTAGGCTCATAGACGTGTTGTGCAATAAAACTTTCAGAGAGGATCAGACAAAAGAGTGTTGGAGATTTATTATACGCCTGTAAAAACTAGCAGCTTTGCATCAATCATTTTGTTAGCTAATTGAAATGCAGATTTCTTACTTGATCATAAATTTCAACAGATTTAAAAAAAACCTTTGTTCCGATAACAAATGTTTTGAAATAAGCTGCCCCGCTGCTTTCCATATTATTTGATGGATTGAATTAAGCTGTGCCAATGTGTGTCTCAAGGGCCAGCTAGTGCATTTTCCCTCTGCATCACTAATGCCTGGCACAAGCTGCAGACAGTTAAGAACCTATTAGATAAAATTTACAATTACAAATGGAAAAGTAACTTCTTAGTAGAAAGGATTTTTACACAAATCTCAATGTCACTCCTTGGAAAGTAGGTGGTTTTTGACTGGACTGAAAACTATTTTCTAACCTCAAAGAAATGTGTACTTATGTACAGGTATTGTTGACGTCTTAGACTTTTGTCTATAATGCAAATAAGAGATGAACTATATGGATTTTCTTTTGTAATGCAGAGGACAGGATATTTAAGAGCAGTTAATAGTGATAGCGCACATCACTATTGGCATCACTCCTCATAGGAGTGTGATTTACGGAATACTGCCAAAAGGAATGCTATTGAAGCGGTGATAGTATTTTTGAAATGTGCTTACTTGCTAAGAAACAAAATGTATTTGAGGCTGCTGAAGCATACAACATGGTTAATGGGAAGAAAATCATACTTCTGAGATGACTTCATATGCTCTCCTTCTTGCATTTCCACTTTGAAAAGTATCAGTGTTGTAGGAACTGTTACACAACATAAATAATGATAAAAAAATGTATTTATTTTCTGTTCCTTCTTAGAGTGCAACTGTCATAACAAAGCTGAAGATTGTTATTACAATCAGAGTATTGCAGATCAAAAAAGGAGCATGAATATTCACGGCCAGTACATAGGAGGCGGTGTCTGTTTAAACTGTTCTCAACATACTACTGGGATCAACTGTGAAATGTGTGCTGATGGATATTTTAGACCACAGAAAGTAAGATTTGGAAAATAACATCCTAGTGTTTTGGTAAATTATAGCGTGATATGATGTATATTTCAGCTCATTGTGCATTCAAACATATATTCATTGCAGAATAACTAAAAACTGTACACGTTTTTTTTATAGATTACATACCACCAAAACTTCCAGAGAAAAGCATAAAATGCTTGTGAGGAAGTGCAGGTTTTACTGCTTTAAAAGAAGCTGCTGTAGAAGAAAAGAATAAGTAGATGTGTTTTCCTAGAATGGAAATGTAATTGCTGTGATAGAAACCCTTTTTCTCATTTGGATAGACCTCTAAAAAGTGCCAACATTAAAGATTCAATGTCTTCATAAATGCCAAAATTGTGTCCTGCACTATAACAACCCATTTCAGCCAGTGTTATAAAGAGCCCTTTCATGGTTCTAAGGTTCTAAGGTCTGTTTCATGAGATACTACAGCAAATATTCTTCCTCTTGATGTGTTTATTGTAGAACATGCGGTCTCTGAACCTACTTTCCAGTTTATTGACAAGCATGACTCTTTGGAACATTTGTTCCACAAAAGACATTTGTTATTATGTGACTAATGGAGTTAAATGTGAAGTTCTTGCAGTGTTAGAAGTCCCCACAGAAAGAGAAACTAAATTTCTTACTCACAAAGTCTTACTACAGAAGATTTTCACATATATATGAAAGCCCACGCTTCAGAAATACAACATAAATAGATGCAGAGAGGAAGGGTGAGTCTGTGTGAATTTGATTAGATAGCAGGTACAGCTGATACAAAGGAGAATTAAACCTAAATCTGAGATTGGCTAATTCACTTGTTATAAGAAGCATTGAAGAAAAGTATTAAATTCCTAGCTAACGAATACGTGTCCATGCATCATTTGTATTTGCTTTACATCTCAAGTACCTCAAAGGAAAATTCCAGGTTTCCCTTAAAAAATAAATAAATAAATAAATAAATCCTTGCCATAAAATTGCATTGCCTTGTATTTAAAGGTGTATAGATTGTGAAGTTGGTATAAATCTTCATGAGTAAATAATGTGTCTTCCCACTGAACACAGAGCCAAGGATTTTCTCATTTCCTTCCTCTTTGAACAGGAGTGTCTTTGCTAGAAGTGCCTGTTCTTGTATCAAACGTTTCCATAATCTTTGGCAAGCCATCACAGTGATTAATTGCTGTTACACTAAAAAATATTTAGACTATATGTGTCAGGCAACAACTTCCAAACATTAGTTACTCTATCTTTGACTCTGCTGTTGAAGACCACATTGTGTTCCTATATCTAAGTCTTTTTCTTGATTGCAATCCCTTGATCTTCTGTTTGCTAAAATTAAATTGATTGAGTCCCTTGATCTGTTGCTGCATAGCACATTTCTGGTTTTCATTCATATTAGTTTCACAGACAAGAAACATATGTAACTTTATTTTTCCCAGTTAATAACTTGGGAATTTGACAGAGAACATTTGTTTCATAGGTTTCTCCCTACGATGATCATCCATGCTATCCTTGTGGCTGCGATCCATTTGGGTCTCTGAGTTCAGTCTGTGTTAAAGATGAGCACCAGTCTGATTCACAGCATGGTAAGGGAGCAGAAAATGTTATTTTCTCTAAACTTCAAATCTTGCTAACGTTTCTGGGCAGTGAAGTTATGAGGGAACAGTACCTTCTTGTCAGTGGCTGCCAGTTAGGTAGCACTTCAGAACAATGGTAAATATTTAGAAAGGAGAGGTGAAGGAAATGTCAGGTTCCTGAAAGTGGTCTTGTATGGGAGATGACAGGCTCTGACTATTTGAAACAATGAGAAGGATTGAAATCTGACGCTGTTGCTTATGAATGCTATTGTAACTGTCACAAAATGAATTAGGCTGCAGTTTCTGTGCATCTGGTACTCTAAGCACAAAAAATAGATGGTGAGGCTGACGTTATGCCAAGTACCTAGGTGGAATGTGGCAGAGTACAATAAAAAAGGAATGCTGAATTACTCACGTGCTCTGAGACATCTTAAATCCAGCGTGCTGCCTTCTCTTACCTCTTTGTTTTTGCTCTTCAAGGGACTTGGCCAGGGCAGTGTCAATGCAGAGATGGTTACACAGGAGAAAAATGCGACCGTTGTGCATTTGGGTATCGGGGTTATCCAATCTGCTTGCGTTGCAACTGCAGCCTAATTGGTAGCATTAATGAAGATCCATGCACAGAACCTTGTCTTTGCAAAGTGAGTATTAAACTCTCATTTTGGTTTAAAAGGCAACCTGTGGAATGAGTTTGTAAATTCTTTTTTTTTTTTTTTTAGTAAGGAAAACTTCTTCATTAACTGGAGACATCACTTCTTTTATATCGAATAACTTGGTGTGACTGTGCACCCAACAAACTAGAACTTGAAATTACTAACTATTCTCTGTACTTAAAATACAATATCATATGTTTTGCTGTATTTTTTGAGTATTCTGTATGCTTTTTTTTTCTATAAAAATAGGCCTGACTGACATTAAAACTGAATAATAACTGCAGTTATGAGTGTGAGAAAGAATCTTAGAGGGAATGACAGTATACCTAGCTGGGTTTGTTTTTAGCAATGAGCTTAAAAGCCACTAACCGCATATAAGAAGGGGTGTGTTTATAACACCTGCTTTTTGCAAAGTAACTGTGCATTTGGGTGAAACTTTCAGAACAACTAAATTAGACATATGTATGAAATCTGATTGTATTTGATTACAAAATATAAACCATCAATAATTTTAACAGCAACAAAAAAACAAACAGATTTTCCATGACTGCTTTTAATTTTGGTAAACATTCAGTCCCCTTGAAATATCTTGCAGCTGTAGATTCTGCTGAACTTTATTGCAGAGCTCTGTGTCAATATTTAAAGAAGTAACACAATTTTTTGTATCAAATGTTAGTCAGTAGTTTATGTATTTGTTGCCAAGTATCACAGCAAGAAGGAGCCAAAAAACCCCATGGTTTGTTGGACAGATTTTTCTGAAACTGCTTAGTTCTTTTGCATGATTTATCTAATCCAAATTATCAGATCTATAAATAACTAGAGTCTTGAAAAAAGGGATAGTTTGAATAGACAATTTAAATGAGAAAAAAAGAGAAACAACTATTTTGCTTTGTTTTGAGCTAGAGTAACACTGTTAGAGCTGTTGCAGCTTATGGGTGAAAATTTTGGTATAAACTGGACAAGAAACTGTCCCCTTTCAGAGCATGAGCCTGGCGTACAGATTTTTTTTGGCCAGATCACTGAGAGTGTCACTAGCACAATTACACTGGAGAAGGAAGTTGTGTGCTCCAAATATTAAATGAAGTTGACAGAATTTCTAGTTTCTAAGCCTACATAGGCGGTGTAAACTCAGTAACACAAGTGATTCCCTTTTACACTCTGAATATCGTAATATTTGATCGTTTGTGAAATCATCTGACCAAATACTTCTGGATGTTCTATGTGTAGAGGGAGAAACACTTCCTATCTAAATCAAATACTACTAATAAAAAAAGGTATTTGATGTTACCTAAGATTTCAATTTAGAAAAATGATTCAGCAGTGTACTGAATTCACTATGCAAGGACAAAACAGCAATTGCAATACACAGTACAAACGTGGTTCTCATTTGGGAACTGATGTGGTCTTCGTATACTCATGGTAGTACCAAAAGTCATCTTTATATACTCACAGTACTGGGTGTCCCTATTTGTTGGGAAGAAATGTGTGTTGACACCAGCTCAAACTTGTTACTCTTTTCAAAATTCTATTGTCAGGTTTTTTTAGTTTGTATGTTCTGTTTTGGTCTGAGCACCGTATTCACTACCCTCCTATGCTAGTCTGGTTAATTTAGGGAGACATTCACACTTTTAAAATGAACTTCAAGGAGAGTTTTCACTTGTTGATCCATTTAACTGTTGCCATTTGTTTATCTAAAACAAAGGCTGTCCTCCAGACCCCTTTGTGTTGAGATAAAGTCTTCTATGCAACAGTCACTCTCTGGATTATTCCCAAAACTTCATGGGCAGGCATCCCTTGCCTTCAGTCCTCTTCCATTGTAGGGGTTTAATCAGAGTCTCTCACCCCCTACAGTCTCGTCGGTCACAGCAGCTCTTGAGGTCTAGCCATCAAATAAGGATCTTAGTATTCATTAAGAAATAAGTCATTTCATCCAGGTAAAGTTACAGAGGCAAAAGGAATGTGCGATCCCAGTGTACCGTGAAAATAGAAATAAAGAAGTTGGAAAAAAAAAATATACAGTTATTGTTTCTGTAAAAATCCAAGATTCTAAAATCCCATTGTTTCAGGATATTCTTAGATTTCACTTTATATGGTTTTTTTCCTATATTTATATATATATTGTTGGGGATCTGTTAGGTCAGGGCTTGAGCTGGTGATGGAGCACCTGGTGAAGGGGTGTGTCTGGTCCAGGGGGCACAGGCACATTTTTTGCACCTTTGCTTTCCATGTGCCCAAAAGGAGTGGATCCCGGGCCAAGCCATGCTTGGCTCATGTAAGAGCAGCCATTGAAGAGAGAGCAGCAATTAGACTTAGGCTGCTTTTTTAAAGAGAGTGCTGCATGATCAGAGAGCCCCTTGTGCCCCTTCAGAAACTTTGTTTAAACTGTTGCAATAAATAGCTGCATAACATCTGTACAGATTTAACAAGGAAAAAGATTGTGTCCTGCTTTAGGTGTTTGTTTGTTTGTTTTTTTACCCCTATAAATGCTACTTTAAAAGAGGTGTGTAGCATGGTGTTGTGAAGTGCCCACTTCGCACAGTAATGAAGCATCAGGCCAGTGTTAGGAACTGAAGGTATGATATGTGATATTCCTCTAGGTATAGGTATATGTAGATTTTGATGATCTAGCAAATTCTGATAACTTTCTCCAATCAGTTTTAATTTTAAGCTTTGAATCTTATTCAAAAAGCCTGTTATGCTGAAATCTGTGTTCTTTTATAACATTCTTAATGCTGTTATACCTAAATCCCATGTAAACCACTGTAATTGTTACCACAGTAATGCTGATGTGAAACAATTGTTATATGCCATTCACAGGAAAATGTAGAAGGTGAAAACTGTGACCTCTGTAAACCAGGATTCTACAACCTGCAAGAGAGAAATCCTCAGGGCTGCACAGAATGCTTCTGTTTTGGGGTTTCTGATGTCTGTGACAGCCTAACATGGCCCATCACTCAGGTATTATATGTTACATTAGTGACCTAATATTCTTTCCTCAGGCAGCTGCAACATGTACAGTATTTCTCTTTGACGTGCACCTGAGCTAACTCTAAATTCTGGTATGTATATCCTTACAGAGGAATGGATTTTCAACATCATTTGACAGCTCTGAGGTAGTCAGTATGTCATTTCATTGCAGGCTGTAGCCTGCTGGCTTGCATTAATACCAGAAGCATAGTTAATGTAAGTCTGATGGATTCCCTAGTTCACATGAATATCTGGGGATGGGTTTTGTGACTACTTTCTCTTGCAGATTTCAGACATGACTGGATGGCTTATTACTGATCTGTATAACGCAAAGGGTGTGCAACCTCAGAGAGGCCAATTTGATGGACACCGTCAAATAAGCATCAACAACACTGATGCTGTGAAAATTCTGAAACATACTTACTACTGGTCAGCACCTGAACCGTATCTAGGAAATAAAGTGAGTTCTTGCTTGGAGTCAAAACTCTTAATTTCCCTACGTTAATTATACTATATTGCTCTCAAAACACTGTACGTAAACAGTAGATATATTTCTGCTAATCAAAATGTTTCCTTACTGAGATGTTAATATACCAAAAATTCGTCTCTGTGCCTCTGTACTTTTATTCTTGCATCTTTCATGGATAGCATAAAGCATTGTCTTTCAATTTGGTGCTGTATTTCTGTGCACTGAAGCCTTCAGAACTGTTGTGTATGTTCTTTGGTTTTTTCATGAGAAGTAATAAAAATATGAATATAGTTGAAATATATTTATAACTTCTATAATTAAAAAGTACAAATAAAAGCCGGGTTTACCAGGCATCTCAACCTGTCTCTGTTCCTCAAATCATAGTATTTCTGGCTAAGTATAGTGCAGAATCCCCTTCTTGCTCTTTGAGCTCACTCATCACACCACTTTGTTCTCAGCCTATCTTTGATTACACAATATATTGTCTTTTTCTTGATTGTTACCAACTTTCTTGCTCACGTTCCCTATACTCATGACTCCTATCTCAAAGCTGGTGCCCTTCACCATCTTTGTGGCCTTTTGATGGACTCTCATCATTATTTCCACATCTCTGCTGTACTGACAAGCCTGAAAATGGATGAAGAACTTCACGTGTGATTTCACTAGTGCTGAGTAGAGGTGACCTCACTTCTTTAATTATTTTCAGTACAATCTCTTTGCTCATGCACAGTTAATTGAACAGACAAAATGAATGCAAGGCTAATAAGTATAACTTTAAGGAGTAGTTTTTCACAGGAGAATGTTCACTCAGATTCTTATTTGATATACCTTTAATGTAGGTCTAACTGCTAAAACTCTCACTTACTTTGAAGTAGTCAGCAGCAGATGTGGAGTTATGGAGCATGAAAGGTGGAATATGGAATGTGAATAACTCCAGTATGCTTTGCCCTTTGGCTAGGACAGTAGCATAAACCTCTGCTGTTGAAAGACCTGTGGGTGTATTGCTGGAACTTATCTAAATCTTCTGTAGGGCCTCCGGCTGGCTTTCCCCAACTGGAACAGCAGCAACAAGCCAGCTCTTGTCCCTGTGCTGATAGGCACAGCCTGTTAATTTTTCCCTGGAAAGTGGTGGTTGCGAGCCAATGTGTTCTTTTATTTTGGAGCAATACGCTGGACTTTCTCATGTCTCTTCTTTGTGTTGATTGGAGGTTGTATTGTCAAGGCTTTCTTTTTTATTATTTCAGCTCACAGCTTTTGGTGGGGATTTGAAGTATACCGTGTCTTACGACATTCCGATGGAGAGTGTGGACAGTGATATAGTATCTAGCGTGGATGTCATCATCAAGGTGGATGGTTTTCAGCTGGCTACTACTCAAACATTATTAGAAATCCATGAATAGGTTTAAAAAAAAAAAAAAAAGGAAAATAGAATTTATGTAGCGATAATTTTTAATTCCTACTTAGATCTAATTTTTAAATCATGTTTTGAAAGTCACTATGAACATATTCTTGCTACTCAGTTCTCCAATTTTCTGCTTTCTTTCTCTGAAACTGTAGGCAGATAATTCTATTACTTTTAGAAAATGAATACCTAAATCTTAACCTTGCTAAAAACACATGAGGTGGTAATTGCTAAATGAGCAATGTTCTGTTTAAAAGGCAACTACAATAAGCTGGATTCATTTATGTTTATGAAACAGATGAATATTTGTACTGTTTGTTTACTTTTCTGAAGTTATGTTGCAGTTAAAAGCTAAGGCTCCATATGAAGTTCAGGCACCTCTGAAAAAGCTTTATTCTGTAATATGAGCTTATTAATAGAGTAAAGCAGCAAAAGATTTTGTTCTGTAGAGGAGTTTGATTTTTAATTTAATTCTTTTTCTAAAAGAAAATCTAGTGTCTCTGAACCAAAAGAGAATGGAATTGTAATCTTCCTGAATCTATGGAAAATACAGACTTTTTTTAATTTTTATTTTTTTTCTAATGAAAGAAATCTTGATTGTTTTCTATATTATCTGATGTGCATCTGTCACTAAATGTAACAGCTAAATAAAATTTCCATGTAGATACGAAAAATGCTTTCTGTATTTCACTTCCAGGGCAACGGTCAGATTCTGAGCACAAGAGCAGCAGGTTTGTCATTGCAGCCCTATGAGGAGTACTCTAATTCAGTGAGATTGGTATCAGAGAATTTCATAGACTTCAATACAAAAAAAGCCATAGACCGAGAAAGGCTGATGACTGTTCTGGTGAACGTGACCCATCTTCTGATCAGGGCCAACTACAACATTGCCAAAAAAGCCGTGTACAGGTAAGGGACAGAAAATATTAAAATATTAAAATTAGTCTATACACTCATGTAATTTTCGTGCATGTGTAGAACTGCTTGTGGTTCCTGTAGTTTTGCATTAACAATTTATAGAAGAAAACATTCTTCATTGAATTTTTTAAAGACTAGTGTTGTTCACATTCATGTGGAATGTGCAGAAAAGGGCACGTGGTTGTTTTAGGAATATGTAAAGCAGAATCATTGTTTTCTAGCTTAAAGGAATATTCCCTAAGCCTTACTACAATGGCAGCTTTGTTAGAGAAAAATACCTTCTAAACTCTCAGAAGTGTACCTATTTTGGTATGTGGCAAGTTAATCCATTGCTGACGATTGAGAACCGGCCAGTAAAGAAGCTGGCTGTAATTTCTTTTAATATCTGTTTGTAGATGTTCTGATTGTCATTTCTAAGGGAATGCTTAATAGGAAAATTGGTCTGGGCTGGTTTACCTGATCATTTCATAGTCTCAAGTCAGCATTAGCACTATCTTTATCAGTTCTTGCAGATTTCTTACCTGTTCTCCAAATTATACAGGAATAAAATGTTACTGGTCTCAAGGGAATCAGTTCCAGTGCTTCATCACTTATTTACTTACTTCCCTTAGCCTTACCAATAGTCTTTCTTCTTCATTCCCTAAATTGGTAGCATTTACTGTCAACATCATTATACCTGATAGTTAAGCATGAAGAAAATTTACTTTGTGCCCTTGAGGAGTGATTACATTTATGTCTGTTTAGGGATAGTGTGTTAAAATTTCTGGAATGTTTGTAAAGATTCACTTGAATCATTTTACCGGTGGCTGAGAAAATTTTCTCTACTGCAAAATGTTGTTTGTACTATAGGGGTTTTGCCTTGTTTTGTAGTATGCACCAGCAGTGAACCGATGCTGTTTCTCACTACTTACCCACCTGCAATGTATGTCTAGTTCAGACATGATCACAGAACCACAGAATGGCCAGGGTTGGAAGAGACTTCAAGGATCATGAATCTCCAACCTCCCTGCCACATGCAGGGCCACCAACCTCCCCATTTAATACTAGACCAGGCTGCCCAGAGCCCCATCCAATCTGGCCTTGAACATCTCTAATAATGTGATGTTGTAAAACTATCTTACCTCAGGACTGCAGTAGAAGTCTTGCTCCACCCATATACTTCTATAATGATGGGGAGTTTTTGATCAAACCTCACTTCAGGAGAAGGCACCAAGTCAATGGGAATTAGAATAAAGATAACAGGATGGGGACTGCTTCCAGCTGAGAATTGCAAATGCAGTGATAATACTACCATCATAGTCTTTTGAGATTTTTGACCATTCCTCAGCTGTTGCTGCCAGGGAGCAACATATTCAGTGGTAACGTACTCAGTAGTACCAACCAAACTGTTTAAAGTGAAATTTTGGAGAAAAAAAAGTAATGTGATGTCTTCATGCTTGATCCTAGGCTGGACTCAGTGACCCTGGACAATGCAAGTGCAAATGTAATAGATCTTTCTTCATCACCAGATGTGGAATTCTGTGAATGTCCTCAAGGCTACACAGGAATATCATGTGAGGTAACTGTTCTGTGTGTGCAAACTGATCTTTTTTCTGAAAGGATCTAGGTTTTAAAGGCAAGTGTCTTTTAATTACACTGCCATTAAAGTGTATATTCTGTGGTGAAATGCTGTGTACTGTACACAATACCATAGATATTTTCTTTTCGATACACTGAATGGGATTTTAGGCTTATTTCTTGAATTCCATTTGGTGTCACTAAAAGATGATAATACATGTTGCAACATTAGCGTTGCAGGGGGAGTAGCTGTAAAAGCCCTGTAAAGCTGTTTCAGGCTTACCTTACTCACAAATAGCTCTTTTCCTAGATCTGAATTGTTTACTGCATTTCTGTTTTATGTAGTTAGGTTTATGGAGGCAATAAGAATCTTAGCAGGGAGGAATGCTAGTCTTCGGAAGATATCACAAGGGTCAAATGTGTAAGGCTAGCTGGCATTTTATGTGTCTGTGAATGGAAGATTGTGGAGGCAGAGCACCACCTGCAGAACAGCAGGAATTATTTCGACAAATAATTTCAATATGAAGCTGTGTGCCATAGCATCATTAATGATTCTGCAGATGAGATAGACCATCTGTTTTTTATTGTCCTGTAATAAAGAAATTCATATATTAATCTGCAGAAAACTGAACTTATGTGTCTCCAGGGTACAAAGGGCTGAATCAAAGTTTTATGGTGCTAATTCTTATTCCCTTCATCCAGTTCAAGTTTAAAAAAATAAATAAATAAAAAATAGAAAAGAGTTGCAGTGACATCAACAGAGTTGAAAGAGCATTCAGTTTACCACAGTGTGAACAAGTCAGTGGGTGGTCGGAAGTGGTCTCTTTGAAAATGATTTGAGGCGTACATTTAACGCATAATGCCACTGCTTTTTCTCCTCATTTCTTTTCAGTCCTGTCTCCCTGGGTACTACCGAGTGGATGGGATACTCTTTGGTGGTATTTGTCAACCCTGCAAATGCAATGGGCACGCAACTGAATGTGATACTCAAGGTGTTTGCTTTGTAAGTTGTCCTCTGATGTGTTGTGTCTTAAGCATCTGTTTAGAAATTAGGAGAGCATTTTGTCTGTGGGAGACAAGTTTATGGTGTATGTAAATTTCAAGTTACGAGTACAAATTGTGTATTATGCTTTCTTTCATTGTTTACTTACACTGCATGTGTTCAGGTGACTCCAGTAAATTTTTCTCCATTCAAGATTTTACTTCATTTTATCATTTCAAGTGTGGAATAATTAGAGCTAAAGAAAAATTATCAATGGCTGATAAAAATCTTAACTTTGCTTGCTCAAGTTGACAGTAAAACTTGAATAACACTAAGCAGTGTGAATGTAGGTATGTATATCTTCCATGACTGACATCAGTGAAAGTTACACACTCATTCCCTTCTCAAGATTTAGCTTTCAGATCTCTCATGAAATGTAAAGATCTCTGAAAGGCAATGACTAAACACCAGCAAGAAATACATACCAAATTTGTTGCTGTCCAAGTTTGCAATATGCCAAATAAGATTAAATTCATGTTTAGGTAATATTTTGTAATGTAAAGTTACATTTTAAAATTTAGGAAAGAAAAAGTTAGGAATTGTTGTAACTCAGTTTAAAAAAAAAACCAAAACAAAAACAACAAAACAACTTATTTTCAAAGTTGTTCTTGATTGTTTCCTTGCATCTTAATATTGTATTGCATGCAGATTCCTGCAGAGATCCCTCAGGGGAGTGAAAAACCATCAAAAGTAAATATGAAGCTTTTTGCTGTGTCTCACAGGCTTGTCAGCACAACACGACAGGGCCTTTTTGTGATCAGTGCTTGCCGGGCTTTTATGGAAGTCCATCCCAAGGAACTACAGAGGACTGCCAGCCCTGTGCCTGTCCTTTGAGCTCTGCTGCAAACAAGTAAGCTGCATGTTTCAGATTTTCTGTTGCACCTTTAGCAAAATCAGAAAGTGAGATAAAGGAAAATGTTGTGAAATCTAAAGGAGAAGGAGAGGGAACTGTCTTTCTCTCTTCTTTTGAGCCTGTGTCACAGAGACATTCTTTTGCCAGATTCTCAAATGTAGGCTAAGACAGGCTGAGTGAGCTCATGTAGTTTGTACACTAAGTACAAAAAGAAATACTTAGACCCGTCCTTGAACTTGGAACAAAGTCACTGTTATCTTTCGTGTTCAGAAAACAACAGAAGGACAGAACTGTTACGCCTGAAACAGCAGAGCTTGGTATGCATATTTGTCAAATTTGCTAGAAGAAGGGCCAGGCTCTTAGAAAGTTCTAAAATCTTCCTTTGAAATAAAAAAAACTCAACAAGAATTTTTGAAAATGATAATTCTGTTTTGACATATTGTGATGTTTAAAACATTGGTGTAAGTCTCGATACATGTACAATCATGGGTTTTGTGTATATAGATTTGAAGAGTCTTGATATATTGAATTGCAACTATCTTGTGTTTCTGTGTCTTAATATTAATTTCTACAAATACCATTGATAGTTTCAGTCCTACTTGCCAGCTGAGTGAAGGAGAGGGAATTGTCTGTGATAAGTGTCTTCCAGGCTATACTGGCTCTCAGTGTGAAAGGTATGCATGTTAACTTTGGGTAAGGTATTTGTGGGTGGGGCATCTGTGTGATTGTAATCATTTCATCTACATTGAATTGTTACATCACATGTACAAAACATTCCTAATAAATTTTTCCTCGTTTTGTCCTTGCTTGTAATACACTGACTCTTTAGAGCAAATTTAATAGGAAATGCTGTCTTGAGTGAGGAGAGTATTTGATGTGACTATGTTTCTGCTGCACTCAAGATGCAGCTGATCAGGGTGTTAGGTAATTTAATCTAGAGAAATGTTTTGAAAGTTTGGACTAGATGATCTTTTGAGGTCCCTTCCAACCCAGGCTATTCTGTGACAAAGTTTTTTAATCTCTTGTGCAGGTGTGCAAATGGTTACTATGGAAATCCATTGGTGCCTGGACAGTCGTGTGTTCCTTGTGAATGCAATGGCAATGTAAACCCTCAAGAAGATGGTTATTGTGATACCGTCACAGGCCAATGCTTGAAATGTGTGGGGAACACAGCAGGTCTTCACTGTGAAAAGTGTGCTGATGGGTACTATGGAGATGCAGTGACTGAGAAAAGTTGCCGTGGTAAGCTGTTGTTATTACCCTGAGAACGTAAAGAACAGAAAAATGTGGTCTGCATGTAGCAGAATGGATAGGAAGATGCATGTATTTTCCAAAACAGTTAACCTTCAAGTTGTGAGTTGACAAGTACAGATTGAAAACTGTGAGTTTTGGATTTTGTTTAGCCTGAGGATGGAATATATTGTGCTAGGGTCTGACACTTCATATTTCTGAAACTTTCTGGCTTGCTTAATGCTCCCTCTCCAGTGACTTGCTGTAGACATTTTCTGCTTCTGAATTTTACATGTGAGGACAGAAAAAAATGAACTTCGTAAATGTATCCCCTCACAGAGTTTGTTGCTGTTTTTTTGTTTATTTGCTTAGCCTAGATGTGTAGTACAAATTTTGCTGTAGTATATTAGCATCTGTAGAATATAGATAAACAAATGAAACACAATTATGTAACAAATTTGGAATACTGCATAATAGCAAATGCACGTATAAAAACATTAATAATTTTTTATTTCTTTTTCTAAACATAAGCCTGTGAGTGCCATGTGAATGGTTCCCTTTCCAGCATTTGTCATCACAAGACAGGCATCTGTGACTGCAAGTCAGATGTGATTGGACAAAAATGTGACAAGTGCTTGGTAAGCAGTTGTTTACCTGTTTCCAATACCTGTTTTTTTCATATCTTGGTCTACCTGTTTATCTGCATATACTAGCATCAGTGTGAGGAGTGACAAAAGGAATTTTTTGGTTGCTTGAAAGCTTGATGTGTAAGTTCACTTAACATTCTTCAACATTTTCTGGGAATTTGAACTCATGTGTAGAATTTGAACTACATGCTGTGTAGAAAACCAGATGTTTTTGATCAGTTTGTTCAACACTTTAATTTAAGGCCTTAGCCTTAAAATTGTTGATCGACACCAAAACAGTTGATGATTTTCAGTAGTACAAAATGCAGTGTAACTTGGAATCCAAGAAGAAAACTTGTGTGATCTGAGATGGACAGAGGAGGTGAAAGTCCCTAGTGTACTACTGGATTATAGGAGACCTCTGCCCCCTATGTGATGCAGCTTCAGAAAAGGCAAATATGATTTAGAGCATGTAAGTGAGTTATTTCTATCAGAGACAAACAGTCCTAACATACCAGTGAGGTCTTATCTAGGTTGCTGTGTAATATTCTGATCATCCCTGTTCAAGAAGGATGAACTCAGACTAGAGCAGATACAGAAAACAGCAGCAAATAAATTCAGAGAAGTGTGAACCTGTTGGTGGAGAGGAGACCAAAGTTTTTTTTTAGACTGGTTTTTGTAGTTGCAAATTGCTCTTTGCAGATATGAAGCTATAACTCAGCCCCCTTCTGAATCAGGCTGTTCAGGCTGGTGTTGCGCTGCCTGACAGAGTGCGGTCATGTTTGCTGACTGCAAAAAAACAAATTGAACGCCACTAACAGACCTGAAGGCATCTTAATGCAGTGCTTCTGCAAAATGAACCCTGGGAATATCTGAAAAATGCAATTAGTGATAATAAATATATCATGGCTGAACACCAAGAAAGAGATTCAGCTAAAAGGCAGGCTTGTTACAAGAACAAATAGGTATTCACTGGTGAGACAAAACAACAGTTTCTAGTCTTTGCTGAGTATGGAACTGACTCAGAGACCAGAGCAGAAATGCTGTGCCCAGTTACTGCCCCTGTGCCAGCTGAGCTGAACGCTTTTCAATTTACATGCACCATAGGTCACTGACATTCTCCGTTCTGCTCTTTAATTCACAGAAATCTTTGCTTGGTCAGCACAGCCTACCCTTGCCCTCCTGAAAGTCTTTAATTAAAAATAATGTCAGAGCTTAAAACAAGTCTCAACTAATGAGATTAGAGGACACGAGACCATTTCAGTATTCTTTTTTTTCATCTAAATGCATACTTGCATGCAGCTGGGAACAGCAAAGAGATGAGGCCAGGTAGTCCTCCCATTACAGTCTCACAGAGCTGATCAATATTCATACAGATCAGATGGCCAGGAAAATAACTGAGAGACTTGGTATACTCTAACATATCTTCTTGTCCAACAGAATGGCTTTTATGGCTTGCTTACTGGACTTGGCTGTATTCCCTGCAACTGCAATCAATTTGGCTCCATCTCTGAGGACTGCAATCATCAGGGGCAGTGCCACTGTTTACCAGGAGTGGCTGGAGAAAAGTGTGATCGCTGTGCTCATGGCTTTCACTCCTTGCAGAATGGTGGCTGTACACGTAAGCTCTAATCTATGATTCTTTCAGGGGTTGTGTGAAATTCCTTTCAGCAACGTATTGTATTTTTTTTTACTCCAGCAGTGTTCAGTTGTGGTTTGATAAATATTCCAAGAAGTCTGGAGAATGGTTTCCTGATACTTCGATTAAGCTTGGGAACAAAAGTTTAGAAACTACTACTATTGCAAACTTCTGCCATATTTTTTTCTGTTTAATTCTTCAAAGTATGATTTCCTCCTTGATAAAATATGCCATTGATTGTATTTTCCCATTAGAAGAAAATTTTAATCCTAACTGGGAAGATGCCATCTTCAGATTTAACATGTTAATAAGATACTTTTTAACACATAGTTAAAGGAATGCCTACCATTTCTCCAATCTCTCTGAGACACTTTTTCACAGTGTAGTAATGTGAAATCTTCATTGGGATGATATACCATGTCTGTACAAAGATCCCTTAGGTACCTTTTACAGTTTTAGACTTGAAAAATTTGTAAATTTTATTAAAGCAATTTAAGTGTTTCTGAATTTCCACTTTCTAGCAAGAATAGTATTGCATTTTTTAATTATCGAAGCCCTGATCAGTTTTGCACCCTTTATAATAGCATTTTCCCCTATAGATTTACTTTTCGCCATGATAGTTCTGTTTGGCTTTGTTGATTCCCCTGTGTAAATGTAGCCTTGCTTTTTAAATCACCAAACAGGCTACATCAAACAGAAATACTGGATTTTCAGTTAGAAAAATAAAATTGCCACTCTGTTTGTGATTTAGTTCTCATTTAGGGACAAGGAGTACAAGGAGTACCTTGCTGTATCATTAAGAAAAGTAAGATTATCAACAGTCATGGAATTCATTCCATTTAGGAAAAGCAAAGAAAGTTAATCATTTGGTCCCATTTCTTTTGCAGCCTGTGACTGTGCTCATACTCAGAACAACTGTAATGCAGATTCTGGTAAATGCATTTGTCCCCCTCATACTCGGGGACCAAAATGTGAACTCTGTGAAGAAAATCACTGGGGACTCTCTCCTAAACTTGGCTGCAAGGTATGGTAGGCTGTTTGAAAGGCCAAGACAGTTCAAAGCAGTTTGCCATTTACTGAGGCCATATAATTGTGCTACAACTGGACTCTTGTTTTGAGGAGCTCAGTTGCTATTTCGTGTTTCAAAGTGTTGGTGTTTATTGAAGAACTTTCTAAGAATGCTGTCTTTGAAAATAATGGTTCAGAGTGTCTGGGTAGGTTCAGAGATCATCTAAGGAATTTTAGTATGTATTTTGACTATCAGTTGCTTAAGCAAGGAACATAGCTTCTGTGTTGACCACAGATTGATATTCTGGCTTTAAGAAAAATGTAATATAGATATCTTCTAAATCATTATACACTGAAAAAAAATATAAATAGTATAAGGTAGGTAGTTTATGTTTCCTGAATGGAGCTTAACATTTATTTTTAAGCACTAAAATGCAACTTCCGATCCAAGGGATATCAACCATTCACACAGTTAGGTTTTCCCAGTAAATTCCTATCAGATATGGCAATGAACCAATCTTTATTTTATAAATGCTAAGACTTTAAAAGTCTCAGAATTGCTTGAGCACAATGGGTAATTTCAATGGAGAAACCACAAATATAATCAGCTTGACGAGATCTGTCATTATATGTGATAAGTTCCTTGACAAGTACAACCATCAGCCAAGTTCTTTTATTATTTCCTCTTTAATTTTTTAGAGTAAGGATGATAAAATAGCCCTATAATATAGACTTTTCTTAGGAATTTGCAATCTCTATGATTTATAGCAACTTTATTTAAATCTCTGCATTTTCAAGTTGCTCTTGTTCTTTCTGTGAATGTTCTGTAAATATAGTGTGCTGGTTCCTGTGCCATTTCACTTGGGCAAGGATATGGTGGTGGTAGAGTATCAACCCTTTAAGTTTTCCTTTCCAAGGCTGATTCCACCAGTACTTGCCAATGATCAATTTGAATTGAGTGTTTTCTCAGTATTGGAATCCATTCCTGACTACATTAATTGAGCAGAAAAAGTAGTTCTGTGTTGCTTACAACTTCTGTCAAGCCAAGTGCTGTTGCTCAATTAAGTGTTCCTTAGAGTTCTTATTTATCATTGTGATATTGAGATGGAAATATATGTAAATTAGTTCTGCTGTGGTAAGACAGGGTTTAACTTTCAGAACTGCAGACATTTAGTGGTATTTAGGAGCCAAAGTTTAAACCTGTTTGGTCATAAAGTGTATTAGACTATGCAGTGTAGTACATAGTACTGAGAGAGTGAGAAGTCTGCTTAATACAAAGGGTGAGCAACAGATGTGTGAAGAATGCTAGAGATTACATAAGTATGCTTGTAGGTGTTGTACACTGAACTGTGTTGTATGCTTAACTTCCTACTTTTGGATTCAGTGAGATTCTCAGTTCCTGATCAAAAAACAAATGAAGCTAAGTGAGATGTAGACCCTATTAATGCTCCTGGATGTCTTAAAAGAGTGTCGGTATTAAGATTTTTCTTTCCATTCTATAAATCTATTCTATAAATCTATTTTCTCTTTGTCTCTCTTTCTTTCTGTGTGTACATATATATAATCCACTATTTACATAACATTTTAATAATTTATTACACTCAATGAATACAGTTTTAATTAAGATATTTTCGAGTTGTATCTTCTGGGACTTGTTCCTTTAACTCCTTTGGTTCTAACCTGGTTCTGGGAATCAACAAAGCTAGTTGTTTTACGTTCTACTGTTTAATAGAAATGACATACAATTCTTTTTTTTTAAATACAAAAGAAACGATCCCATGTCTATGTGAAAGTTCTTTGTTTTATATTATACAGTAATTGTTGACAAACATTGAGTTTTAAATTTTTTAAATTTACTGTATTTTAAATTTAATGTACAGCTTCTATTGTAACAAAATTAACAAAATTGATTTAAAAGTTATTCCTGATGTGTTTTTTTTGTTTTTTTTTTTTCCCTCTAAGGCCTGCAACTGTAGTGGCTCTGGTTCAAATAGTCTCCAGTGTGATGTTTTGACGGGTCACTGCCAGTGCAAAGCTGAATTTGGAGGACAAAACTGTTCAAGATGTGCATTAGGCTACAGGGACTACCCGGACTGTGTTGCTTGTGACTGTGACTTAAGTGGAACCAAAGCAGAAATGTGTGATGACACTGAAGGACTTTGTGGTTGTGAAGAAGAAACTGGCGTCTGTACCTGCAAGGTATTGAAGTATTCAGACTTTTTTGGGACACATCTGATAATTTATTTCATAAAAATCATAACAGCTATAGAGATAGAAGGATCTTAGGCTGCATCCCTCCTTTGAGGTATTTCTAAGAACTCCTAAAATCACACCAAATGGATTTTCTGCGCAATTGCTAAGTCAGTCTTGTTACGAGTCATCTGGATTAAAAACTGCCAGATGAGTTTCCCAGTTTGGGCAAACACTGCTGCAGGCAAAAGTGATAGCATCAATGCTACCAACATGCCATTGTTATTTCTCTTCTCAGAAGTTCCTGAAATAATGCTAGACCGACCGTTTGCCTCTCTTACTACCTTCTATTTGTTTTTAAGCAGCCAGATAATTTTATTTCCAGTTTGTGGTCATACAATTATTGTGGTACAGTACTGCATTTCTCTCATAGACAAAACTCATGGAATTGCTGAAGTTAAGAAATGTGCTAAGAAGTCAAGATCAGACCCACGCTTAATCATAAGAAATCATTTCTAATTGACTAATGCTGAATTCTTGCTAATTTTACAAAACGACCATTGTGCATTTGGAAGGCATCAATCATTATTCTATCAAATCTTTTATGGGAGTTGGCATATTTCATGACATCAGTCTTTCTCATTGTAGTCCTAAATTCAATTTGATTGCATTTGCTAAATGTAAAATCCATATGCTTATTCTGTGCTAAGTGAATAGCTATAACTGCATCTATTTTACAGTATGTTCAGAATCCTATTTTTCATGTATTGGTACTCTAGGGTAGAAATGTAAAAGAGTTGAGGATGCATTTGTCTTGATTTCCCTTTTGGTGTTAGATTTCTGTCTGCCTCACAAAGGGCAAAGATGCCTTTTTGAATAGGACAGTGTACTGGCTGCCAGTATTGGGACAAAATTTTTGTACACCTTATTAAATATGAGAATGGTGCTAGTGACTTCAATTTCGATACATTTCTCTGTATGTTGTAATTGCCATCTGATACCATTTTTGATGATATATTTTTTGAGTGTTTTATTTATGCCACTTGCATTTTGCTTTGCAAATAGTGCAAATAATAATTGGTCATAACTCATGCATTCTTTTGGGGTTGCTATTAAAATTGATTTTTGCAGTACACATAGAAGATTGAAAAAGAAGAAAAAGGACCACTGAAGAAAATAAATTCCATTGCAGTGAGCAATGTAGAGAAAATAGCACTACCTTAAGCCATGGAAATAGTATTCCTTCATTAAGTCTAGGAAGTCTCTGCTGCCAGAGTTACACTTCACATTGTAGGTTGCATAACCATCTTGAGTTTTCTGAAACAATCTGTGAGATTAAGACAACTACTTACAAAGAGGTTGTTTCTTTCTTAATTAAAAAGGTATAAATTCCTTACGTGCTGTTTTGACAGATAATTATTTTGTCCTCTGTAGAGGTAGCGTATCTACAGCTCCTTCCATTCTAGATGTGAACATTTTTGAAAGCTAATTAAATGTTAGAAAACTCCAATGGAAAAGCTATTGTATTCTAATAATAGAAAAAAAAAAAAGAGGTACAGAGAATTTTTTTCTGCTCATACACACATGATTTTATTAGGTTTGGGAGCAGTATATTAATTCAGATAACACAATCTTATCTTCTGAAAATCTAATTTATAATGATAGGAAGAAACCAGTAAATACAAAATCGATAATCTCAACATTTTTCTTAATCTGATTATGTTACAAGTTGAAATTTGTGCTTATTATATTGTAAACAAAAGCAATACTTAAGAACATTTCAGGTATCTTGCTAATACTGAAGCCTGAATGGGCATTCTTTTATTAAAAACTGGAAACATCAAGGACAGAAATTTAGTAGTACAAATTTTTTTTAAAGGCGGGACGCTGTTATTGAAAAACATAGTAATAGAAAATTTATTTCAATGCAACAAATATATACTCTCATAGGCCTCTCTCCAATGTTCTGATTAATAATGGGATCACAGAATCAGAGAATGGCCAGGGTTGGAAGGGACCTCAAGCTCCAACTCCCCTGCCACATGCAGGGCCACCAACCTTCCTGTTTAATACTAGACCAGGCTGCCCAGGGCCTCATCCAATCTGGCCTTGAACACCTCCAGGGATGGGGCATCTACAACCTCTCTGGGCAGCCTGTTGCAGCACCTCACCACTCTCTCTGGAAAGAATTTCCCCCTGACATCCAACCTAAATCTCCCCTCCCTCAACTTAAAACCATTTCCCCTCATCCTGCAGTTATCTACCCTTTCAAAGAGTTGATTCCCCTCCTGTTTGTAGGCTCCCTTTAGGTACTGAAAGGCTGCAATGAGGTTACCCCACAGCCTTCTTTTCTCCGGGCTGAATAAGCCCAGCTCCCTCAGCCTGTCCTCATAGGGGAGGTGCTCCAGTCCCCTGATCATCTTTGTGGCCCTCTTCTGGACCCTCTCCAATAGCTCCTTGTCTTTGTTGTACTGGGGGCTCCACACTTGGACGCAGTACTCCAGATGGGGCCTCACAAGAGCAGAGTATAGGGGAACAATCACCTCCCTGTCCCTGCTGGCCACCCCTCTTCTGATGGAGCCCAGGATACCATTTGCCTTCTGAGCCGCAAGGGCACACTGCTGGCTCATATTAAGTTTTTCATCCATCAAGACCCCCAGGTCCTTCTCCACAGGGCTGCTCTCAAGGACCACTTCTTCCAGTCTGTAGGGGTGCCTGGGATTCCTCCAGCCCAAGTGCAAAACTCTGTGCTTTGCCGTGTTGAACCTCATCAGGTTCACCCGGGCCCACCTTTCTAGCCTCTCGAGATCCCTCTGAATGGCATCCCTTCCTTCAACCGTGTCGACCGCACCACTCAGCTTGGTGTCGTCAGCAAACTTGCTGAGGGTGCACTCGACTCCGTCATCGATGTCATTGATAAAGATGTTAAAGAGCACCAGTCCCAAGACAGACCCCTGGGGGACGCCGCTCGTTACTGGCCTCCACCTGGACATAGAGCCATTGATGACACCCTCTGTCTGCGGCCTTTCAACCAGTTTCTTATCCATCGAGTGGTCCACCCATCAAATCCACATCCCTCCAGTTTGGAGAGAAGGATGTGGTGGGGGACCATGTCAAAGGCCTTGCTCAAGTCCAGGTAAATGACATCGGTCGCCTTTCCCTTGTCCACCAATGCCGTCACTCCATCATAAAAGGCCACCAGATTGGTCAAGCATGACCTTCCTCTGGTGAAGCCGTGCTGGCTGTCACTTATCACACGCCTTTTCCTCATGTGATCAAGCATGTCATCCAGGATGATCTGTTCCATGATCTTCTCAGGCACAGAGGTGAGACTCACCGGCCTGTAGTTCCCGGGCTCCTCCTTGCTCCCTTTCTTGTAAATGGGAGTGATGTGACCCTTCCTCCAGTCATCCGGGACCTCACCTGACAGCCATGACTTTTCAAATATGATGGAGAGTGGTTTGGCAACCAACTCAGCCAGCTCCTTCAGAACCCTGGGATGCACGCCATCCGGCCCCATAGACTTGTACACATTTAGTCTCATGAGGTGGTCTTCACAGCAGGGGGAGGGATTTACCACCCTGGTACCCACTCAGAGGTGTAGGGATGCAGGGCTCAGGAATGTTAGAAGTATTGGAATCCTGGCTGCCAGTGAAGACCAAGGCAAAGAACCCATTCAGTATCTCATCCTTCTCTTCATCTGTTGAAGCCAGTTCTCCTTTTACATTTACCAAAGGAGGTACGCTTGTTTTGGCCTGTCTCTTCTGGCCAATGTACCTGTAGAAAGTATTTCTATTGTTTTTTACTTCCCTCACCAAGTTCAGTTCTGCCTGTGCCTTGGCTTTCCTGATCCCACATGAGCGACTGGTCTGTCAGCTTTACTTCTCTATACAGTCTGCTCAAAGCCAAGCTGTGCCCCTGCTTCTGTCTGTGCACTTACCAATTTACTGTCCTGTTCCGTGCAGCTGGTCTGGCGGGAAGTGATGTTATCACAGCAGTGATTTCTCCCGCCACCAGAGGTTTAAGGAAAGCCGTGAGAAATGAAGGTATAGAGTTTTCTCTATCTTTGGTAGAAGAAAGTAGAAGCAGAAAAGAGAAAAACTCTGAAAGGAATTTGGAAACAGAAGTTGCTCATGGCCCTGAAGTGGGCAGAAGCCCTGAGAATGGCGAGGAAGCTGCTCCAAGTGATGATGATGATGATGGTTTCTTTTGGCTTGAGGAGATGGGAATCCAAGACAAGGTTAAAAACCTGGATGCTATTTCTATTAAACTTTGTAAAGAGAAGCATGAAGTGCAGGTGGGATCAACACTGACCAATTTTTCTAGTTTTTCTCCTCTGAACTTAACAATGGAGAACTGAAGTCCCTTGATTTCTATTCATATTGAGCATCTTCTTTGTCTTTAAGGGCCTGTTTTTTAGGTGGAGGTAGGGGAAAGAAGGGTTTTCTGTCATTAAATGGAGAAACATAGTTGCTAATTTTAATTAGGAATTTGAATACATGGAATTTGTTTAATGTTCTGTGTTTTTAAAAAAACGTTGTTGTGTAATTGAAATTAAATATACTTCTAGCGAAGTAACATGAGTGTACTGCTGTGTTTTTTTTCCTCTTTCCTCCAGGAAAATGTGTTTGGGCTACAGTGCAGTGAGTGTAAACCTGGAACTTTTGCTCTGTCTGCTAACAATGCGCTAGGTTGTACTCCATGTTTCTGTTTTGGGATGTCTACATCTTGTTCGGAAGTAGAAGATCATGTGAGAATTTCCGTAAGTAGAGTGGCATAATGTGTGCATGCAGTTTGGTGTTATGCTCACGATACCACTGTGGTATACCAAAAGGTTGCAAACATTTCATGAATCAGGTGAACCGCAATAAAGTAGCTCACAGGGACAGTGACTTGTAGTAAACCAACAAAAAAAAAGTAAAGTCTTATTTCTGAAAACTTGTGTCTGACTCCACACATTTTGAAAAAAAAAATTTGAGTTTAAAAATATTCCACAATTTTCTTGGCTTGAGCTTTTGTAACTTTAAAATGGATTGTTGGCTATCTAAAGGAAACTAAGACTATTAACAGTATATAAAGTCACAATAAAATATTTTTGTTAAATGAATCTATTGCTCTTTGTGTTGTAGATAACCTTAACTCCAGACCAGTCTGTTCTGCACGTAGTAGCTCAAAGTAACCTGACTGGAACAGTGGAAGGAGTATTTTCACAATTTCCTGATGTTTTACTGGATGCTGCCATTGTCAGAAAGTACTTAAATACAGAAACATTTTACTGGAGGCTACCGGAGCAGTTTCAGGGAGACCAGGTGAGACCATTAAATAATTAGAATGATTTCTGGGTAGTTTCTTTGTCTATTAATGTCACTCCTTTGTATAGTAGTCACTTTATCTTTGTAACATTTTATGTGTTATTTAATTTTAGAAGGTAATAAAATTATATAAATTAATATAATTGTATAAACGAACTTATATAGTTTCTGCTTGCTATAAATGTTTACATTACCCTTTTCTAATGAGATTTTTCTTGATTCTATAAATGGGTAACACCCATGTTTAATTATGGTATTACTTTCCAGAAATTGTATGTGGGAGAAAGGTGTGATATATTCAATTTGAAAGGGCTTTCAACTTTGACACTAGATTAAGTATATAGATAATGGAATCTCTACTGCATAGGAATTAAGTGAAAACTGAGTATATACTTTGAAAGGTCCTAAAAGAAAATACTGCCTGCTTTTTAGTAATAAATGTTTAACCTTGGTGCAAAAACTGCTGAGTTTAAGTCAATTTTCATGTTTTATTGCCAATTCATTGAAGAACTGTCACTTTCCAAATCTGATGATATTAAAACTAGTAGCTATAACCTTGGAATAAATAGACGTAACAATTTTATATCCAAACAGCTCATGGCATATGGAGGCAAGCTGAGATATAGTGTTGCTTTTTATGCTTTGGATGGCTTTGGAACCTCAAATTTTGAGCCACAGATTCTAATGAAAGGTGGTCGTACCAGCAAATTGGTCATCTATGTAGACAGCCCTTCTCCAGAAAATGGAATAAGAAGTGAGAAAGAAGTGGAAATGAAGGAGGTAAGCTAAAACATTGCTGTTGAAATGGAGATGTGTATCTCATGTGAGCTCTTGCAGAAAAGCCCCATATATTTAAGAAAATACATTGAGAAATGCATACTTTATTTCAAATAAACTGGATTCTATTGCATTTATTTCATGTGAAATATATTTGGGAAATTGTGTTATAGAAGCAGATCAAGTTTGACATTTCCTCTTTTGGAAGTGCTGAAGGTATTGTTATAGGAAGGTTTTCAAAGAGAAACTCAAATTTCAAAACAGTGACCTTATTTGGTCCTTAAGGCTCTGCTTCCTGGGACTGAGATGAGTGCTAGTTGTGATAGGAGGCAGGACACAATTAGAAAATGTCTGTGTTCAAACTGTTCATAAGAAGTGTAATAATGATCCTTTGACTGTCTATGTTCTATAGATCTAGCCAAAAAAAAAAAAACCAGGAAGTGCCACAGTCACTGTCCTGTAGAAACTTAGGCATGGAATTTACGGGCATGGTAGGAAAAGAGGAGAAATGGTATAAAAACATGTTCTAATCTAGTGCCAGGTGTTGGATTTTTTGGGGCGAAGAGTATAGACTCAGTCACCCACTGTATTTCCAAAAGGAGGTATGGGAAGAAAGAGACCATTAACTTTAAATGTGCTTTAAACATTGATGGTTTTGATGTGTGCTGTGTTCCCCTAGGATTCTTGGAAGTATTTTAATTCTGTGTCTGACCAGCCTGTCTCACGTTCTGACTTCATGTCTGTGCTAAGCAATATTGAATACATCCTTATCAAGGCAGCCTATGGCCAAGGATTACAGCAAAGCAGGTAAAGCAATTTTTTTTTTTTTTAATTTACTTATTTTATTGCATTTATTGCAATTTAACTTGGAAATAGCTTCAGCTGAACTATACAATAAATATTTAACTCAAATTAGAGAAATCTCCAATTTTCTGTTTCTGACTTAAATTCCTCTTTGATAAGAAAACATTTATTGCCTTTAAAAATATCTGCTCCTTATTTTGATAGAAAAGCCCATAAAGAAGCACAAAGCCTTATAGGTTGATCCAGTGCTCTTCTTGATGGGCAATATAGTTAGATGTTTTCTATATTATTTCTTTACCAAGTTATTTTTATGGGAAAGGAATTTTTTCTTTGTTTTTCATTTTTCAGTAGAAGAATGGAAATACATGATCCTCTGAGTTGTTGTCTGTACAGATCTGGTCCTTTCCTTTAGTTTTGTATACTATAGGCCATTGTAGTGACATATTCTTACTTCAGAACAATAACATTTTACTACTATCTTGAACAGAACTAGGTTACTAATGAAAGGAAGGAGATATTATATGATCACTGCATCAACTGGTTGAGAAACAAGACAAGCAGAGATGCATCCAACAAAAACCCTATATTCTTGCATCTTTACATCAGTAGAGTGGTTCTACCACCAGATATGGGATTAGTAGATTCACAGACTGTAAAGTATGTTATTGTTAACTCTTTAAGAAAATCCATGGAGCAGAGCTGTTGTATTTCTCTTCAGATTTTCTGAGGCCAAAGTGCACACTTTTCCACAGTGGATTTGTCAGTTTTTGTAGACCAATGAGAATCAACGTATATTACTTTGAAGAACTTCTGATCTTTTTGTTGTATGTCTAAATCTCATACATTCATTGAATAAATCTTCAGGTTTTGTTGAGATGTTTCATGCTCACTGAGTTATAGAATGGTTTAGGTTGGAAAAGACCTTAAGAATCACCTAATTCCAACCTCCCTGCTATGCGTATTGATATCTTCCATTGGAAAAGAGGATCATGGGAGAATATATATGGTAGCTTTTATCTTGAAACATAAAAATATTTGTGTCTTAGTTTTGGTGCTAGGCCTTCTCTAGATCTTCATTCTGTCTTCTACACTTATCTTACAGAATTGCAAATATCTCAATGGAAATTGCAGTGAAGTTTGAAGAGATGCATGTAGGCAGATCTAGAGCTCATCTTATAGAGCAATGTAGTTGTCCTGCTGGCTATGCTGGATTCTCCTGCCAGGTACTAAATCCTTGAATCCTTTCTGTGGCAGATAATAATGAAGTTACACAAATGACTTTCAGAATTATTCATAACTTTTGAGAGCCATAAGCTTTTTTTTTTTTTTCTTAAATTTTATTCTCTTTATGAATAGAGCTGTGCTCCAGGATACTACAGGGAGAAGCCTAAGGAATTCAGTGTAAGAGAGGCTCATAGTATTATAGCACCTTGTGTGCCATGTCAGTGTAATAATCACAGTGAAACCTGCGATCCTGAAACCGGAAAGTGTTTGGTATGTACAATCTATGCTTTTTTTGCATTGGTGTCACCTGAATATGCAATGATGGTAATCTATGAAAGGAGTTTCTGAGAATAGTTTGTGGCTATACTGTTTGGAAAAAGTATAATTTTCCCCATCTACATCTCTAAATCCATGTACTATTTCCCATAGAGTCTATTCAGTAAAATTATCAAGTTTTTGGTCACTAGCTTCAAAATTGTTAATAATTTTAGATTTAATTATATTTTAAAAACTAACTTGTCTGTATAAATTCAGTTTATCTACTTTACTGTGTTACTTTTTGATCTTCTATTCCTTGGTTGGTGAAGGTCTGCTTAATCACACAAAATAGGGCAAGTAAAGGAAGCACTAAGGCATTCCACACTACAGCAGACTAGGTCGAGGTTAAATTTTCTCTTGAAGCAAATATGCTCTAAGATTCTTTAGAGAGGCTCTTTTTGTTGTACTGACAGTAAAGTACTCTAAAGTTATGCTTCAGCTGGGTTAATTTTTTCATTTCCATCATTTTGTCCCAAAAATTAAAAAGAGGGGTCACACAGGACTAGCACGTAGCCTCTTCTTGTCTAGTGAGCTCACAACTCTGTCTAATGCAAATTCTCAGCTATTGAAAGAAGACATAAGTCTCTTCTCTGGCATGATTCAATGACCAGGTATTCTTTCCTAATGGTTTTTTACTTGCTTTATTTGTCCAGTGGTGAGTTGGTTATTTTGAAGTCAACTTCTGAAGGATTCATTTTTGAAGTCCTTTTATAAGTTTCCTCAATCTTTCAGGCTCTTTGTAAGCCATTCTTTCACCTAAAGTTTGAATCTCATGAATAAGAGCGATGGTTCTCATTACTATGAGGCCAGTCCACGCAGGTCTTTCATACTAAAGAATAACAGTCATTCATTCTCATTCTCTCGTTGCAGGGGTAGCAACTCACCCACATGTTAAGTTTACTACTTAAAGATTTCCATCTGTGTTGTGTAGGCAAAAGAAATGATTTTCACCTCTGACTTCCGTTCCCATGCAATAGAAAGCTGTATTGTTACTACTTACTGTACTCTGCTAATCTCTAAAATCTACACACTCACAAAAATAAAAATGATAGAAAAGAAGAAAAAAAATTCATGGAGAGAATTAGTTTAATTATGTTTGTGATACTGATTAAATGTTTTAATATTAATAGCAGTGGCTATTGATGAGTACTTGATGAGATTAAATACAGTGTCTGCGAATCTTAACTGTGATTGTTTATTGGTTTATAGCTACCAAATGTATTTATTGAAACACCAAAATTTGTCTTTTTGCTATCCTGTTTAATTTTTCCATGTAGATATTTTTAGGACAATTTTTCTGTTTCTGTTTTGTACTGTGATTTCCTGATCTAAATTGGATTTGTGGAAGTAGAAATATACAAATCTTAATGGGAATTCAGAACAGATATTAAGTCAGCCTGCCAATGGAATGGAAAATATGCTGGCATTTTGCTTATTTTTGCATAAAACATCCCTCTGTCCAGAGAATGCTGACCGATGGGTGGTGATATGCGATTGTTAAAGACTTGATGCATTTATAGACTGGGGAGAAGATAAAATTCTTCTTGTTTGTTGTTGTTTAAACTGTCTGAATTCCTTTTTGTGTACCAGAACTGCAGAGATAACACAGTTGGTGATTACTGCAGTGCTTGTGCCCCAGGCTACTATGGAAAAGTAATTGGATCTGTCAACGACTGCTCTCTTTGTGCTTGTCCCAGAGCCAACCCAGTTAGGTAACCAAAACTTATTAAATCCAATGTACTTTTTAGCCTTCCAGATGCCTTGTGCTGTATGTCCTACCTCCTATGCCCCAAACTCTATGATAATAGGAGATAGTTATTTTACATATCCTTAAATTTTATTTTCTGAAAGCTACTTATTTTAGCAAATACAACTTAAATTCAGAGTTTACATCTTGTGATAACTTTGTGAGGATTTAAAAGGAAAAGGTTAATGCAATTTTTTTTTGTCTCAGATTTTATAGATAATGGAGTAAGTTGCATTGACATATTTCAGTTTCAAATGTGGGTCTCTTTTTCCTTCTAAAGACAATGCTTCAGTATTTCAGGCCATTTCCAGCCAGTTCAGGAGCTTCTAATGGGATGAATAGTAGGATAAAAACAAGTACTCCTTTGTTTGAAATTTTTGTATGTTTGTAGACAAACAGTTACTTTTAAAATCAAAATGTTTTGCAGACTACTTTTTGTCTAGAAGCTTGAAAAGTGCTGTTGCTTTTGGATAATTGAGTCAGAGCATGAGTGGGACTACTCTTAATGTTCTCATGCAGTTATCAGTTAGATAAATATTATATCAACTTACTTTCCTCATCTGTAAAATGGATAAAAAACAATGGTTATAAATGTATGCTGATTTCTTTGGAGTATATTTTGCTGAGGGGTGTATTAATACAGAAAACCTGCAACCTTCTAGATTGCCAGTGTACTTACATGCCCGAGACAAAACAGAGCTGGGAAATGGCTCAGACACAGAGGATGTGTTTGAAAGTGAATGATGGACACCAAAACTATCCTGCTGGAGTAGGAGGTGGCTGACATCTTCCATTCTGGCACACAAAAAGCTTAATTCCTCATCTGCTCTGGAGAGGGGGAAGTGAGAAGTAATATAATAGATCAAAAAATCTCAAAATAGATCTCTTTCAATTTGTTTAAGCAGTCGTATTTTTCAAACTGAAAGTTGTAAGATGCTTTAGTATGATATATAGTAAAGGAGTTGCACTGGAGGAAAGCAATCTTTATAAGAAACAAAATACAAATTCTAGCCCATTGCTAGAGGATGCTCAATCTGTGGCTGAATGCGATTCTCTGTCATTGCATGGTTTTCCATTTCTGTGCTAGCAGGTATTTTTTTTTCCATCCTCCAGTTTTAGTCCCACTTGTGTCCTGAAAGGTGTCCAGGATTACCACTGTGATGCTTGTCTCCCAGGTTATGAAGGACAGTACTGCGAAAAGTGAGTTGTACACAGTGTCTCAATTTTTTCCCCCAAATTGCAAAGACAGTTTTGAATAATACAAACCATACCTTTTCTCAGAATAGATTATTCGTAAGTAAATACATGACTATGTGTGGAAGAACTTTGTGACTTGTTAGCTACTGTAAAGAAACTGTTAATCAAAACTCACTATCAGTGATTCACAAAGATAAACATGATATCTGGTTTTATGATGAATGTCCCCTAATGTTTACTGTCTCATTCCTCCCATTGTAGATGCTCCCTTGGCTATTATGGTGACCCTCAGCTTCCTGGAGGCAGCTGCCATCTGTGTCAATGCAATCCAAGTGGCTCTGTTCATGTTAATTGTGATCATGCCACTGGCAAGTGCCTCTGTAAGCAGGGAGTGACAGGACAGCTCTGTGAGGAGTGTGAACCAAGACATCTTCTTCTGGAAGGATTGTGTGTTTGTAGGTGGCTTTGAAATCATTTACTTCTGGGCTTTGGTTTATTCCATGAGTGTTTTTCTATTGATTAGTCTATTCTCTCTATGAAAGGCTTGAACTAATCAATATCCAGCAGGGTCCTATCTAAGCTCAACTATTCTGTGATTCTATGAACAAAGAGGAAACTGCAGAACAAAATGTAATAGTAGACCAGCAGTTAATCCTTAAATTGGCCAATGCTCGCTACAAGCTTATTTAAGAAAAGATAACTTTAATACTTATTTGCTGTTTGTAGCATACTTTTATTTATTTGAAACCATTGAATTCCTATGTCAATTATTCTTTGCCTGTGATATTGCTCTAATAATACTTAATGAGTCATCTTGTGTACGGGCATGCTCTATCAATCATTAGTCATGTAGTTCCCTATGAGAGAGTTGATAGCAGAAAGACCTACTCAGTACAGTAACTGCTTTTATAATAAACTAGGAATATAGACTCATATTTTGCTTTATAAGAAAATGGAGAATAAATGTACCTACAGGGAATCTATTTCAATTGTGGTGTCTTTGTAACCTATCTGGTAGCTGTTAGTGGCTATTCCCTGGCTTTACAGCAATATACCTAAATAGGTGCAATATCTGTGTAGTATAACAAGAAGGTCAGTAGACAACGAGATTAATACAGCTTGAATGTGTTCTAACCTAAGGATAGCATGTTTGGAATTGGTCCTCTTCTGGGGTGGGCATGGAAGGGCAAGAATACAAGCCTGCATTTTCAAAATTGTGTTCTATCAGTTTTAACACAAAAAGTAAAGGCGCATGCTGTATTAATATGTTTTAAAAAAAAACCAAAAAACAAAAAAACACACCAAAACAAACAACAACCCATAGCAGTATTTGGTTACTTTAAAAAAAAAAAATGCTTATGTTACTTTTCCTTTTTGAAATAATTTGTCTAGCTTGTGATGACAACTGCACAGGAGTTTTGCTAAACAACTTGGATGGTCTCAGTAAAGACATACTTTCATTGAACCTCACTGGTATTGTCCATGTGCCCTCTGGGATACTATCAGAGCTGGAGAATGCAACAAAACAGTTAAAGGTAATATGAACATACAAGTAGTAGAAATATTTAGTCACACCTTTAAAGGAAAGCTTGCAGCCACTCAGTAGTTTAAATGAGGTCCTCCTGAAATTCATGCGTGTGTCTGTAAATGGCACCAGATTAAATTAGTCTTAAGCCCTTTAATTGCCCATGTTTCTTTTATTTTGTCATACTGACATTTAAATTAATGTCTGAATATATTTTTCAATCAGTAGTATGATTACTGAATGTACTACATGTGCATGTTTCATTGGATTGTGTGGATCCTTAGGATTGGCCTAGACTTACTGAATTTAAAGAGCATAATTTTCAGCAATTATACTGAAGCATTAGGCCAGGTCCCTTTTTGGTTCCTTTGAAGAGCTGTCAGAGTCCTGGGGAAGAATACGACAAAGTGCTTATCCATTGCACATTGGATGCAGCTGTTTGCTTTCCTTACATTTTTCTGACTAAGTGACATCCTCTGTTCTCCATCTTAGGAGACAAAAGCTATTAGAATGCTTGTTTTGCATACTTTCAGACTGTTCGTAAAAAGCTGTCCTTCCAGCTCCTGTGCTACCTTAAGCAAATACTAATTTTATTGAACCCCCTAGGGTCAATTATTGTTGCAGATTAAGTTCTAGTCATCTCTGTGCAAAGCCAGAGATAAGTAAAAATATTTGTTACTTAATGACTATTAAAATAGCATATTTGTTGATAAGTCTGCCCAGTAGTAATTGAGGCAAGACAAACTCTAAGAGAGAATTTAATCTACTGTCTTTGTATTCAACCGTATCACACCACAGTCAGAATAACATGAGCCTTCATGTGCTGCTGGATTCTGCAAATGGAGAGTTTGAATTAAAATTTCACCTATTAAAGCGTGAGGCAGACTGAATTCCAATCCAAGTGCTCACAAATTTAATAATTACAATATCTGAAGGCAAACTAGATTAAATTACATGTTTATGCTTCAGCAGAGGTAGTCTTTTCCTTTAGTTTTAGTTACTAATATTTTTGTTATAAAGCTTCAGTTTTGCTTCCCTTCCTTTATGCTGTGAAGGCGTAAACATACCAAATAATTGTAATGCTTTAAGGATACAAATGACTTGCTTTCTGTAATTGTTTTGTGTTTGTGTAGGAATGTTGTCTTCAGGGAGCATAAGCGTTATTCAATACATAACATCTATTTAATTATAAAGTCAAATCCTTTGTACAAATGAAGGCAGTGTTTCTCCTTTAATACATATCTTTTTATGTCAAAATCAAATCTAAACCAGCTGTCACTCACTTGGACATGTGATATTTAAGGGATCTAACAATGATACAAAGCTCTTGTGACTACGATATCTACTCTTTTTATGTGAAGGCACAGTGTTCTTTAAACAACTTAATTTTGAGGCTAAGTCGGAAGTCTCATAGTTCTTCTGTTTGCAAGTAGGCATTCCTGTGTTTTGTGATAATGAAAGATTTTCTTCTCTCTTTTCTTGTACAGAAGTAAAATCTGTAAAATCCCTGTGTTTATTTATCTGAATTATACGTCTTTGAAGGACTGTCCCTTCCACTGTAAACCAACTTTTACCCAGACTTGCCCTCCTGTATCCAGACTTGCCCTCCTGTTAAGAATCCCTTACGTTGTTTTGCATTTGTAGAGAAGTGGTATTCTGTTGCAGGCCTTGAATGTATCAGTTAGATACAGTGGCCTATTTATTGCCATACACAGCAGTTTTGAGCTGGCCTTGAAGCCAAATACAGCCTAAAGGTTCCTCAGGGCAAGGTTGACTGTGTAACTTGAGTGCCAAGATCATGAACTCCTGACTGCCACTGGATTTGATACTGAAACGTAGATCCAGGGCCATCCTTAATATATACACTAGATACAGCTATTTTGATGTGATCAGCTGCTGAAATTGTAGATGTGGAACTGGATGGAAACAATTTGAGGGACCTCTGAATTTCTGAAAGTAGATTGTTTGGACAGCTCAGACTGGAGAAATTGAGAATCAGGAAAGCTGAACGCTGATTCCCTTTTATTACTGGACTGAAAGCATGACAGCTAGATTTGGAGATTTATTTCCTTCTGTCTATAGAAATGACCACTTATTTTTCATCAGCTGTATGTATGTAACTATTCTGTTATCTTATGTGCCTTAGAAAAACATCATTTCAAAAATATAAGTGGTCTAAATAGTTTGCATAGTTATTTTTTCCCCAGAAAAATTCTGGACACGCAATGGAATCTTTACGTTAGTGTTTCTTGTAGGGGTTTATAGCTCCTAGAGTGGATTCAACGTACTCATTAGCTACAGCAGAAGAAAGTCTTCTGAGTTTGTCAAGAGATGTTGATCAGTTGCCTGAAGAGGTAGGTGCTGCCTTCGTAATTCCTAGCATTTGTGAAGAAATCTCTTGAGGCTTCATAACATTGAACATACATGCTGGGGTATTGCTTAGAAATTATTTTAAATCTATAGACTTCAGTGAAAGAATTCTGTCTATTCTGTAGTCTTTCTGGGGAGAGGGGTTAACCAGTTTGTGGAATTATTCAGCGAGCTACAACATTTTATGATGCTGTACAGGAGATTTACATGGTTTCTGTTGAAGTTCCAAAGCTTTTTGCAATATGATCGTTTAAGGCCCTAAAACTGAAGAGCTTTTCTTCTCACCGGTTCCAACAAGTGAAGCTTATTTAAAATAGTCACTGTTGAATACTCATCAAAAAGTCTTATATTTACGTCCCTGTATTTAAAATATTTTCAGCAGAATTGTATCTGTTGAAAAGTCCAACATTTATCTTCTTTATTCAGCTTTAACACCAGAAAATTTGTAAGTGGAGAGTTTTCAATAGTCTATGGCCATTACATTTCATTTGCTGTTCATGTGTACCTATCATTTGTTGAACATGTGCAACTAATTGAACTAGGCGCTTGCACTAGAAGCCTTGTTATTGCCAAGAGAAATTATCTTAAGGTACAAGAATTGATGTTTACAAGTATACACATACTTGTATACAAAGTAATAGCTATACAAAAGTAATAGCTTTGATAATTATGGTTTTATTAATTGTGAAAATAATTGATAAATCAGTTCTTCACCCATATCAGGGGCTGGAACTTTCAAAATAACAATGTTGCAGCATGAAAGCATCATATTGCTGAAGCAGCTAAATCTTCCTTGTTAAAAAATTAGTCTCCTCTGACAAAGTATTTTCACTATTGGAAAAAATTGTAAAAAGATGAGCAATTATCATTAATCAATGTTTTAACAAAATTATTAAGGTGTATCTCTGATTTTATTCTAGTCGTCTAGAATTTTGAGAAAAGCTTGGCTGCTTAACACAGTGACTCAGGAAACCAGGAGTAAAAGTAAAGAACTGAGTGGATTTATTGACACAGTACATACAGCCATCAAAGGTATCCTGCTTTTAAGATATTTCCACTTCTTTGCAGAATTTACAAGGGTGTTTCCTTTGTAGCTATTAAAGAACTGTTTACACAGAACACAAAAGTGCTGCAATTTCTCCAGAAAGTTCACATATCGCTTTATCAGTGGTATGACTAAATCTTTCACTCTCCTGTTTAGTACTTGCTGAAGTTGCAATGTCGCTAAATGAAACACTGGGCCTGGACCTCCCATTGTCAAATGTTACATCTCAGAGCCTGCAGGATGATATTTCAACCCTACTGAATGAACTGCGCAAGAAAGATTTTGTTCGATGGCACTATAATGCTGCCAGTCTCCTAAAGTAAGCCTATTCTATTGGGAACTTTGATTCACATGTTTGTACTATGCAGTATTGCTTTTTGGAGAGAGATCTGGAGAATCCTTGCTCTGTCGTAATAGATTGTGTTATGATAACTAGCTCAGATGGGGCTATTAAAACTCTGCATTTGGAGTTACGTTATTTGAAGATGTTTAGGCATCTCACGTGATGCCAGTAAAGTCAAATCCCTGTTTGTTTGGATGTGATACAATGATGCATTGCAGTAAGTGGAAAGACTCACTGATTTGATTCAGGTTTGGCCCAAATACACATCTTCTTGTGGATTGGAAACATAGTAAAACAGTCTCAGAGAGTTGCAAGCCCAAGATCTACTGAAGGATGTGGTAAAATATTGTCGATGTATCAACTAGATTTGCATATGAAACCAGGGCATTTTATTCAATGTCTGAGTCACTGCTTAGAATTCATTTTCATTGTCTCAATTTGCCTGCATTTAAAGGTTATTTTGAAACAGCTTTTGAATTCATTATTTACATCATTTTGCCAGACTTGCCAATCTAAAACAACAACTATTCCAATAGTCAGCAATATTTTTTTTCCACCTTCAAAAATATGAAGTACTGCCCTAGGCTAGCTCCCACTGACAGCTGTAAGAATCACAGAATCATAGAGGTTAAAAGGGACCTCTGGAGACCATCCAATCCCCTGCTAAAGCAAGTTCTCTGGGATAGGTTGCACAGAAAAGTGTCTGTTATAAGTATTGGCTTCAGGAGATAAAAATTAGCCCAAGAATATTTCTGATAATTTATCTTTTCTTTATTAAATCCTTTAAATTAGGAGTAGAATTGAATGTTTATATTGGTGGAATATCTGATTTCATTTGCTAGACTCCTGTGCTTTTCCTTATCCTTACCAGATATTAAACTGTACAGAAGTTAAATGGACATGAAAATGGACTAGAAGTGTACTGTTTATTCTTATACTTGTTGGGAACTTCAGATAACATTTTTGCACTTACAAAAACGTCTCAGTGTTCTGTTGCATACTAGGAAAAAGTTCTGACTTTCAGCATTAGCCTGAGCTGTTACACAAGGTATTTGTAAATTAAGTTTTTCAATTACAGACTGCCAAAATTCCTGAAAGTTCTGTAGCAGATTGAAGGAGAGAGTTAATAAGATTTATTAGATGTTCTGCAGAATTTATCATGCAGTGCAGCTGTAAATTCAAAACTGATTTAAATAAATAGCTTGACAGTGCATTTTTCAGGATGCAGAAGTTACCACGTGGCTGATAATGTAGTGATCTTGTGGTGACATATTGTTGAGCAACACTCTAAATGAAATCTCCAGGAAGTCTCCTCACATTTTGCTCTGTAAACCATTTGGAATACAATCCTTTTATTGCATAATGAAATAGAAGCCATTACTGCCTTGTAAAACACTTTTGTTCTTCTAACAGTTTAAAGTCTTCAGTGACTTCTGAGCTTAAGGACTTGGAACTGCTTGTTTTAAGAAATACATGCAAATACACATCTGCTGGGAAAAATAGAATGTAACATTGTAATATATGTATTCTGCTTTGGATGAGGATCATAGACTTGTTGAGAGACCTTGAAAGGCATAGACCTGTTGGAGCATGTCCAGGGAAAGGATGCAAAAACAATCCTTGGAATGGAACATCTCTCCTATGAGGACAGGCTGAGAGAGCTGAGGTTGTTCAGCCTGGAGAAGAGAAGGTTGAGATGATATCATATGGTGGTCTTTCAGTATCTAAAGGGGAACTGCAGGAAAGAAGAGCACAGGCTCTTTAGCAGGGTCTGTGGTGACAGAACACGGGGAAATGGTTTCAAGCTCAAAGAGGGTAGATTTAGGTTAGATGTAATTACAGTGAGGCTGGTGAGGCACTGGAACATGTTGCCCACTAATGTGGTGGATGCCCTGTCCCTGGAGACTTTCAAGGTGAGGCTGGATCAGGCCCTGGGCAACCTGATCTAGCTGTGGTGTCCCTGTTCATTGCAGGGGAGTTGGACCAGGTGGCCTTCAGAGGTCCCTTCTAGCTTTAAGGATTCTATGATTCTATCAGTATGGCTTGAAATCAGGTTAAAGGGGCAAATATTTATGTGAAAGTGTCATTTATAGGAGTTGCTGTGTGCAGCGTATGTGTGCAAAGAGAGACAGAGGAATAGACTTGCAGTGTCATTTTGAGACGATTTTCTTCAGTATTAGAAAACTTTCAAATGGATGCACGAATATTCCCAGATAGACCAAGAGATGTGATTTACAACTTTCTGATTTGAGGAGAGCGAGGGGGTTTTCATATCTTACCAATTTTAAGGGATAAGTATAAAGATTGCATTTCAGTGGTCATTTTAGTGATGAGTTTTTTTTTTTTTTTAATTTTATATTTACACTTTTCTAATCAACACATGCAATGCTTGTTAATGGTATTCCTTTCCTTCTCCCCCACACTGTCACCTTTTTGTTTGCTCAGACTGGTAAGTAGGCTGGTGTATGTATGCATGCTATTGTATGAAAAATTGTGGACTTCTGTAAGAAGGTGCATTTAAATTTATTTTGTATGATCCCCATGCCTGTCTGTCCTTTACCATGTGTTTATTTTTCACTTCCTCTCTTTGCCAGAGCTGCAGAAAATTTGTTGCTCCGGGTTCAGAAAGACTATCTGAAACCCCAGCAGGAGCTTGCTGAGCTGAAAAAAGATGCAAGCCAGCTCTTATCAAAACACAACAGCAAACTGCAAGGTGCCCAGGATCTGGTGAACGATGCACTTGCTGACATCAATGAGACAAATCGCTTGTTTCCTCTTATCTCTAGCAACCTGGCAGAGTTAAATGTAAGATGTTAAATGGACGATCTGTGTTGTTATGTAATAAATATGAAATATGAAATTTTGTTTGTAAGTTGATTTTAGCTTTTCAGAAAGCTGTACGCATTTAAGCGTCTTAATATATAAAATACATAGTGTCTTGAAAACTCAAAGGAAACCAGATTGTTGTTTGAAAACAAAAATAATGGTTATCTAATATATGCACTAGTTAACTTACAGGTCAATATTAAAAACAATGTTTTTTGCTATAGGAAAAAAAGCTGAATATAAAGGAAAATAAAGAAGTCTCAACCATGCTTATTAAAGAAGGAAAATTCCTAGTGAACGTTGCTGCTGCTCTTTCCCAAGATGTAAAGAACTCTACATCAGTAAGTTCTTAATTTTTTACATCCTGTTTGATACTGTCAAGTGTCTACTGGGGGGGAAAGAACAAAGGAAACCCTTCTGTTGTGCAGAACTTGGAGGTCCACCAGGATGAGCTACTCCAATGGAATACCAACTTGAGACACCATGTGGATGAGCTGGTGATGCAGATGTCTGTGAGAGGAGTGCTTGACCTGGTATACAGAGCTGAGGATCATGCTGCTCAGTTCCAAAGACTTGCAGATGCACTGGAGAGGTAAGAAACTCAAGGAAGTTGAAACTGGGAGAGGCCTCATTTATAATCCTATCACATTTAATTTAAATAAGTAGTAGTAGTAGCTTAATACACTAAGCGAAAGCAATCAGTTTTTATTCTCTCTTTCTTTTCAGCTATTTTTTGCCTTTAACGTAGCGTAGAGTATCTTTATGAAATGATATAGAGGGGGTTGATTAGTCTTGAATTTCATGTGGTTGACTTGCACAATAACTGGTGAGTTAAGTGCCCTGTGAATGTATCATAGTATGACTTGAAAAGCTTGTGTTCAGTGTATGAATACTTCTTTGACTATATATCTATAAATCTCATCAAGAAGCTATTTTTGCTATGCCTTCATTATTGTTGCTTTCAAAGCATCTTGCAGAAATGAGTGGGTTGCAATCCCAAATGCACTCTTAGAATTTATTTCAGTGGAAATACTCTGTCACAGGAATACTTCTAGAACTGTTGCTCATTTGTCTAATAAAATCACCAGAGCTGTGTTTTAAAGTTTAAATTTGATTAGATTGAAAAATTTACGCATATTTTAAGCTTGAGAACAGAAAATTTTACTTTGAGTAATGTTGAGTAACTGCTGGTTTTACTGTATCCAGACAAATTAAATAAAATGACATTTGATATGGAGTAGTGTTCAGATACTCATATTTCCTTCTAGGTTCTATATTTCTCTGTGTTGCTTTTGAGCTCCAGGTAGGAACATGTTTACGTTCTGTTATGTTTACATAATCTGATTTGTTTGTTCTTCATGGAAAATGTTATCTGTGGCTAAACTGATATATAAATTGAAAAACTAACCATCATCAACAACAACAAAATTAAATATTTAAGTTTTCTGGTAATTTGGATTTTTTTTCAGTTCAAAATAGAGGACTAAAAGCCCTTTTTGCAGTCCTTGGGAAGGATGCAATCTTTTTTTCAGAGTGCATCCTGAATTCTAAAAGGTTGCTGTGCATGGTGTAATATGCACATGTAACTGCACATGGAACTTATTGCTTGACTATTGCTTGTTTCACAAAAATGGTATTATTTGTTAATTTTTTTACTTAGTGGCCTCTCAAAAGTAAAAGATGTGACTTTGAATGCAACAGCTGCTGTCTACACCCACTCCAGTGTTAAAAATGTGATTGAAAGGACAGAGAGTTTGGCAGATGATGCATCTAGGGTTATGAATGGCCCTTTGGATTTAGTAAGTATTGATATTAGCATCTTCACTTCCTTATTGTTCTCATTTTGGAATATTTGTTCTGTGGGTGTTTTCACTTGCTGGAATCTGGATCATCCTGATGGAGACAGCCTGTCCTGCCTGCTGATATATAATGTATCCTGAATCTGTGCTGTAAGGCAGTAAGGATACCAGATTTCATGTTCTGTTTGTCTCGATTTCCTCTTTACCACTTTTGTTTTTATACATGTGATGCACATTTAACTGGACTGGATATGATTCTGTGTGTTTTTGCCATCAGTCATCCAACTTGCATTTCATAGGATCATAAAATGATTTGGTTTGGAAGGAACCTTTAAGATTATCTACTTCTAACCCCTCTGCTATAGGCAGGGACATCTCCCACTAGAGGAGACTTCCCAGAAGAAGTGTGTCATTTCTGTATGACTTAAGCTCCCTGTCCTTTGTGTGCTCCCTTTTACCTTTAGAGTTAATTAGCATCTTCTATTCATCTTGTCTCTATTCCACTTCTAAGTATTCACAACCCCTGTTTTGCTTAGTTTAGAGTATTCAATAACAAAATGTATTTTATATCACATCTTCCATTCTCCTGCCTTGCAAAATTATCAGGTTGTTATTATAACACTAGATTACAAAAACCAGATCAGTGAGTTACCTAACCTGTTACTGTACGTGTTTCCCTCCCTTTATCTCTACATTTTTTTATGATTGTAAACCCAAGGAAAGAATTGGCTGTGTTTTACATTTGTCATTACAATATTGCCGGAGAGACAAATACATGATATTGCATTCACGTGATAGTGATCAAAATAGTCAGAATTATGTGCTTGTTTATTATTTCATCACATGCTGTCATATACACAGCATGAGCCCTCCTAAGCATTTTTTCAGATTTTCCAGATGGATAAACGGATTAAAAGAACGCTTTAAGACTGGAATTTTCAAATATCTTAAAAGGGCTTAGTGCTGAGAATTTGGCTTTAGAACTGGAACTAAAACTAGCAATGTTTCAAAAGGTAACAGAAAATTAGTAGCACTGTTCAGACTGGAATTTGGCAGGTTTTATTTTCAATATCATGCTCTTGAGCAAAACATTACGACTTTTTTATTTATTCTTAGCAAGGTAATAAATAGGTTATTATAGAAGTGGTGAGAATGTTCAGTAACTCACATTAGATGTCCATAGGCATGTCAGTGTCTTCAGTTGAACTTCTGTCAATGGATTTCTGCTTTTTTTTTCTTCAGCCAGAAGAATCTCTCAGTCTTCTTGGCAAAGACACTCTGCAGCTTAGCTCCAAAGTTCAGAATGAAGCTAAAAATCTGAAGAAAAAAAGTAACGGTTAGTTCTTTAGAGTTCACATTTACTGCTTCTCTTTCCTTTTCCATAGCTTGTCCTATGGTAGATTCATTTTTTTCCAAATGGCCTTAAACTAAAAGAGAATATTATATATAAATACGCATACATTTTTGTACTATTGAAATTGATGTTGTATTCAGGACTCATATATTCTTACAAAAAAACATGTAAAATATAATTTTGCTTGGTAAACATTTAAAAATTTGACTTTTACTATACCTTCTTTGTCTCCAAGTAATGCTTTCTTTAGATGGCTGTTTTTCTGAATGCTGTGAATGTGAAGGCAGTAGGGATTGCACAGCAGGTGAAGGACAAACATAAGTCTTCAAGAAATATGTTCATTCAGTTTGATTTAATAAATCATGGATTACACAGTTCTGTAGGGTGATGTACTTAAATCATAATAATTTTTTTCCTGTTTCTTCTATATAGCTGAAATATAATAACAAGCTGCATTTTTTCCTTCTGTCTGTAAACAGTGCCTTTTGGACCAGAGTCCCTCTATAAATTATGATATCCTTTCAGTTTGTTATCACTCCAAAAAGCTTTTGAGTCTGCACCATGGAAGTGCTAAATGTTTTGAACACAGACTTTGTTTAGAAGCAGACTCCGACTCTAAGGGAAGTTTTGAATAAAATTGGACAGAACGTGAATGGTTCAAAGAGATAAATTGTAACCATAAAATGATCTTTGCTCTTGATATCAAAAGTTTTACACAAATATATACATCTTACATAATTCAGATGAACTGAATACACACTTTTTTTTTTTATTCTGTGTGCTTTTATTTTTAGTGAGAGGATTCTACAAGCATCTCAAAAATAATTAAAAGAAAAATATCTTGAATGGCTCCTGTTGTATTTCAAGAAAAATGTCAAGAACATCATAGAAATTATAAGGGTTCACCATCTTTGAATAATTTTAATTTATAAGTCTGTCCTGACTATATTTCTGGTTTGAATTTGCCAGAAGGGATAACTTTGCACGATACAGTGCCCACAGGACCTTATCTGAACTTATTGCATTCAGTTTACATTTCTGTTTTTAAAATGCATTTTTTGTTAAAGAAGACAAAAAAGTTCCATGTGCTTACATAAGTGAATGTTTATTATCTCTGTATGTAGGACTCATGTGGATTGTATCTTTTTTTTAGTGCACAGAAAAATCAGTTATTTCTTCCAACAGGCCTTTTATCTGGATTGAATGGATTGAGCAAAAAAGTAGAAAAGATTCAGGAAAGTACCGTTAAAATTGTCAACCAGCTTAATGATTCCCTATTGGTGCTGAAAGCGTTGCCTAATGGTAAGTGAAATCAGTATTTATATACTTCTTATTGCAGAACATTCTAGTACAATCATGATATAGTCTTGTTTATCATCTGATGGGAGACACATAAGCAATAAACTAGACCGGAGACTCTTTTAGCCTCCTGCCTAGCAAAGAATGTTCTCTGTTTTTTACTAAGCCCATAAAACATAACTGTGTTTTGATATAAGGCCCATAGTCTGATTCTCATTTTACCCTGCTGTAAATCAGATCGGGATCTGAAAGCAACGGAATTACACTGGTATGAGAAGAGAATGAAGTCGTAGAATATTTAACCGCACGTGGGGAGAAACTCTTAGATGAACCTGTGAGGTTTTGCTTTCTTTTAATAGCTTGTTTCAAAATTGTTTGTATTGTGCTATGAAACTTATCTGTATCTAAATGTTTTCTTATTGTAAATGCTGACTTCATTTACCAAATTAAATGTCCTTTCTGTGTATATCCAAAACAAAACAAATCCTTTAAAAAAAAACAAAACAAAACAATATTTTAAATAAAGGAAAGACCTAGAGTTTGTGAAATTTAATTAAAAAAACATCTTTTGTATTGTGAAGAGAGAAGGGTATGATATACTTTACCAACAGTATTTGTTGTTTAAAGAGTAGAAGAAACATCATAAAGGCCTCCTGCACTGGTTTTATTTTATGACCAGATTAGAATATTAAGATCTAAAATACCTATTTTGTAGCTCAAGCTCTCAACTTGCACTAAAGAATGATAAAATTACGCTGAGTATTATTTGCAGGATGCTATTTGACATAAAGTCACACACTGTCAATTAAAGTATTGTTAAAATCTTAGGATGGGTCTCCTTAACTCACAGGTTAACATTGTTCAATTTCAGTTTTGATTTATTTCTTGAAATTGTCAATTTTTTATCTGGACAGAGATTAATGGATGGTGGTGTTGACCTCTGCCTTGGGTACTGGATTCCTACAGACCTAAACACAGTCTTCTGTGCCAGCTGAGTCCCACTATTCCTGGAATAGGAAGCGTAAGGGACAGGCTGAGAATGGGAGCGATGTCTTACTGTATACATGCTCATGGCCCAAAGCAGAGTGCAACAGACCTGCCTGTTTTATTGTACACTATTATTTATATATGTATGTATTGTTTTATATATGTATATATATGTATGTATTACTATTGTGTGTCTGCATGTTACACTGATAATTATATCCATTTCTGTATTACCAGGTTGGGAACATTTACTGTGTTTTTAGTTCAGGACCATAGCTATGTCCATTTCTCAGCTTACTAACTGAGTAAGAGAAGTTGCAGCAACCTACTCCAGAACTCCAGTTTCACAGAAGTTAAAATTCCTACACTGTGAGACATGGGGCATTCAACAGCTAGGCTAAGTTAGATCATGGTCAGTCTTGGTTTGGAGCTCCCCTCACAGACTGAATATACAAAGAACTGGAAACATAAATCTTAGTATGGAAGGAATGCAACTGGCAGCATTTCTAATGCTCTGATTATGTAAATAACTGTGTTGTTATTAAACAGGTCAAGCATTTATTTGAAAGCTGTGACTTCTTTAATCTGTGAACTGCCACTGTTTTTCAGTTACAAGGAAATACATGCTGGAGGTGAAAGAGCTCGCTGTGTCTGCAAACATCAGCACTATGGTGGGTTTAAGCCACTTTGGGGATTTCAGTCAAAAGCTGCTGAATGCTTCATCTACATTGTCCCAAGTTAATGGCACATTGAGGAAAACCAGTGAGCTTATAATTGATTCATCAAAAGCTGGTAGGTTTACTGCTTCATTGCTCTCTAGAAATGTCACTGCTTGCAGAAGTAGTACTAATATTCAAGTTTAATAGGCATTAAATATAAATCTGATAGACTGAAATATTCCTCCTAATTCAATAAAAATGTGCTTACTTTTCAATAGATCACTAGAGGAGTCTCATGGAATGCCTTTAAGTAGGCACATTCTTTACTGATGTTTAAAATTGCGAAAAAAAGAAAAAATTAGAAACAGGCCCCCTTGGTTAAGGATTTTAGCGTTTCTTTTCCAATCTACCTCAATATTTCACTTATGTTTTGGCAGCAATCACAGCTGAAAAACACGTTAAAGAAATTGAAGCACAAGCGAGTCTTTTACTTGATAGACTGAAACCTCTGAAAATGCTAGAAGAGAATCTGAGCAGAAATTTGTCTGAAATTAAAGAGCTTATCAGTCAAGCCCGGAAACAAGCAGCATCTGTAAGTACCATCACTGCAGATTTAACTGGCTTCACTTTCACCTTTAAAACAGAAAGTTGTTTGAGATTAAGAGCGTAAAATTTACCTTGAAGGTATGTGGTTGTTCTGGGATCTCACTGAAGTTGTAGAGCACTGACTGATACTAAAATCATTACTTGCAGGGCTGTTGGTGTATTTTATAGTTCTAGCCTCATGTTTCCTCTATCACTTGTGAGTTTTTCTGAAGGCAGTAACATTATTTTTAATATTTTTATTTTTTTCTGTTTCCTTTTGTTTCTTGTTAAAATAATGGAATGCAAAGTGTTGGAAATCATTCATGGAGATGCTTAGTGAGAAAGAGACAGGTGAAGAGACGGAGCTGCCATGTGTTTAGGACAAGATGTTAATTTCCAGGCTTATTTTAGAGACTGATGTGAAAAGCATCCATGCATCATCAAGTCTAATTACAATTTTTTTAATAAGAATGTGGATTCTGTCAGTAAATATTTGCCATGTATCCCCTACCATGTTGTTGTCTTTGCAAGAAGTTGCTGTGCATCCAGAATACTTGGAGACAAATAACATTAATTTTTTAAAGATATGCTTCCTCTTTAAAAACAATGAAAGTACTATGGACCTCAGTGAAATGTGAGAAAGATATAAAATTGACTTCACACTCAGTAACTTCTAATATGTCTTTGACTTTAATGTGGGCATGTTCTGTAACTTTTAGGGAAGTGGGTTTTTGTTTTTTTTTTTTTTTTTTTGGAAAAAAACCCGCTTTCAGTTCTTTCTGAAATCTTAATTTTATGGTTATTGTATCTTTGTTACAGTCTGTTGAAGCTTAATGAATCCAGTGTAGAACAGAAGGAGTATTGCAAACTATAGAGGTTTCTAGAAGGATGAAAAGAAATATAAGCAAAACTTTCTTTACATTTCTGAGAGTTCATTTTGATGTTTTGTGGATATCTTTTTTTTCTAAGTTAAAGTTTACTAGACAAGAGAAAGTTTATGTATCCATCTCACACATCTGCACACACGTGCATTATGTATTTAGTTACTACAGGTGTGTTCAATGAATTGGATGAAATTAAGTCTTCTCTGTCGTTACATGATCCAGCTCCTTGGTGTGTCTTTATAATCTGATATTATTACACTGGCTTTTACTCATATGTGGGTTTCTGACACAAGATTTATTGTTATTTTCTGTGGTATTTTGGATAGCTTTGTCTAATGCCCTCAGTTTTTGTAATTGGATAAGTGAGTATTTCTTCTCAATTTCTGTATCTTTTTTCATAAGAGATTAAGATCTAACCCCCGTAATAATACTTTGGTCACATAAAAGTATCTGAAGAAATCTCTTGCACTGGTTGGTGAGAAAGTACATATTCTAGAAACATGTACTCTGTACACTGAGGCTTGTTTAGATTCCATTTCATCCTTTCAGATTAAAGTTGCAGTATCAGCAGACAGAGATTGCGTTCGTGCCTACCAACCCCAGATTTCATCTACGAATTACAACTCTTTAACCCTTAATGTGAAAACTACAGAACCAGATAACCTCCTTTTCTACCTGGGTAGCAATGGAAAGGTAAGTTTCCTATATGCATTCATTGAAGTTGATGGTAGTCAAACACTTAGATGATCATATGTGTATCATTTCTTTTTTCTACTTGACTTCAAACTAAGTACCTAAATGAGGCTTTAGATGGTTCCACAGAGATCCTCACAGGTAGAGAATAAAAACACCTGATTTGTTAGCTTGCTTCTTAGGCATGCAAGGAATCTCTACTTTCCTTTTTCCATTCTGTACTTTAACTCATGGAGCATAACACTGTGTGATGCTTTTGTATAGCTTGCTGGAGTACATCAAGCATTTTGCCTGTTATCGCAAAGAAAGAATTTGACTTTGGCCCTTATGCATCCACACAGCTAAAGGAACATGATAGTGGAGTGTCACATTGCCTCCCTCTTCCTTCCCTCTATACTTCTAATAAATACACAGCTGTGTGCACGTGTTAGTACTTTTTCACAGACTGATAATACTTTTTCAAACAGACAGGTAGGTCTGTTTGCATGAACACAGGTATTTATACCTGTCTACACGTGTGCGTGCAAACACTGTGTCACATCTTGATGTGTCTATAAAAAAGATATTCAGTTAGCTATATATGAGCTGATTTTTTTTATTTCATTATGTGTTTTTCTTTCACTCATCTTCTTTTGCTAAAACTATTCATTAGGGATTTCACTTAAAGTAAACTCCAGTGATGTAGGAATGGGAATTTAGACTCTAGAAGTTACATGTTAGAATTAAATGCACAAAACAGAAACATGTTCAATGTGATGTATTACAATAAGGACTGCTTTTTTTCAGGCAGACTTCCTTGCTGTGGAGATGCGACGTGGTAAGGTGGCTCTTCTTTGGGATTTGGGCTCAGGATCAACAAGAGTAGAATACCCTGATTTTCAAATTGACAACAACAAATGGCACAGAATACATGCAACCAGGTAATTAAAGGGTAAATTGTATACATACTGAAGGTCTGAAGGGGCAATCAGAAATAAGTTCAGCGGAAACCGAATGTATTTTTAAAATAAGATCACTGTATTATAGAAACATCATAAACCACACAAACTATCTGCTGAGTTTTTCAGTAACAAGATGTTTGCTGTTCTTAAAAAGTTGATAGAATGCACTGATTAAGCTGGATGATTTCTAAGACCATTTATTATTTGTAATTGATAGGTTTGGAAAAACAGGTACACTCAGCATAGAGGAAATGAACTCCAATCAGAAGTCTTCACCTAAATCTGCAACCTCTCCGGGAACAGCTAGCATACTAGATGCTAACAAATCAACGCTAATGTTTATCGGAGGACTTGGAGGGCAAATTAAGGTTGGCATTCTGTGAAATGTTTTTATCATGTTTAAATACACCTTTCATTTAGTAATAATTGCATATATTGGCTACGTCATAAAGAAATGCCAGGCAAACTGAACATAAGGCGAAGATGCTATAACAATGTTCTTTAGTAATATGAAGTTAATTTTGCCTGGGAATTTTTACCTAAATTTTTCATCAGGGCGGGCAGTGCGTACATATATGATGCACAGATATTGTACATTTAATTTTTTTTGTTGTTGCTGTTCTTCTATGGCTTCTTCTAGATTGCCATTTTTTTATGCAATAAAGATTGTAAGTAGGTCAAGGCTGTAGTTACTTAACTTGCTGCAGAACAGATCTATTATGTTTTAAATGATAGTTGTTTACAATTATGTTAAAATATGTTCTTTTATGACTTGTAGCTAACAAATTTAGAGTTGAATGGAAAAAAACCTAAAATTTAGCTGTTTAATTTTCAGGGTACTTAACATTAGTTGTATTCATGAAGTATTTCTTTTTTTGCAGAAGTCACCTGCTGTTAAAGTAACACATTTTAAAGGGTGCATGGGAGAAGCATCCCTGAATGGAAAATCTATCGGTCTTTGGAACTACATAGAAAGGGAGGGCAAGTGCAGCGGATGTTTTGGAAGGTATTTTTGTCTTGCTCTTTTCTTTTTAAATAGATTTAGTCTTTTATATGTATAACATATATTTCTGATCCAGATAAAAATGGTGAACTCAAAGTGCAATGTTACATTGATCATTAACTTACAGTTCTGTAAATGTTAATCTGGATGTGTCAGTAGTGTCAAATAATTTAACTGCATGAAATTTTATTGTTTATTAATGCCTACTTTTTCAGAAGAGTTCTATGGCTGTGGTCTGCTCTGTGCAGCAAAAGTTGGGAACTGCCTGTAAACCAAAGTGTTCTGGAATATTTTCTTTCCAGTAATGCAGAGCGAGATAAAATTGTTATTTTTTCAGTTAAATTGTAAAGCACTCTTATTAAAAGTCCATAGCAAAATTGTAGCCACTCAGCTTATTACCATTCCTGTAATCATTGTGAAAGGAGATTGCTGTCAATTCTGTTTTTATATTTAAGGAACTGCAAAGAAATATGCTTGACTGTATTCCCTTTAGCGGAATGTTTCATGTAGAAACAGCAGAGGGTGCTGCTTGATTGTATGTGATATTCCCAAGAAGTACTATAGTACAGGAAAAGAGGCTAATAGAAATTTATTATAAGTGCAATTACATAAAGCTTTTTTTATAAATGTATGACATGTCTAAAGTTAGAGGGTGTCATAATTTCTTTCCCTTAAGAGATTGTTGTTTTCCTTTCATATATCAGAGAAGAACATTTTTTATCCTGTGTACATCCTTCCCCATGGCGAAATTACTCTTGATATTCTATAATGAAAGTGGTCTTTGGTTGGAATCCTTCAGTTATTTATAACACCAAGCTTCAAATTGCTTTTCACATTTCCTAATCACCCTGCCTAGGGCCTGCACCAGCTGATCAAACTTTTCTTATTTTATATTAAAATGACTGGAAGAACACAAATCCTCAGCTAACGTTTTAGCTTTTTTTTTTTTTTTTTCCAATTCCATAGCCCACAGGATGAAGACACTTCATTTCATTTTGATGGCAGAGGATACTCAGTTGTTGAGAAGGCACTTCGCTCAACAGTGACTCAGATAATAATATTCTTCAGCACCTTTTCACCTAATGGGCTACTTCTGTATCTTGCTTCAAATGGCACTGTAAGGAAAAGGATCACTCTTAGGCTGTCGGAAACTGTGTTTAGATCACTTCATAACTCCTTACTTTCTCCTATGTCCACTTTCAATTTACATTTATTAAAACAAGTTATCATCTTTACGCTGATTATCACCTGTGATGGATGCCGTGAGTAAAAGAACAAAAAACAGAGGTTAAGGTTATGCCTTAGAACAAATATTAACATGTAATGGAATATTTACATGCAGTGAAAATAATTATTCATTTATTTCAATCCTGAGAGTAAAATTAAGGATAGTTTAACTAAAAACAAGATCAAGAAGCAGCAGGGATGACAAACTAGTTTTTTCTTTTTCCTGCTGGAGAAACCTTGACAGGATGTAAAATCTTTTGGAACTGAACTTACAGAAGAATATATTATTGAATAGTCTTATTGAATTAAATCCATGAGATGTGAATTCAGCAAACTGAAATAAAAATCTCAGCTTCCAACAACAGCATAAGCTAGTCCCATCTCCAGATCTTCATTGTCATGTCATGCAGTTTACCACCTACTTTTCCTGGAGGACAAAGCTTTGTTCAGATACAAATTGTTCTGGAGGCACTACATAATTCATTTGATTCATTATGTACTCACTGCCTGAATACATTGCACAATGATACGTGACTTAAATTTTACAGTGTAGAGAGGGCACTTCTAGAATGAAACACTTTTTTTTTTTTTTTTACTTCTGTTGATGTGAATAAACACGTAGAATCTATTTGCATCTTGCAGAAATAACATTACATCGTTTTGTTATTATGCTAACAGTGAAATCAAATTACTCTCAATCAAAAACAAAAAAATCAATTGTGACATTTGTTGTTTAAACTTTTGCCTGCTAAGCAATCCAGCCTGCTGATTCATTTAAGTAAGAACAACAATAAAACAAAACAAAGGATATAAATCCTTTTGTGGTACGTGGAATTTAATTTTCCTAAACATAGCAAAGATGGGCCTAAGAAATAGTCTACAGGAGTTACCAACCCTTTTTCATACACTAGGCCATATCTCCTAAATATGCATATTTCTGGAAGATTTTTGCTTCCTGTAATTGAATTGGTTTTTTTTTTTTTCCTTTTTTTTTCTTTCTTTTTTTTCTTCTAGAGAGATTTCTTGTCCCTTGAGCTTGTTGATGGCAAAGTGAGACTGACTGTTGATCTAGGTTCAGGACCTCTTGCTCTGACAACAGAAAATCGTTACAACAACGGAACGTGGTATAAAATTTCATTCAGTCGGAACAAGAAGCAAGGTAAGCTACAGGCTGAATAAACGGGTCTCTTCCATTTACAATCAGAAATACCTAGGGGTTTCAGAAGAAGCATCACCACAACCAAATCTGGACGCTTACAGAATTTCTTTAGCTGCAGCTTCTGTATTTCTTCACTGAAGTAAGACAGGAGAAAGACAGCAATGAAAATCTAGTGCTAGATTTGCCACATCTTATAAAGAACAGGTAGTGCAGCAGCTGCCAGAACACATATATTAATAGCCCTTAAATAGTGAGAAATCTTTGTCTAAGTCTATATATTAGGGAGCATGTGTTTTGCATTTCTTATAGTAAATTGTACAACAATTTGGGGGCCCATGATTGGAAAGTAATGCATTACAAGGAAAGTAATGCATTACAAGTGATATATGTGAATAACTATAACATATTCTCAGATTTATCTTTTCCTGTAGACTTTTCCAGATTTGATTTTGGCAGAGAGAAGTAAATGAGAATAGCAGAACAGCTGGAACTGCAATACATGTAGTCACTCTAATAATAAGAAGATTGTCTATACGCGTTTGACTCAATGAGTACATTTTCCTTTATTAGAAACAAGATTGCCAAAATGGAAGAATGCGTGTTAGTATCCTTCTCTAGATCTCTACTCTTTTCTTTGCAGGAATGCTGGCAGTCATGGATGCATATAATATTAATTACAAAGAAACCAAGCAAGGAGAAGCGCCTGGGGTTGCCTCAGACTTGAATCGCTCTGATAAGGACCCAATCTTCATTGGTGGGCTGCCAAGATCAAGGGCTGTGAGGTAAAGTGTGCATTCACTTCTCTTCCTTTGCTAAGACACCTGTAAGCAGAGAGGACTTTAAAAAAATCTGATATCCCACTGACATTAGTTGAAATCAGTGAAGTTTGAAGCCTTACTTCAGACTTGATTATCTGTTCCTCACCTTTAGGCTCTACTATGGGGCTTTTCACAATAGTTTGGAAAGAGAACTGTCTGTTTTCCCCCTGCGTGGGTGATTTCCACAGCAGCAGCTGCCACAGCAGCCTGGAACAATGCTTCTCTGACCTTTACCTGTATGAGCCTTGTGCTTTCCAGCTGTCATTTATGGACTAAATTACACTTCAGGTTGAGAGTTCTACTTCAGAAGGGAATTGTTGTAATTCAGTTTTGAAACTTATAACACGTGAGAACTAAATGTAGTGTTTTTTTAATCTGTTTATGCACAGTTTATAGCTGATCTCTAGTTAATATTTTCTATATTGTACATTCCTGCTGAGCTTGTGAAGCTGCATTTCTTTCAGTGGCTTCACGTTGAAAGAACAAACATGGCTGAAAGAAAAACTAATTAAATTATCTGCATTTTCTTTACAGTAAGGTAAATTCCAGGACAATATTGCTCTGTATATTTATTACTCTTGAATGCAAACTTGAATCTTAGTTGGCACTGCAGCATGTAAGGGATTATGGCAGGGAAAGTTTACATTTTTCTGACTTAAATCTGGAACCAAACTATTGTTTTCCTCCAGGTTTGTAAAGTGAAAAACAATTGCTACATTTACTCTCACACAAAAGCCATCACGTTTCAGCTGGAAATTCGACTGAGAGTTTTCGAAAATGGCCTGACCTGTCAACACAGCACTAATACTTACATGTTTCCATTTGGGTACAGTGCTATCTGATTCTTTTCCAGATTGGAAATACCATCTGATAAGAAACCCAAAATAGCCCCCTTTTTACTTAAACTGGGCTGACTGTGTTCTTTTTCTTGTTGAAGAGAAATGAATCTTCCAGGAGATTCCAAATGCTGTTCATTGGGGAAAAAAAAAAAAGCCTTGTTTTGTCTTTCAGGAAAGGTCTTAATAGTAGGATGTATGTGGGATGCATCAAGAATCTGGAAATATCCCGTTCAACCTTTGACTTGCTTAGAAATTCATACGGAGTAAGAAAAGGCTGTGTATTGGAGGTAGGAGACATGGAAGTGTTATGATCTGATTCTTACTGTTGTTGAACAATGAATACTAATGTTTATAAGGAATTTAGTGAGTTGAAATTGACTTGTCTTGAAAAATTCTAGGCAAATTAATATATATTTGAAATTATTTTTTCTTACTGGGTGCAATAGCAAGACAAAGTAAGTAATTATTTCTCTTATTTGTAAAATAGCCTATTCGTAGCGTGAACATCTTGAACAATGGGTATATCGAGTTGGAACCTAAGTCCTTAAGTCCAGAATCAGAACTGATGGCAACTTTTGCTACAAAGAACAGCAATGGTATTATCCTTGCTGGACTCAGTAGGGGACTGGAGAAGCGACGACGCAGACAAGCACATTTGGCAAGTACTGAAAACAAACACTTTTTAGTTTTTTGTCATTTGTACTTCAAAATATCACATCAAATTTCTGTGAGGGTAGAAGGACAAAGAGTACAGAGATTGTAGCATGATGGAGGTGAGGCATCTGTTAGCAGAGAACAGTTGCAAAGATGCAGAGTAGGTTTTCAAACAAACAAACAAAAAAAACTGCACATGAAATAAATACTGAAAATTATTTTCCACTTTTGTTAGTCAGAATTACTTACTGAAGCATTTGTAGTGAACAAAGAACTTATATCTGACTGGCTGTTCTAGAGCTCCTAGAATTCAGTGTCAAAGTGTTAGCAGGAATGCTAACCTGCCTCTTTCTATTTCCTTCCTCTAAGCAGGGGTGTGTGGGGGTAAAAACAATCCCCTGGATTTTTAATGTGACCAGAGGAATTTTTCATGCCTTCTGTTAGAAGGCTTTGCATTCTGTGAGATGTTGATGCCACCTAGTCTTTCTGTTTCATTATAGTTTGTTTAAAAGAAAGCTGGAGGTAAATTTTTCCATACTATATTCTGTTTAAACAGTGTTGAGTGACAGAAAACTGAGTTGTAGTTAAAAAATAACTTTCTGATTAAATCCACAGCCCTTCTTTTCCATTATGCTGATTGATGGTCATCTTGCAGTGCATGTTAATGCTGGAGATAGAGCAAGTACTAGAAAAGTAATTCTTAGGTCTGCTAATGGAACATACAGTGATGGACAAGAACACTCTGTCATCCTAATTCGGAATAAGAGGTACATATGACTGCAAACAGTTCTACCTGTTTAATTATTGTATGCCCTTGTCAGATCACTGCAATCTTTGAGAAGCTGCCTTTGAGAGCTCATTAGGTGGAATAATCATGTTGTGTTTTCCTGCTTTTACTGGAGGTGTTCTGATTTATATGGTAATTGTATACAGCACACAGCCTCTGATTAAATTGTATTTAAAAGCTCCTGAAATCTCCAGGCAGCTTGGCCACTTGAGTGAAGTATGCTTAATAGTATTAGAAAAAAATATAGCTATCAAAATAATTTGGAAAGATACTCGACAAAACCCTAATCTGAACTGTTAAAAATTATCTAAAGAAGGTCTTCTAGTATTTTCTTCTGGTGTTGAACGAATTACTGAAGTTATGGAATCTTACTTCTTAAAACAGCATATTTCTTAGGATGAAAAGAATGTTTCTGATATGAAAATCCCTGAGGCCCTCGTTGAATGTTTTCTCTACTTTATCTTTTTAGAATCATAACTGTACAGGTGGATGAAAGTAACCCCTCAGAACTGAGGCTTGGTTCATCAGCAGAAATGAGTCCCATGAACATTTCCAACTTCTATGCTGGTGGCATCCCTGCAGGAGAGGGCTTCTTTGGGCTAAAAATGACTGGCTCCTTTTATGGCTGTATCAGCAATCTTATTTTTAACAAGGAGTAAGTCAGAGTGGTAACTTCCATGTTCTGGAAAACTGAACAGCAATTAGTAATTATATTTTGAAATTGCTCTCCTGACACTGTTAATTTGTCTGTTTTTTTTAACATAAGGCAAGTGTTATACTAATAACCTGGCATCATAACATGGCGAAAATGAATACTGATTATCAATAGCTACATTTACAAATAACAGTAAACATGTCCTTAATGTGTATATGGATGCTGCACAAAGTACTGCTCTCTATTATAGTTTCATCTGTACGTACAGATCCTTCCAAGAATATTTTCTATTAATATTGTTATATGGGCAGTTATTTGCCTATTTTTTTTGTTGGACTTGATGACTTAAGAGGTGTTTTTCCAATCTGAATTATGCTATTAATCTTTCTGTTGTGAAAGACCTTGTGAAGTACTTTCCATGTGCTTGAGATTTCAGCTCTTAATATGTAGGTTTTTTAAAACACAGACTTTTGGATTTCACCACTTCCATGAAGTATGAACATGTGGATATGGACAGCTGCTTTTTGTCAGAGAAGCCTAAAGCAGCCATGCAGCTAGAAGACATGGAGATTCAGGCTGAACTACCAGTTCCCCTGAGACCTCCTACAGATACAAAAAAAGTATGTATAACAAAGCTCTGTTGCTTCTTCTAGGAAAAGTACTTGGGTAAAAGTTGCATTTTTAGCTTTGTGGAAAATTTTCAAAGCAAGGACTGTATGTATTTTCTTCTGTAGTATGTAGTAGGAGTAGTCCAGTGAATGCTGATTTGAATTGATTATTTCCCGTGGAGAAAAAAAATATGAGATAAACTTGTGACGCAGTCGGTTGGCCTTCTGAAAGGGAAATTTAGCTAGGTTTATCATGGTTCAGGCAGTAACACCGAAAAGAGAAGTGGAGTGATAATCTTTCAGCAGAAGGACTTGACTTTAACTATTATCTTCAGTAAGTTCTTGCCAAAGTAATTCCATGCTGAGATTTGCATTAGCTGAGCAATTTAGCGTTTGCATTTTTCTGGTCACATAGATACAGTCTCTGGTCTGTATCAAGGGGGAGGCACAAACCATTATAGTGAGACACAGCACCTGAATGCAGCTTGTATGGCACCTGTTTCCTCTCACACAGTCCCAGTTCCCAAGGCAGCATCACATTTTCCTCCTGCAGCTGCACATCTTCATGATGAAGTGTTTCCAGAGCATCTTGAAATCATTTTTATGTAGCAAAAGAAAGCAGGATTTTATACATTTCATACAACTGTGGCTATAAAAAGAAATAAACTATCCTTCTTAGAGCTAAAGTATGGCTTTGGCTCATTCTCTGTTACTTAGCTCTTCATTTCCTAAATCATAACAAAAATGTACATTTCCACTAAATGGGAAAATATTTCTGCTAAGTCTATAAGATTTTAACTGGGATTTTACTGTCTTCTAACATTTGTTAGCAAACGGGCTATCAATTAGGAGAAATGGTTAATGAATATATCGCAAACTATAAACATTTCTTAGTAGAAAAGATTGGAGACATAGCTTAATCATTACAACTAGTCCTCTCTGATCAAAATGGTGGCTTGAAAGGGTTAGGAGTTTAGCAAATTGATATTACTGTATATTTTGTGGTTATTGTGGGGCCCAGTTTTTCTTCTTACAAAGATCAGAGTAAGCATTTTGCCATTCAGCACTGCTGGCAAGCAGCTGATACTGTACTACTTAATAAAGTTTCTTCATTAACAGGTAGCTTGTGCAAAAGATGAACTGCCTGGTTATGTTCAAGGTGCCCATCAGTTTGGACTTGCCAAAGGCAGCCACTTGACGCTGCTCTTCAATCAGACTACTGTCAGGAAAAAGTGAGTATATCTTAGTTGCACATGCACATAGTGTGTTATTCTCTAATGAACTACAAGAAGCGTGAGGGTGGCTTCCATGCAGAATCATTGCATTATGAGCCATTGAAAATGGCCCTTACCTCAATTTCTGTGATTTCTACATGGAAGAAAGTATCACAACCATTGTATCATAGTGAAATGTCTTCCTCAGGTTTGTGGTCATGAGTTTATCAGAATTCTACATTTTTTTTTCCCCGAGTCCTTACTGGTCCCTGCTTCTTTGGGTGAGGCAGATAACATCTTACCCTCACTGGATTTCTGCAATTGTACCTTGCACACCTGCTTCATTCCCAAAGTCACCAAAGGAGCTAAGACTTCTGGGAAGAATTGCTCTGTAGAGACTAATCTGTGATATGGTCTTTGTCACACTCATTTTTTTTTTGAGGCCATCAAAACAAAGCCTGCAAGCCTAAGTTCTTTCAGCTTACAAAACTTTTGCAAGCATAAGGAAAAGAACCCTTTCCTTTTTTTAGCCCTTGCATTTTAACTACTGAATATAAGAACATTGCAGAGGTTTGATGTTATGCAGTCCTAACCTAGCGTTTCTATAATATATAAATAGCTTTTCCATGAATAACTTTTGGGGTTCCAGAGTGCAGAAACTACTCCTCTGTCTTTAAGTTTTCGTCTGTTCTCAGTCTACCTATTTATATTCCAATAAGCCTGGCTAAAAGTAATGGGATTTGTTCCTTCCTTGGGGCAGTAAGCAAGCCTGCAGTCATAAACAGCTGAGCCTGTGCCTCTTAAAACCTAGCTCACTGTATACTTTTCAAATTTCTAACAGGTACAGCACTGATTTGTATTATGAAATACAGTATAGGTCATGCCTTCACAGAACACGATGCAAATTCTACTTTTCTGCCCTTTGTAATAAAAAAAATGCTTTCATAAAGTTAAATTGGTTGAGGCTGTTCTCTACCTCCTGAGCATCTTCTTGTGAGTGCAGAATAAAATATGTATTATTAACACCGAGTTTTTATTGTCTAGGCTTTCTGTCCAGCTGAATCTCAGAACCTTTGCCTCCAGTGGCCTGATTTACTACATGGCTCACCAGAACCAAATTGATTATGCAGCCTTACAGCTTCACGGGGGACAGCTCTATTTTTCATTTGATTTAGGCAAAGGAAGAGCAGTAGCTTCTCACCCTGCTGTTGTCAATGATGGAAAATGGCATACGGTAGGTAGTCACCAATTTTGTACTCTGTTTTCTCTTCCCTCATGTTACTGGGATGTCTTTCCACTGCCTTTCCTGTATAATTTCAGTGTTGCAAGGGCAAACAGGTTTTAACTCAGTCATGAAACCATTCAGATAAATGCATAATTAATTCCTTTAAAAATTATCATTAGTGATGCATTGATTCCATCCTCCAAGATTCTGAAATTATTTAGGAGTAAAATAGCTCACCCACTGTGATAATAATGCATAATAGTCATCTTCACTGAAGAAGAAACTGAGAGGTCTAAAAATCCCGATCTTTTCCACAGAGAGCTTTCCATGCACTGTGCTACCAAAGACTTGCAACTGAGTGTGGGACAGGGTGAAACTGGCTGTAGAGTTTCTCCTTTTTCCCACTTACCACTTAATGCTTGAGTGCTAACAGTGCTAATGCTAATAGGGAATTGTCCTGTATTGTGCAAAAAGAGAAAGGTAAATATTTTGAATCAGTGGAGGCTGGAGGGAGAGTGTTTGGCATAAGGCAAGTTCTGGGAGGAATTATGGCTGTAGATTTCAAATAGCATGTAGCATGTAGGGCCTTCTGTACAGAGGCTCTGTGTGAGGCTCCATCAGCCCAGTTCCTCTGAGCAACCCAGTGACTGTTGGCTCTGGCTTTCTGTGCAAGAAACATCTGTGATGTCCGCTTAAGTTTTAAAAGCAGCTCACCACATTAGTTATCTTTAGGGTAGATGAGGCTGACAGCATTCATCCTGCTAAGCTTCCCTTCACTTGTTCGTATGTGGAGCCTTACCTCCAGGAAGTGGCTTCTGGGGGATAAGGTGATTGATGACACAGAGTGCCACTTTTCCTCAGCACCTGGGGAATCAGCAGAGTTATTTTTGGTTTTCATATATAACAAGTAGAATAATAAACAGCAAAAGCTACCAGAGAAAGCAAACGTGAACTTCTGTTAGAGAGTGATAACAAAGATAAACTCTGCTGCCTACCCTGAAGGGAAGAACACTTCAGAATTTAAAGCTGTGTGTTTAAAATTGAGCATAGCTACATAAAAACTCATACTCACACTATCAACTTTATAAGAGATGAAAAGATTCTGTATGAGAGCTGATCTTTCTTCACGACAAATGGCAAAAAAAAAAAAAGAACTTTAAACTTTTTTTCTGAAATCAAGGCTGAGTCGCACCTCTTCACAGCTGAGGATGATTACTGTACCATCAGTTGAAACTAGCATGCTTTCCTGCCAAAAGAAACACCTTTCTTTCCCTTTATGCTCATATCGCTCTGCTGTACTTCTTTATTTCCTTACCAATCCAAATGTTTATGAAATCTCATGTGGAACCTGATTAGGATTCTGAGTGTGGCTGCAAGTAACTGGAGAAGAATAAATGGTTAGCTGATTTGAGATCAGTTGTTATCTCAGCTGCAAGTGAATAATCACTTTCATGCAGAGAAGGCACAGGATTATGAATGAACAAGGTAGAACTGGAAAGCTTTTTTTGGTCATAGCAAACTCAGCCACTGCCCATCATAAAACTGTATTGTAGGAGCATGCACTCCACAGAGCTGAGATGGCTCAGCTGGTGGGCAGCACAGTGTTACAGGCAAGCACAGATCTCTACTTTTCCAACTCAGTAACTTACTCATATCCTGAAGCAGTAAGCTAGTGATTTTAAATAGTAGTTGTTAAAACATTAAAAAAAAAAACTGGGACAGGGCAAACCATAATCATTATAGGCCCCTGGGGAAGCAAGAAAGGAGTTTAGGCTGCTCACTTGCATTCTGAAATGGCCTCAGCCTCTGTGAATTTCATGGGATTGACTTAATATTATAGTGCATGCAAGCAATCTAACCTTTAATAATCGTATTTCTTCCTTGGCAAATGATGACTAGGTAACTGACTCAGCTTATGTTTGCACGCTCTCATTTTTTCCAGATAAGGACAGAATACGTTAAAAGAAAAGGTATCATCATTGTGGATGGACAGGAATTGGTATCAGTCAGTGCCCTGGGAGATGGCAGCACTTTGGATGTGGAGGGCAAGCTGTATGTGGGAGGACTCCCCTTAGACTATGTGGCGAAGAATCTTGGGAATGTAAGGTTTGGGGAGGGGTGAGGGGGATTACTGTCTGACAGTATGAAATATTAGAATGGGTATACTGCATCAAACACATCTGGTTTAGTATCCTGTCTCTGACAGGGGCAAAAAAAAAACAAAGAAAGAAACAACAAAGAACGTAATGACTCTTCACTGAATAAATCTTTCTGGCTTTCTGGTTTAGTGATTTTAGCTAGAGCTGGAACCTTGTGTTTTATTAATAGCCCTTAATGGATTTTCTTTTTTTTCTATCAACCTCTTTGTTGAAAACAGATAAACAATATAAATTCTCACGTTCAGTAGAAAAGTATGACCTAAAACCTCAGAAATTTTATAACCTAAATCCTGTTGGATTCACATAGGAATTCAATGCCTTAAATATCTCCAAAAGACTGCCTTTAGCTGTTAGAGATTAAAGCAAACTTTTTAAGCATGCTTTTAGAAGGTATTTTTTGTCACCTTCCTCCTTGTGCTACCACTATCCTAGGGAGGATTCTGGTGTTGATAGCTGTGTTTCTCAATTCTGATTATGCTTTCTTCACCCTTGCTTTTTAATTGCATAGTAGGGATAATTTTGAATATGCAATTACTAAAAAAGATAGTGAGAAATTCTAATTAATCTTATTGCTGAATGGAACTCTGTTGATCCATAGTTGGAAAGAGCCTTAGAAAATCATGATTTACATATGAATTTGCTAAACTGTATTTGAAGTGTCTTTAACTGTTGGGTACATCCCTCCTCAAATTCAAGAAAATGCAATTCTTTCTGTACATTATGGAGAGCATATACTGTGTTCCTTTGTAAGACACCGTGTGCATTTTCAATCTTATAAAAGTAAACGTGATAAATAAAAATGTAATTATGTAAATATTTTAGATCCTGCTGTGTTTTGTTGTTAATTTACAGTAACCTCAGGTGAATCACTAAAGACCAAAGCAGCAGTTTTTATTATGCATTAATTCCTGCATTTTGGTATGTCTAGGTGACTCACAGCATTCCTGCCTGCATTGCCAGTATGACAATTAACAGCAAGCAACTGGACAAGGAGAGCCCTGTCTCCATCTTTGCTGTGAATAAATGCTATGCAACAGTGCAGGATGGCACATTCTTTGATGGAAGTGGTTTTGCTGCTCTTGGTAAGTGTCATTAGATGGAAGCAGTATCTTAGTGAATTAGTGCCAATGAAAACGTATCTGTTTTAGTCCTTGTTGGAAGTATACATAGTTAACATGCCCTGCGTACATATTTCTGAGTCCTTTAAATCCATGTGCCCCAAAGTGGCCATTTTTGCATAGGGTTAAAGAGCTGATGACTCTGGGGAAAGAAAGAGATCCCTTTCTCTTGCAGCTGATGCTCATGTCATGTTCATAGAATTAGGCTGAGTTCTGTTAAGGTGTATGGAGACAAAAGATGCAGGGGAATTGTGAAGTAACATGAAGGACTATATTTGTTTAAACTCTTGACTCTTTCTCCAGCAAATGAGATAAAATGTTTTAAATCTAAATGAAAGAAATGAAACATATTTGGGAATGTTACTTTTCCAGTGTAAAATGTGAATTTTGATTTTGGACAATTTACTGTGGAAAAACTTTAAAGAGTTTTTGCAAAATCTTTTCCCAGCAAAGTAATTAGTGTGCTTTTTAGGTCTTTTAATGACCACATACGAATGCTTCTTTGAATTGTGAGTTACAGTTCTTTCATTAGAAGCTTATAACTTCTTTTCAGTCAGAGAAGGTTACAAAGTCCGTTCTGATGTGAACATCACGCTTGAGTTTCGTACTACAGCCATGCATGGGGTTCTCCTTGGAATCAGCAGTGCTAAAGTTGATGCCATTGGATTGGAGATTGTAAATGGCAAGGTAGGCTGCCCTGTGCTGGCATACTCATTTCACAAGGCTTGGTAAAAGTGGGAGGATTGAATGGTTGGGTACCACTAAAGAGTCACCACTGAAATGGAGGTGATGGAGGCAGAATGTCAGAACCAAATCCCTGCAGAACTAGTATGGGACAGACTGTAAGTATCAAAGCTTGTCATCATAATAAATGTGGGTTTAGCAGAAGTCACTGGAAATTTCTGCCTTTGTAATTGTTGTAATTCATGTTAGTGTGAAGCCACTGTGACCTCCCATACTAGATATCTTGTATGTTAGACTGAATATATTCCTTTCTTGCTGTGTAATACTTTTTCTGCCAACAAGCTGAACTTGTTAAGCATATTCTCCCATGTACAAAACAACCTGCTTCTCTTCTCCAATATTCATGAGCAGTATCCTGGGCAATTAACTCTCTCTCTGTAAATCCATTGGTCATTATGCTCCATAAGCATTTTAACAATCAATACATAGTGCACCACTCATCTCCTGCAGAAAAAAATTGCTCTTAAGTATTTGCTTTCCTCAGAAAGAGCTCATTTTTTATTCAGTACTTCCTAGTTAGAGATAGTGTTAAATATGACTATTTCTATAGAAGCTACCTTTTCAGTTCATATTTACATATTAATCATTACCACAGAATTCTAGAAATGTCTACTGCTTTGAAAAATAAAGGGATGAAATAAATAAATACACATATTGGTAGTAGTAAGTGCTTACGATTCATTCCCTTCAGCTAGATACAGCAGATCTTCTTTCAAACCTTATGTCTCTGTTTCTATGAGAAAACTATATTATTGTATTTGTTGGAAACATTGAAATCCTATGTGCACAAACCTAGCCACAGATCATTGTATGGATGGATCTAAGTCTTTTAGATTTCAAATATAATTCAATTAAGGACTCACACTCTATCAAAGTAAACATTAGCTATGCATAATTAGCAAACATTTATAAAATGGAAATATCTGCAGCAGTATGATTGTGCTTTTATCTAGATAAATTAGTTCATCTATTCTTACTTCATATCTTTATTGTCATCTGGCTGTTTATGCAGGTTTTATTCCATGTCAACAATGGAGCTGGCAGAATAACAGCTACGTATGAATCAGGAATTGCAAACAGTTTATGTGATGGAAAATGGCACAAGCTTCAAGCAAACACAAGCAAATATCGTATCTCACTGATAATTGATGGGAATTTGGTTCAAACTGATAATCCTCACATTCAGTCAACATCTGCAGATACAAACAATCCCATTTATGTTGGAGGTTATCCTGGTAGGTACAATAATATTTCTTTTTCCTTCTCTCCCTCCTGTGTACTTTCTTTCCTAAGAATCATCCCTCTCTCCTCTATATCATAAGTTCATGACTGAGTTATAGATCTTAGTTACCATTTTCAATGTTGTTACTGAGACCACAGTGTATTAATGGTTGCATTCTATCATGGTGTAGGAGTTCATTCAGCTGTTGAGTGGGTTCCAGAAATGAACTGAATGATTTCACTTACCTACACAAACCTGCTCCTTAATTTCTGAGGATTACTTCTGTGCTTCCATGTGGTTTGTCTTTCATAGTATCATAGAGTTCATAATATCGCTACCTGTATATGTTCAGGTGCAGTTCACTTTTCCCTTTGCATTCATAGAATGGCTTATACTGAAAGGGACCTCAGACATCATCTAGTTCCAGCCTCCCTGCTTCCCTCTAGATCAGGCTGCCCAGGGTTCCAACCAGCCTGGCCTTAAATGCCAGTAGGGATGGGACATCCACAATTTGTCTTCGCAACCTGGTCCAGTGCTTCTCTGAATAAAAAATTTCTTAACATCTAAGCAAAAAGTTTAAAGACATTCCCCCCCTTGTTCTACCATTATCAGACTGTAAAATGTTGGTCTCCCTCCTTTAAGTCCCCTCAGGTACTGGAAGATCACAATGAAGTCTCCCCGAAGTCTTCTCTTCTCCAAGCTAAACAAGTCCAACTCCCTCAACCTTTCTTCACAGTAGAGGTGCTCCAGCCCTCTGATCATCTTTGTGGCTTTCCTCTGGACCCACTCCAATAGCTCCACATCCTTTCTGTGGGCCCCAGTTTAGACACAGTACTCCAGATGGGGCCTCACAAGGGCAGAGCAGAGAGGGGCAATCCCCTCCCTCTCCCTCCTGGCCACCACTCCTTTGATGCAGCTCAGGATGCAGTTTACCTTGCAGCTTTTTGTTTGCTCATATCCAGCTTTTTGTGTATCAGGATTCCCTAAGACCTTTTCTCAGTGAGTTGTTCTCCCAGTGTGTACTCATACCTTGCACTTGGTCTTGTTAAACCTCATTAGGTTCTCATGTGCCTTCTTTTTGAGCATGTCTAGGTCCAGCTGGATGGTGTCTCTCCATTCCATTGTGTCAACTGCACCACTTAGCATGGTGTCATCAGCAAACTTGCTAAAAGTATGCTCAATCCCCCTGTCTATGTCATCAATAAAGATGCTGAAGAGCACTGGTCCCATGATGGGCCACAGGGGCAGACCGTTTCTAACTAACGAGGACCTGAACATAAAGCTCTTGACAACAAACCTCTGGCTATGATCATCCAACCAGTTATTTATCCATCTACTAGCACAGCCTTCAAATCTACATCTCTCCAATTTAGAGATAAGAATGTGGTGCCGGACCATGTCAAAGGTCTTGCACGTATTCAGGCTGATAACATCAGTTGTCCTTAATAGGTCTACGGGTGTCATTACTCCACTGTAGAAAGGTCTCCAGACTGATCAGACATGATCTGCCCTGGGTGAAGTTATGTTGACTGTCTTGGATCACCTCCTCATCTTGCGTATTCTTCAACATCTCTTTCAAGAGGACCTGTTCCATGAAGTTCCCAGGCATGGACATGAGGCTCATTGGCCTGTAGTTCTCCATGTCTTTGTTTCTCCCTTTCTTGAGTATGGGAGTGATGTTTTCCATTCATCTAAGAAAAGTTTCAATAATAATACTTTTCCCGAAGTACAATTTTCTGCTTTATTTTGGCTATTTTTTCATGTCAGGGGCTATGCAGGCAGAAGTCACATTGGAGCAGAGGCACATACATTCCCCTTGCATATTTTCTTCTAATTAACTGTTTATCCATCATACAGTGATGGTAATAGAAAAAAATACTGACACAGAAATTATATAACTGGAATACTTTTAAATTTTATAATTTGTTTGCCAGTAATTTGAGCCAAGACAATTTATTTATTAAGACAGCTGAATTTGGATCATTGTGAGTTTAATCTTTCTGTACTCACACACAAATGTATTTATTTATAGCCTTTTAAGGATTAAATCACTGAGGCTTTGTATGGTTTTGAATATCCTGTACCTTTAAACATATCATCATATGCTCACGTAAATTTGTCTCTGAAACAGCTGTTACCATTTTTTTTCAATTTAGATATTTCCATTTATGTGAAAAGAGAGATGAAGTCTGAAGGGTGAACTCACTTTTAAATGTTTGGAAAGCTTCAGGGACAATAGCTTAAAATGGTACAGAGCCTTCTGCTGGACAAGGTTTATGAAAAATGAATTAATGCTAATTAAGTGGATCTTGATTAGTATAGGTCTTGCTTGAATACCAAAGTAGTCTTATCAGCATTTTGTGAACCTTTTTGTAAAATAGGGTAACATGATGATAATTATTCTTTCAGTACTTCATCCCTTAAGAATAAAGTTCACTGAGAAAAGAGAAATTCTTTAGTTATGTGCTGCAGAAAAGTAGAGTAAAATGTTTCACAGGTTGTATAGTAAAAAGAGTTGGACTCTATACCAACCTCATGTTTGATTTGCCAAGAGAGTCATGGCTATGTATAACTCAGTTATTGCTGACAATTTCAATTTTTACTTGAGAAGCATCTATGTAAAATGACTTTCCCCTCTCTTTTCCCTGCTCTCATTTTCCATTTTCCCTTGAAGCAGAATAGTCCTGCAAACTCTGTATAAGTTATGCCAGTGTATGGCTCATGTTTGAAGGCACCAGTACCCTTCCATAGATCATTCAAACATGATTAGAACTTGCAGCTCATCTGTTATTATTTTTCTATCTCATTTGAGAGGGGAAGCAATTAAATAATAACCTGAATCTTTGTGTTGTTTCAGTTCTTTGGTAGTAGATTCTACACAGTTCATTTTTGTTTTTCAGGTGATGTGAAACAGAACTGTCTCACAAGCAAGAGCTCATTCCATGGGTGCCTGAGGAACCTCATGCTAACCAGGGGCCAACAGGCTGAATTGTTTGACTTCAGCAGAGCTTTTGACCTGCGTGGAGTCTTTCCTCATTCCTGCCCCGGAGCTCAGCAATGAACTGAACAAAGCCTGTCAGGGTTAGACAGGGTGTTTTTGTTTATCAGTTGTTTTTCATTCTCATTTCATAATGGAAAGAATTTTTTTCCCCCCCTTTTTTTTTTGTGAGAGCCTGCATCTCTTTGATCTTCTGGTTGTTTTTCAACTCAGGTCATCTTTTTTTAGCCAGAAACTCTATGTCTGTATTTAACTAGAATTTTTCTAAACAACAAATACCTCTACTACAATATTTAGCGGCATTAATTGGATATTTTTCTTTTGGGAATTTTTGTTAATCGGTGTTTACAATATGTGTTCTCTTGATTACTTGACAGTATTTCATTTTATTATGTATTGGTCGTTTTATGAACAGGTAATAATGTTGAGCCACATAATAAAACTACAATAAACTGCATTATTTCATGTAATTCAATTGTCCATATATTTTATTCAGAAGAAAAAGTCATAAGGTTGTGGAGTGGAAAGTACAAGTGGATTGAGTCCAGCAGAGGGAGCAGGAGACTAAGGACATAATTTTGAAGGTATCAGAGTCCAATGAAGAGAATTTTCTTATTTATAATTTATATAGTAGCTCTGATCCCTTTTCCTTCTGCTCCAGTCCTCCTGGCCCTCAGTAGCTGCATTGTTGAAGAGGAATATGTTTCTGTTTATGCTTTCATTTGAGTGGCATTTCTGTAGTGCAGAGAATGTGAAATAATGTGTTGGTAAAGAAACTGTTGGAGTCTGGTTTGGCAATAACTGTGTATTTTGGCGATGAGAACTAACACATATCTTCTGGGAAAACATATTTCTTACAAGGCAGAGGGAAACATGTTTGATTCCTTGTGATTCCTATTTTGCAGGCCAGCAAGCAGATCTGAATTTTCCTGTCGTGTCTGCCTCCATTTCAAACATGAGGCTTCCAATAGTTGTGCTTGAGCTGGTTTTGGGGGATACACACTCAGTCTGACTCAAGTAACGACATCTTTTGATACACTAACTGGACCACTGAGTGGTGCTGAAACTTGTCTGGTACTTGAGGATGGATCTGTAATAAATATAACTCTTTATGAGTCACTTCCCTCTCCTTTTTGTTTTTGAACCAGCGGGATTTTTGCTCACAACTTGAGCTTTTAGTAAGCATTTTTACAGTTTCTTCTAAAGTGAATTTTGATCTACTTGTAGTAATTAAAAAATATATATATACTGGCTCAAATAAACCTGAGTTATCAATGATTTCAGTGAGGTAGGATTCCAAGCAGTGTCATCTTGTTTCCTGCTTTGGCGTAGACAAGAGAAGGAGCCCCTGGTAAAAGAAGTGTGCCACTTAAGCAGCTATGGGTGTAGTGTTCAGACACTGTAACAACACCATTATCCTTAGGACAGATTTGTCTGCCATTTTTGCAATCTCTGTTGCCTGCTTCTGTCAGAAAATCATGTGTTTTAACTTCAAAGAGATTTTTTTGTTGGTACTGTTTTTATTTTTGACACGAATACAAATACAGTGGACACATTCTGCTGTACAAGTACACTAATATGTGGGCTTACATCGACAAAACACGTAACATTATAAAAAAGACTGTAAGGAAAATGTACATGCAGACATTTTGCTTTGCTTAGTGGCATTGTATTATTTTCCAGAGGAGACAGGCATTAGTGGAAAGCCATTGAAAAATAAAAACTGAAACACTGTTTGTGTTTGTTAACCACAAGATGTGATCTAATAAGGTTCACATTACAAGCAGTCATCGAGGCAGCATGGTTTGGATAGTTTTGTCCATAGCCTCGAATATTCTTTTTAATATATAGAGGTTATTTCCAACTCTTGCCCCCTATAGCAAGAAACATTTTATCTATGTAAAAGACTAATACAGAGGTATAATTAATAATAGAAAGCTTTGGAATATTAAACCTCTAAGCCAAAATATTGTTCCTGGAAAATGGGAAGTGAGGTAGTTTTTATTAAATGCAGATGCAGACACATTTGCACACATGACCTTAGCTGCGTGAACAGGTGAGAGCATTCCAGTTTGCTTCCAATAACTATTTCTTGCAGTACTCTGTATGTGTGGACAGATGAAATGCTGTCTTTCTAGAACCACGGAATATATGAATTGGAGTATATAAATGTTTGAGGCATCTTTGGAATTTGTTGAATAAGTTTCTTCCTCCTTGCTGCCACATTCTGATTAATAGCTTTTGCATACACTGCTTTTTTTAGGTGACAATATTCTTACATCTTTGTTTTTAATTTAACTACTGCTAGGAGGAGCAAAATTCCAGGCTCCCCTGTCAGCATATTGAAATCTAAGACCTAAACTTGAAACTCACATTTAAAAATACTGGTGAGATTGTCTGCTTTGCTGCATATTAATTCAAGTTTGTGTACCACACCAACATGACACAACTTAATGTTTAACAATATTAACCGCAGTACACATGGATCATTAGGTTCATTTGTATCAAAAAAGTATTGTGCCATTCTGTTTCAGCAACAGCAGGTGTTTGGCCATGCTGTAGTACTTGGGGTACTGCTTGGAGAGTTGAGGTTATCTGCTTATGTGCGTAACTCAGGAAGTTACAGGCAACCTTAGTATAAAACAAAGGTTCACAGAATGTATTTCATTCCCTCAGATTTGTCCTTCCTAAGTTGCAAAGTGGTAAAAGGTAAAAGTTTTCTAATAACCCCTTGTATTCAGTGCTGAGAACAATGATATTTAAGATACGTTTTTCATGAAGACCTCATTTCAGGGTCCAGAATGCACAGGTCCTCTACTTTTTCTTTCCGTGTACAGAACTGAGAACATGGGCTGAGTGGGAAGATGCTGAAAGTCAATGTGTTTGTCCGAAGGTGGTACGATAGAAAGAGTTGCCTTGTTTGCCATTACAAATTCTTTACCTAATGTTCAGACTTTCCATATAGTCAGAAAAGCTTTTTTGTTGGTTATAAATACAATGATGCTTAGCATTTATGTTATGCTCTTTGTTTTCAAAGTACTTTCCATATAAAATCCCTTTGCTGTGTTTGTCGTTCCTATATGGATATTTATAATTCTTGCTCTGCTAGTGAAGCTGTTTGGCTGTGTCTGAGAGCAGAATTTGACTCCAACTAATTCTCATATTACCTTTATAAGGAAAAGTACTCATCCTGTAGTAAAGCTAAAATAGGAGGGCAGCACAGCAGAAAAGATTGTCTGTGATCGCAGAGGGAACTAACTGGAATCAGGAAAAAAGCACATGACAAAACATTAATTTCCTAGGCCTATGAGTAAACCACAGTTCTACTCTCTCTCTTGTATACTTAAAATAAATAGTTGTCAAAATAAGTAGTGCATTTTATAACAAAACTGTCCTAGACTTAGCCTGGCTGCAACTATGCACCCATTAGTGTTATGAAAAAGAAAAACAATGGGAAGTTAAAAATTATACACATTTTAAAGTACACAAAAAACCCATCAACGCTTCTAAATTTCGTATTTTATCTAAAGGAAAAACAGTAAGACAGGATCTGCCCTCTGTAGACGTTGTTGCTGGTAAGAGTGCAGATTAGATGTTGATTTCTTTCACTGAACACTAAGAAAATTAATCACTGCAGATCCCAATTTGCTTTGAACCAGACATAGTTTCTCAAATTTGAAAATCATCATCATCGTGCAGCTTCAGCAGCTCGTCACAGCCTACAAGGTTTCTCTATGACACAGTATAACTCTATGTTCACCTAGAAGACTTGGTTCAGAAGGCTTTTACATTGCTAGTTGGTACCTGAAGCATCAGCTTCAGCCTCATCTGTGTGTCCAGATCGTGAATGGTACGAGCTGATCACAGTGGGTGAATTCACTGTGCAACACGTCTGTGTGATGATGGTAACACTGAAGTGCATTTGAAGGTGTTCCCATTCTTTCGATAAGACAAAGATGAAAAAATATTTGCTGTTTTATAGAGACTTGCGTATTTCCTACTCAACAAACATACTTTATTTACATAAAGTATAGCCCAGAACCAGATGGTTGGGTGAAGAAGGGTGCTCACCCTAGTGACTGGCTGCCAACTAGGCATTGACTATACTGTCAATGCAGTTAGAACCCACTGTTCTCTTGTCACTCTACATGTTTTCATGGTTGCTGCATAAAACCAGCAAAAGTAGCTGTAGTTTACTATGTATTTGTAGAAACCCTAGCACAACTGAGCCTGGTTTGGCTGTGGCCTTAAGGCCCCCATTGTGAAAAAGAGTATTAAACCCCTGCGCTCGTTGGAAGCTTTTTCTCTGTGCTGTGTCATACAAGATCTAGATGAAGATCTTTTTCCTTAATGCAGCCGAATAGTATAAAAATTGCTTACATATTGAAGCTAAAATAAAAGAAAAATAATTAGGTTACAAATTAAGAAACTATAACATTTAATGAAAAAGATGATGTCCGTAAGTGGCACCATTAACACATAACTCATAGTGTGGCATTACACAGATTTAAATCTGAGCATATTAAGTAAAGGATGGAGCCACAAAATATGTCTTCTCACCTACCATTCATCTCCTTAAGCTTGCATGTGAGACAGGGGAAGGACGGAGAAAATGGTTTGTGGTGCTACAAATGCACACAGTAACAAGATCCAGACACATGGTTCCAGAAGACTGATAGTAATATATACAGTGATACATATATAAAGCAGTACAGCTGTCTACACAGTAGTTCTTCCCCTTGTTTCCCTCCCTCCCCCAGCACCAGGTACTGATGAGGAGTGATTGAGAGATATAAATATTGCAGTAATGCACTCTGCACAGGTTTATTTTCAGCAGAAATGTTTGATTTTGTCACGTGGCTCCTTCTTGGCACTGCTGCAGGTTGAAATCCTCTGTTTTGCACTTGACAGATACCTTCTCCTTGAATGTTTTGTGATGCCTCTGTGTTACACTGTGGTCGGTAGTGTTTCATGCATCTTCGGATGCCACTGGATTATTTCCTCCCACAGAATCCATATTCCAATGCCAGGTCAGGAAACAAAGAACTCCATATATGATGGGCTATTTTCTGTGCCTCCGTACCTTGGTCTGTCCTCCTCAACTCCTGGGCCATCTCTAGCACAAGCACAATCCATAGGAAAGCATAATTGATGTGCGGCATTCGAATGGTCCAGAAACTGGAGTGATAATTCTTAATATCAAAAGTAGTACATGATGAACATCTGTAGGACAGTATGGTAGAAAGGAATGATATCCTGTAGGTAGCTACCATTTTGTTTTCATCACTGACAAGAGGCGAGAGCTTCTTCAAATGACAGCTGTCCATTTGGCCTTTGCTGCAGCCTTGTGCTTCAGCTTGCTTTTGGTTTTATCACCCATTCTGCCTGAGGATTTGCACGGTAAACATCTAAAATGTATGCATCTGGATCCAAACAGTGCTGACCTGAAACAAAAATTGAAAGCCACAAATCATATCGTGTTTTGAGTGCACTTGGCAAATAGGATAGAGCTATGTTAAAATATCCTTGAGTGCAACTCCAACGTGCAAAAAGTGCTTTTATTTAGAGTACCCAGCTAGTGTCTTGCCTGGCTACAGAGAGCAGCCTGGGTAAATGTGCCAGAGATATTGCTTGATGTGATTCATAATTCACTTCCACTTCCAGGCAGGATGCTTTGCATTACTGAGTTCTAGATGTGGCATTTAGTCAAATGTTAAACAAATATTACGGTTTCTCTATAACCATTAACAACACTGTTACTGCTACTGGGCTGGAATTAAAACTCTGACTTAGCTTCTGCTCTATTTTTAAATGCTCAAAATGTTGTTCTGCAAACTTTATGTTCTTATCCACATAGGAACTTGCAAGATAAATGCAGTCTACAACAAAGTTTTTGAGTTTCAAAGTCTGGAAGATTGAGGGTTTCAGTAGGTGGAAAATTGTAGGAAAACAGGAATTGTCTTTGCTGCGTTTGCCACAATTTGCTTTTCACACAGAAAGAAGTGTTTGGTGCTTGTTAATTGGATAATAAGGTAATAAACGCTTGAGTTAAGTTGATTTGTTTTGGATTATATTGGATTTATGCTGGGTGATGCAGCCATTTAACTGGTGAGGTTGTACTGCTGTGACACAAAGGATTATGGTAAATTTTTTGTCCAGTTACTTAAAATGTCATTAGGGTTCTAATGATTTATAAAGTAAAAACTTTACAAATGAATTAATGCATGATCAGCTTTATAAGATACCTTCGAATATCTAGGATTATAAAAATAATTTTAAACTAGCATATCAATTAAATGTTCAGATTTCTTTTTCTCAAGAGCATGTAAGGAATACTTGAGATTGCTTCAAAAGGTCTTATGATTCTCTCCTGCATTAACATCTCTTGGCCATCCTTTTTAGTGAGACAAAACAAATCAATAAGCCAGTGAAGCACTGGATGAGCATATCTTCAATAATAAAGAGTTTGGTTCTTGACTGCTTTTGAATAAGTCTGTAGTATTCTGTAATAATTTTACAGAGATTATTTAGAAACGACAGGTTGTAGATTGGGCAGAGAAGAACCTTATGAGATTCAACAAGGGCAAAAGCAGTGTGCTACACCTGGGGAGGAATAACTGCATGTACCCCTTGCCTGGGGTATTAAGAGTGTGGCCGACAGGTCAAGGGTGATAATCGTCCCTCTCTGCTCTGTCCTGCTGACGCCACATCTGGAGTACTGTGTCCAGTTCTGGGCTGCTTGGTTCAAGAAAGACAAGACAAATTCCAGAAAGAGTCTAGCAGAGGGCCACAGAGATGATTTGGGGGTTGGAGAATCTCCTTCTGAGAAAAGGCTGTGACACCTGGGACTGTTCTATCTGGAAAAGTGTAAGCTGAGGAGGGATCTTATCAATGCTTATAAATACCTAAAGGGAGCTCAGTGGATGGGGCCAGGTTTTTTTACTGTGATGCTCAGTGACGAAACAAGGGGAAAAGGGCACCAATTGGAACACAGGAAGTTTGAACATGAGGAAAAACTTCTTTACTGGGTGGGTGACAAAGTGCTGGAACAGCTGCCCAGAGCGGTTGTGGAATCTCTTTCCCTGGAAGTATTCAAGATCTGCCTGGCCATGTTCCTGTGCAACCTGCTGTAGGGAACTGCTTTAGCAGGGGGTTGGCTGAATGATTTCCAGAGGTCCCTTCCAACCGCTGCAATTCCATGGTTCTGTGATTCTGGGAACCTAGAAGAACTGAGCTTCATCAAACAGCTGATTAAAGACTGAGAGAATCCAGAATTTCAATATGAAAAGAGAAAGGGGAGGGTCAGGACTGTTCAATATAAAATTAAAATCTATTTTTCATCTTTAGGCCAGGAACCCATGTGGCAAGTCACTGTTGTTATTACAGAAACGTCACTGCATAAAACGCAGAAGAATAACTCACTACTGCAAGTAATTTACAATATAAATAAAGTATACATGTATGAATACAAATATATTAGACCCAGATAGGCAGAGGTTGAATTCTCAATTCTGTGTTTTTATCTGTAAGAAGTTAACACTTATTAAAATGCAATGAGAAAAAAAGGAAAAGACCAGTGAGAGAGGTAAAATATATTTGTAAGAGGCAGACCAAGAAGCTCTTAACCATGGAAAATGCTCATTTGTGAGTGCGAGAGAGGTAATTGAAAGGTCAGATGAGATTGGCAGGGCTGCAGCAGCCACGGGGGGTCCTGCTGGGATCTTGCCACCACGTCACCCCATTCCGCGGGGTGCACCCCCTGCCAGCAGGCATTGTTACATAAATTTTATGAGACTTTGGATCAGTTTTCCTGCAGATGGGCAGGAGAGAACCAGCTGTGTGAAAATAGCACTGATCTGGGGTGTTTTAGAAGCCTAAGGACATTCGGAGTCAAATTTTCAAATAGAAGACCTACCTATATTTCCTCCAACTTCATGTAAACTTTGGATTTGGCTTCTCACATTCTGTGACAATCCACGGCTAGGAGAGAAAACAAGTGGTTTTTTTTGTTGTTTGTTTTTGTTTTTGTGTGTGTGTTACAGCCTATCAATTGCCACTTATATTAAGCAGAAATTGATATTTTCCCCCTCTTCTCATGAACTTACTTATCTAAAGCAAGGACTTCAATCAAACAGAGAATATATCTGCTGTAGAGGTGTTTTGCCATGCAGGGTTAACTAAGCTTTCTATTACACTATTTATTGTTTATTTACAGAACAGAATTAATGCAATAATGTCAAAAGATTCTGCAAGAAAGACTTCCAAATGCAATCTGCCATTTCCCATAGCAGTTAATAATTATCACTCTCCATAAATAAATAAAACCATGAATGTTTTATGGGCAGATATAAGACGGTTTTGTATTCTTTATGTGGTATGCCTATAAAATGTATGTTTTTGATAGTGTCATAACAGAGGACAGGCTGACTCTGTGTGGGAGCCAATTATTAAGTAGAATATAAAGAAGAAAATCAATAGTTAAAATTTCCTTAACTGACATAACCATAAATTAGCAATTTTGGATTGTAAAAAGAATTATTGTAACACAATGAAACTCTGAGAAGAGGACAATGTATTCATTAATGGTTCTGGCATTATTATTCAGGAAAAACAAAATGTTCTGTTTTACCCACCTGTTTTCACAGTGGAATCGAGCCAGGATGTCTTTGGCTTTTGTTTGGCTGTTGAGTTGAATTGCCATAGAGACTTTTGAATGCAGTGGTGCATAAACTCTTATCACCCCCTCAGGTATGTCAGACTGCAGGTATGGAGGAAAAGTGACAGCTCCCTAAAGTCAACATTCAGTAGAATAAGTTTGAGGCACATATTCTAACTCCATTCAGAAGCAGTTCTGCAACTCTTTAGATACTGCTTGCAAAAATCACTGGTAGGGATTCACTCAATTATTTAAAAAAATACATTTACAAACATAGAATGGTACATTTACTGGTACAATATAGTAAGATACAACAGAAAGACAAAAATGACTTAGTAAGCATCACTTAATCCCTTTAATTTTAGTTATTTGCAATAGTAGTTTGAGTCAAGTCGTTATCTGAGATTTTTCAAAGTTGTTCTGTTAACACTGGCAGTGGGCTAACAGCTTAATTAAAAATACATAAAAATGTATTTAGGAATGCCTGCACTTCCATTTGAAGATGGAATTCTCCTAGGCATGAAAAAAACCACAGTTGTTCCCACATTCTAGAACTTCAGCTAGATCAAAGTTTATGTACAGTAAAATATTGAAGTAGCATATGGTTTCTGTTAATTTGCAATTTGACCTTGTGTAGGGTTCAAACAATCATCTATGAAGTTTATGCACTCTTCTATGATTAATGGCAGATAAATCAATTAGCAAGGTTTGCATTCCAGCCCTAATCCAGTTAATACCAAGCTGAGCAGAACACAATTGTCTCTCCAGTCTCTGTAATTTAGGACATCTGAGACCCAGGGTTTGTGTTAAGTGCTCTCAAAATTCAACTCAGTTATGCAAACAGAGTTTGCCTCCAATTTACCTTTCATAATTCAGCTACCTGACATGGTTAGTTTCCTTTTTATTAGATGCAAAGTCAATTACTGTGATCAATAGACTTAAGTTTCTGAAGGTTCAGAGCTGCAGTAATGGATGCTCCTTAGAAGCTCTCACTGTTCTTGCTGAAAACTGAGGACAGTTTTTGACACAGAGCAGCGTATACCAACATTTTAAACAAATACCTACATCTGCATCTGTGTCATAAATATATGTCCTTCCCAAAGTACATTTCAGTCAGTGCTGGTTCTTCAAAAAGTTGATTTAGCATGGATTCACCATTCATAACATATCCTTTCTCTTTCCATTTTACCCAGACATTTTCTTCTGCAGTTTATCTTTTGTCTGTGTTAGGTTTCTTCTCTATTTCTTGCCATTTCTCAATACCACTACTTCCTACTCTGTTTTTTCTTATTTTTCTTCCACCCTATTCTTCAATATCTATAGGCACCTCTACCAGTTCCTTGATTACTCTTCTAATTCACCAATCTCCATTCTTTCAAATGACCATGAAAAGACATAAAGGTTTTCTGTGTGCACAAGTTGCTGTGTTGCCTGATTTGTATGTTACATCTAACCTGTATGTTCATCTCAGGTCCTGTCTATTAAGCAACATTCATGAAATTAAACATTTAAACAATTAATTAAATTAAACATTTAAACAATTAAAAAAAATAAAATATGTAGTCAATGGAGAAAAGCTGGTGGCTTTAAGACCTCCAGAAGATCTTTGTATCAGACTACCTAAGCCTGAGCTGGATTTAGAGCTCTGGAAATCCTCCACTGTGTCCCCCTCTCACCACTGACTGTGGTGAGCACCAACAAAGACCTGAGGCCAACTACTTTGTTAGATGCTGAAATTTAGACCCAGTTTTGGTGCCTCTGTTAGGCAAACTATTCTCTTTCTGCCTAGGAAGTTAGCACAGAACTATAAAACCAAAATTTGCAAGGAGAAAATTATTAAGTTTCAGGACTGAGGCATGGGTAAGTGTATCTACTCCTAATATGGACCATCCTTCTACCCAGCTGCAGATCCATGTACTTTTAGAATACCTGCAGATTACTGCCATAAAGGACAGTCCATGTATCATCTTCTTATAAAACAGGTATAAAAACAACATGCGTGTGTTACAGTTTATAGCTTGAGCTCCTATAAATCCTTCTGCCAGCATCACTTTTTCTGTCAGTCCCCCATGCTTTGTCTTATCAAAATATTAGACTAAGAAGCATGTCTTTCAAGACAGCTCCCAAACAAGTTTATTTTCTATAGGAAAATACACAAGCTGCTGTCTGACTGGAGAGTTAAGGGATTTTCTGTTATGAAGATTTATATTAAACCCACTGTTCTAACACATTCACTCATACTACTTTTCCCTACTAAAATGTATTTGATTTAATTACAGTTGAAGAATTTATCTACATCAACCATAATTACTTGAGAGCAAGTTCCTTGCTGTATGAGGGACTGCACAAGTAAATCATGTTGACAGTCACTGCTGTGAGGAAGAGAGCCTTTATGGTAAATGAGATACAATAAACAAACTTAGGTCAACCACTTAAAAAGGGTTAGAGGATGGCTTGTATGGCAGACTGAGCAGAGTTAAGGAGAAAAGCAGAATGAAGGTCTGACATTGGTCTAACTAATTGTAGGTGAGGGCACTTAAAATAGAAATAAAATTTGAGGAAATATTTAAAGAAGCAATAGCTTTATACACCTCTATAGGAATTTCCTCCCCACTTTCCAGATGCTTTTATGAGATAAGAGGGGAGGAACATTAATTAAGGCTGCCACTTGAAGATGTTATAATTTTATCACACCTCTGGTCTTTCAGGTCTCTCTCTCTCCATGGTCTTTCTCCTTAGAAGTTTTCTCACTCCTTTGTCAAACATCAGCTGCCTCTTGCTGTTGTTTATTGCTGCCTCATTCATTTTCCTCACCTGGGAAATCAGGAAGGATGGAACCTAAAGGGAGAAAACCAAAGCTGACAATAGGCAGTAGACTCCTCCCCCTCCTAAAACTGGTGTTTGGTTTTTATAAGGTTGCCCATTGAAATGCATCAGAAGCTCTGTTCCCAGAAAAATACATAGGATTAGCAGCTCTCTCTAACAATCCACCTTCAGAGAAACTAGTTATCTTTCATATCATATCAATTTTTTATCTCTATATCTGCCGTTGGAGGAACTTTATTAATTGGCTGTTTTTGTAATCCCCAAAGATTCTGGCATGCAGAAAAGAGTTGAGTGTGTAAACTTTCAGAAGACAGCAAATGGTATGTACTTTTGGCCCATGTTATTATGGACTAGACTTTAAGAAGTTCTTCTAAGTCTCGTTTCTTTCAAGTCTTACCTAGGCATCTAGATGAGATCTTACTCCTCCACATTTTCCTATAGAATCATTGAATTACTCAGGTTGGAAAAGACCTTAAAGATCATAAAGTCCAACCGAATATATACATATATTTATAAATATAAACATTGGTGTTGGTTAAGTACCTCTTGAGGGTAATTTATGATAAAGAGCATGTCTTAGGCAAAGTGAATCTTCCAGAGGCATCTGCCACTTTGTTTCATTCCAAGTATGTGAGACTTCAGCTAGTTTGTAAAGAACAGCTAAATTTCTTCTAGGAAGGCCAGTTCACTCTGATTTCTACACATGTAGATGTGTAGCAAAATCCTTTCCCACACTGGAGCCATAAAGAGGGAGCCAGCATTACAGTATTACTTACTGTCCACAGGATATCCTGGTACCGAATTAAAAGCCGCACAATGTGTGCAGTGGTGGCAGCTGCTTGCATTTCTTGTTGGTTTGCACGTTTCCCTTTGTAGATGAAGAGGTTTGGTGCAACAATCATAGAAACATTCCACAGATTCATTTTATTTTTTCCTTCATTAGCAACCACCTTCTTCAGGAACTGAAGGAAAGCCTGGAAAAATAGCAGTTATTATGCTCAGTCTCACAAAATATTTAACCTAATTGCAGCATTTTCAAACACATGACAAAGCTACCATGCTTGCACTTGGAGGTGAAATTCAGGAGATTTTACATTACAATTTGAATTACTGTGATATTTGCTGGCACAGCCACCCATCAACCACAGAGATATAGTTCATTAAAATACACTATAATAAATTCTGTACCACTTAGGGCATGATATCAAAACCAATGAAAGTCAAGTAGAGTGTCTGCAGTAAGGCTCGGAACTCTGTAATAGAGGAATAGCATTGTTGCAAGGAAATAGCTAACTCCTTCACAGATTTCAAAGTGTCATTTTTGAAGTATCTGGTCAAGGCTCTTAGGTTTCAATCATCAGGGTGATGGGCCTCTCCTCATACATACACCAGTGCCATACGTGATGTAATCTGAGGTATTTCTGCCAGCAATCCTCAGACTTTTGTTCTGGGATAATGAAATAAAGAAATGCTTAGTGGTTGATCTTTAATGTCACTTTTACCCACGCATGACAGAATAAAAGGAAATGTTTCACTTCTGGGCAATTTATTCAGAATTTTACATGACTGAGTAAATAGGATGGATTGCATCTGTGGTTAGAATTGGGGTCTGCCAATAAGTCCTTTTGAAACACCATTAAAACCATCATCTTTGTACCCCAATGTTTCAACTGAAACATTTTTACAAACTAAATAACTACAAAACAGAAAATATGCTGGAGAAATTTCTAAATTATCATTTGTTTTGCAGATGATATATAACTGTGATTATCATAGTTTGCAAGAAGAAACACTACTTCATTTCTATAATCATTTCTATTTTTGCTTAAAAGTCTAGTAATAATTAAAGCTAATCTCTTAGCATGTTTTATATATACTTCTCCATACCAGCATGAACTTTGGTATAAGAAATAATCCTCATTGTTCACAGTGGACTTAAAAGACCTTCAAGCACTTTAAACTGAGTTATTATTCATGTCCTATATGCATTCATTACTACTGATAAAGAAGGTACCTAGTTTCATAAATCTATATCCAAACTGGCCAATGAGAGATCTTCTAGAACTGGGGACCTCCAGAATCTTGATGAGCAGAAGACCTGAGGGAACATCTGTGGTTCCCAGGCTTCTGTTTCCACTTTTTTTTTTAAGTGGAAACAAATACAAAGATCCAACCAGAATCTCTTGGCGTCAGGACACAGCCTCCAAGTAGATCTGGGAGCTGCAAAGAACCCAAAATGCTTGTAGCCTCTGTGATTGTAAGTGTGACTGGTAAATGGATGTGGGTACTGTGAAGCAAAACAGCTGAGGCTGAGTCCCTGATATCCATGCTGTAGATATACACTTCAGGGAGTTTTCTTTGGACTAACTCCTCCAGTCTAGTTCAATGGACAGGAAGTCTATCAGCCCTTGGTGTGCCCTAGACGAGTTCCTGGGGGGCAGCTTCTCTTTCGGTTTCAGCCCAGAGAATTCCAGTTATACAAAAACCTCAGAAACTGAACTTCCTTCCTCCTAACTATCCAAGTAACACTTCTTTTGAAAGGCTTCAGAATAAATGGTACCTGGGAGCTAACACAAGGAATTAGATACTTTCAGTAACTGTTTCTAATGTCTTGTAAAGGAAATTCCAGCCAGGGAATAGGAACAGCTCTTCAAGGAAATTATAAGAAACACAGATGAGAGCTTTCACAGAGCAGCATCTGAACACCGACTGTTATGACAAAAAAGTGTCTCTCATTTAAAAGTCATAGACACCACAGATGGCAGGTGATAGCAAACAACAGACTCACCTTAGCTGTGTCCCTGTTGGCTTCAGGCAGAAGCATGATCAACAGATGCAAAGCTTGAAGCTGTAACTTGATCTTGGGGATTTCTAAGAACATGAATAATTAATATTTTTGAAATCTCAGTTACAATCACTTTGTTGTAAAAGCCTAGTTGGCCAGACATTCTAGATACACAACAGCCACTGGCCAGTTCAGACTAACATGTTTAGCTAGTAATTAGAAATGATTTCTTTCTAAAATGTAAAATCAGCACAGTGTTCTTTTTCTCTTCATCATCTTGGATCTTTGACAGACAGGGAGACAAAGACTATATAAAACTCTTTCTAAATAAAAAATAGCCAATATTTTTCAGTGTTAGCCAGTTTCTCTCTGACATCCTAGTCAAAATGTGTTGTACATGGATGAAACTCTTCCTCCTTTCAAGCGAAAATAGATATTTATTTTAAGAATTTTTTTCATACTTATATTTTTAATTGAATGCTTGTTACAAAATACTATCATATTTTCAAAAGTTGGTATATATTCATCCAGTGCAGTGGCCACTAGAGCTGGGGTGAAGAGGATGGAAAGGATACATACTAAATCTATCCTTCACTTCTATTCTAGGTGGATGAGTGAGGCTGTGGGAAAAATAAAGGTGTTGTGTTGATACTGTCAGAGGGAATACAGTAACTCTATTTTGCTCAGATACCTCCTGTTCAGTCTTCTCCACATTAGAAAATGCTCTTCACTGCATGCACTCTGGGACTCATAAGAAGCCTACTCAGGTATGTGAAGGTTGCAGCAAGGGATCATCACCTCTCTGTGACCTTTAAAACTACCTCAGTGGAGACAAAGAAAATTTGCTGCAATCTTATATAAAAGTTCAGAATTTTCTATATTAATTTGCCTAATATATTCAGTGATTGATACTCTCATTCTGTCCTTGCTCAAGTTAATTTACAATATAGTGAATAGGTATTGCAAGGTACTACTGCTTTCTTCCTGGAAGAGAAATGAACAAAAATGTGCCGTAAATGTCACAGGGTGCATTTTCAGGGTGTGTATGCAGAAAACAAAATGAGGTTGCCTGAGGCCATCTGTTATCACACTCATCTTGTATGAATATTCTGACCTCAGCATAAACTTCAAGAAGAGTAAAATAGAGGTAATAGTATATTAAACAAATGGAAGTGACTTGATCTTACCTTGCAGAAAATTTCATTTGCAAAATCTGTATTTTGTGTCAATTAGATTGCATATAAAAGACATTGCTCAATCACTGTTTGCTCACAGATTTCAAATCTCATGTTAAACAGTTGTGTCACTCACATAGTGCTATAGGTATCAATATCTGCAGATTTTTTTCTCTTTAAAAAGGAAACCTTGCAGACAAATTAAATGCTTAGGTGAGGCAGTGGGATTTTTGTCTTTCTACTTCAGTTTATATGAGCTCCTTTTTTTTTACCTACTTTCCACTAAGGTGATGAAAGCAGGGAGATATTCCACTGTGAATAGTGGACTTGGGAGTTCTCTTATAAACATTTTAAGCAGTCCTGCTGCATCGTTGTTTCGTACTTGATCCCAGTCAAATGTGTCTTCATAAAATTTTGTCTCAAGTTCTTGATGGAGATTCTGAAAGATAAAAGGAACATCTGATTCTCAGATATTGCTTCTGGCCTGGTAGTTTTATATCACTTCAGAAAATCTTTTACAAACCACAGACATATTTACACAACAGTTGAATTAAAATAGCTCTAAACCAGTTGTGATTTAGGTACAGCCATGTGGAGTTCAGAGATGGTTAACAAGTGAGACTCCTCGAAACACTTTGAAATGCAGGTTAAATTTTCTTTGCCATAGCTAGATTTCCACCAGTGACATATTTGAACTACTTTAAAGCAAGACAACTTTGTGCATTGTTTAGTGGGATTTTTAGCACAATATTTCTTTTTATTTAAAGCACTCCTCCAGAGGTTTTGGCCTTTAAATCACAAAGGATTTGCATGTTTGTCTTCACCGCCAGTGAAACTGCTAGACAACCTGTTGGCACTTCAGCCAAGGGGCTTTGGGTGAATGGTTTGAAATTCATGTTTTCTTGTCTTCAGAAAGATGCTTTGTCTTAGGGTAGCCACAATTAATTTTGATCACTATGTAGTGATCTCCTTCCTTTCAGAAAGCCTGCACTTGATACATGCCAAACAAAAACAAAAACAAAAACCAACCCTCAAAAACATAAGAGAAAGCTCAGATAGATAGATAAAATTGATTGCATTTTTTTTGGGTGCCCAGCTACTCCTATTGTCCATTTTGCTCTATAACAAAGCTCTGGAGAATTAATGTTTCACATGTGCATGAGTGGGAAATATTTGATAAGGTTCCTAGAAGAAGCAGAATTTGGCTTCTGATACAGATCACTGTTTGGAAAATGAAAGCTCCATAAAAAAATTGTTGGCTAAGAAAGAATGAAGTATTTTTTTCTAATGTAAAGCTAACCATGAATAATACAACTTTCACAATTATCACTGGCCAAACACTGCCTTATCCATAGGAAGTCTGTTAATGTTAATGTGAGACAATTTTTGACAAAATGTCTCTATTGCTGATATTCAGGTTTCAGGTCACGTTTTTGTCAAATGTACGTTACTACTATGCAAAAAAAAAAAAAAAAAAAAAAATCCAATTGGACAGAAAAGCTTTGAAAAATGAATTATCGTTACCATGCCTCACATGAATAGAAGGAAATTACACACCAAATATGATCAATGAAGTGAAATGGCTGGCAGAAACAGAAATAGAGGTTCATTCAGGATTTGGTACATAATGTTACAATCTCACTTTTGCTAGCACATTTTACAGGTTAAAATCTAAGCTATCTCAGCTTCCTCCATTCACATCCTTTGCACATGATCTACACAAACACCTTAATTAACTTTTCTTTTGGTAACTTACTGGGAAATGTGGAATAGAACTCTTTACCTCATCAAAATCACAGGACAGGAGAACTACTAAACATTTTTTCTTCTGAGGAAGAGGTAAAAGTTAAAAGCAAGATTTTTGAAACACAAACACGTATGTGTACATATATATCTACACGGGTACTTATGTATAGATATATTTATACACACACATATCTAAGTGCTTTTAAAAAAACTTTTTGGCCACTTTTTTACTATGGCTGATAGAACGGTAGATTATTGTTCACTGGAGCTTTCATTACAAATTAGATTAGAGACAGAGGAAAAATTGTATTTATTTCTTCTATCCTTTGTTTTATAGAAGAGTAACCTTAAATCACTTCCATATGCCTTCTCTTTCTCAAAACAAGACTGAAATAAAACTGGAATGCCCTCAAATCCTAATGTCATAATAACGTATGAAGGCTTTGAAGAATGAAATCTGGATATCTGGATCTAATTTGAAGAAAATTTTCTCTTGCTGGTTGGGTTGCTGGACAGACTTAAGTGAAGACAAAACTCAAATAATTTAAAATGTTTAGGTGGACATTCAATACCAGAAAGATATAGTTAAAATCATACGTCAGAGAGTCTCCTTCGGTAAAGGAGTGAATAAAAAGTGAACAAGACAAAAAACAATCTATGCAGAAAAATAAGAAAGTCATTAATTAAGTAGGGCAGAGCTCTACTGTGCAATCTCCCCAAAGATGTCAGAGAAATTTAATATTATGTGAAATAATACTTTAAGGTTTTTTTTGTGAAAAAAAAAAGGAATCCAAAAAATGCAGAGTGAATTAGGAGCTCTCTTCTTTTATAAATCTACAGTGTGAAAGGGAGTTGGGATGGTGCTGTCTTTGGTGCTTTCCACATGCTTCTTGATGATCTCTAGCCCACTGACTTTTAGTAATCTCTAATCTTATTAGTTGTGTTTTTACTACCATTTTGAGATTTTGAGCCTTCCTGCTATGTTCAGAAAGCAAGACTAGTTATCTTGAAGATGAGAAAGTGAAAATGGGAAGTTATCATTATAAATTCCTAGAATCATATTTAAAAAAAAAAAAAAAGCAAAACCATGCAAGAAAACACCATCAAGCCAAAGAAAAAAAGAAAATGGAAAAAAAGGTAGGTAGACACTACTTCTAAACACCTAAAAATAAAAAACAAATTAATTTCCTAACTTAATTTCCTATCTCTCCTCTGGCACAGGCTTCCAGCTCCTAGGATGTAGTCAGTAGAAACATTTCCAAGTGTTACTGTACTGCAATGGCAGAGCCAAAGTTATTGGGCACCAGATAGCCTGTGTTCATAGCCCGTAAATAGCCTGTGAAAATACAGCATTCTAGGCTGCCAAACAATGATCACAGGCCAAATTTCTCTCACTTGGAAGCTGAAATTTTAAGATCACAGAAGTCAAATGAGAAATAAAATGGCACAAAAAATTGTTAAAGTAACATAGAATAAGTTCTTTATCTTAAGTTAGCTCAGTTGGCAACTCTGTATTTCTGAAATAAATTAAGAAGGAGATTAGATCACAGCAATTTTGGATGACAGAGATAAACTGAAAAGATCACTCAGTGTTCAGCTCAATTCAGAATCACAACTGTGCTTTATATAGAACATTACCAAATGCAAAGCAATAGACCACATGCTCTGTGATTTATTGGTTCCCAGGAACCAATTTAACCTTTCGCTGATAGAGCTGGAAATGTTGATCTACACACATCACTATTTCTGTGCAGTGTGCATTTGTGTGTGCTCTGTTATTTGACATTGAAGCTGTGTTCCATGAGACAGGAAACTGGCACAGACATCTACCTTAACCCTGGAGGCAGATCCAGGCACTCGAAGAATTCCTTCAGTTTCTAAACCAGTTTCCTCAAGCTTGAGCAGCAACTGAAAAAGAGGCAAATCCAAGAAAATACTCAGAAGTATTTAAAAATGCCATTAACTATTTTTAATATAAGTCTACTTGAAACAAACCCGAAAAAAAAGACAACAAGCCTTTCAACATAATCTGCTAATGAAAACAAGCTTAGGAAAATAAGCCTTCAAAATTCAATCTCTGTATTCCTGACTCTGAAATCTGAGGTATAGAGAGTACTGAAAACTGATAACACAATAGACATCTCTGTCCTTGATGTGACACTTGACACTGCTATAGAACAAGTAACATATAAATGCATATGCTCTTTTATTAATACATTTATATACTATATATTAGGTTACACTGGGTAAAACTCAGTGGTGTTTTAAGGAAAACTTAATCTCTGAGAAATTCTTAAGTTTCTCCCTTGGAATGGATTATAGATAACGTCTTTCTGTGACCTAAGAACTCAAATTAGAAAGTGGTCGCAGGATATTTTTATTTTGAAATTTCTGTGAATATAGAAATATGCTTTGCACTCTAACTTGTTATTAAAAAATAATGTTTTGGTTGGACAAGATTTAGAATAAACAACAACCAAAAATAATATATTAGCATTTATTCACATAACTCTGGATTTTCAGTACCAGCTGTACTATCTTTCAGTTTTCAATACTGTTGACAGAGGAGCCAAGCACTGCAAAGTCATGTAAAAATTCAAGTTCTGTCAGTCTTTCCATGCCACTTCCTCTTTTCTCAGTATTAACAGCAACTATTTTTGGAGTTTCAAGTCCTTGTTACTGTATGTGTGCTTGTGTCTGTGTATACACCTCCAAGACATCTGCTGGATGTTACTGCTCTGTCAAAAGACCTATAGAAATTACATTGCCTCAAAGGAGAAAATACCACAATCGCATCCAATCTAGAAATAACAGTTAATGACATCTTCAGTTTAAATTCACATGAAATTAAAACTCTTGAGAGAACTCATTTCTGCTGCTTTTGCACACACACACACAATTTTGCATGCCTGTTTCATTTAATAAGAAAGAGAAACAGTAAGCCTGATATTTGCTTTCCAAGGTTTCCTTTATGGTACCATATAATTACAAAAATGGAAGGAGGTTCCCACTATAGATAAAACACACAAAAAAGCAGAAATCTGTAGAAAACACATGCAGAAATCTATAGAAAACACCCTGAAAACTGTAAAGCTTGCATCTTTTCTTATCTGATCTGTGTTCTGGGTACCAACGTGAATGATGGAAATGACTTAATGACTGAGCAAACTGTATTATACTCACTTTTTGGAAGATGAGAGGAACTTTTATACCAGGAACCTTCTTTTGATCATTCTCCAGCAGCACTGTGAGGGGGACTCCAAAAAGACCATTTTCTTAAAAATAACAACAACACATGAGAAAATGAGCAAACACAGCCTTATATGTGTCTTCTTATCAATGCTGAGCAGTGCCCAGGTGGCCACTATGCAGATGCCACAGTACAGTACCTCGTCTCCGCACCCTCTCCGCACGGTTCCTCTTCAGCTCCACACCCAGGGCATCATAGAAGGCTGTTAGCTCAATCAGGGAGAGGTAGCGGATCTTCTTCATGTCTTCAGGAGAGAGATCTCCAACCTCTGTCAGTCCAAATCGGCTTTTCCGAACAATGAATTTCTACAGTAGAGATGAATTGCATCTTAATTTGCACTAGAATTACGTGCAACTTTTTGTTTTGAAAGAGATGCCCATATTTCAGAAGTCAGTTAATACCAGAGCTGAACTGCAACTCCATATTTTAGCCTGATAGGTTGAAATAGCTTGCATCCATCTGAATTGTAATCAATCTTCTTGTTTATCACGTTCCCTTATAGTTCAGCTGGTATCACAGGGGCAGAGGTCTTAACTTCAGTGCCCTGCCTGTACTCCAGTCTTGAAGAACGAGCTACGTGCTAACTAAATTTCTGTCCAGTTTCAGCAGAATATAACATTGCTTTGCTTCCTCCTCTCTCACACTGTCTTTGAACTCTGCTGAGAGTGCTGATACATTTCATCATGGATATGGTTCTATATCCAGCGGTGATGGGGATGGATGAATACATTTATGCTCTGCATGTTTCTATTAATTTATGAGTTTTTTAAAGGTTCAGTTCAGGCTAAAGATCTGAAGAAAAACCCAGAAGTAAAACCACTTAGTTCTTATGCCATCATGCCTCTTTTCTGGTAGCTTTTAGTACTAAAAAAATTGTTTTGGCATAGAAATAGGATTCCCATCAGCTAAGAAATAATTCATTTGAATAGGCTTAAACTAAAAGATACTTAGTAATACTGGGGTACGTGAAGATGTCTACATATTTTAGAAAATGAATTGTCATGAACTAGAGCCAGAAGCATTGCATCATGCCATAAGCATTTGTACAAATGTCAGAAAGAAAAAGCACTCATGAGTTTTTGACTTGATTGCTAGAAATAGTAACAAAATACAATATAAAGCATGCATTTCAAAGCATTGAGGATCTGTGGTATTGTATGAGGGTTTTTGTTTTTTGTTTTTTGGTTTTTTTTTACTTTAGTTGTAATTCAAACAAGAAGTTATTAGTCAGAAATACAAATAAATAGCATTACAAATCATCTTCTTTCTTTAGGGGACTGAGTAGAAACCCAACTTTTAAGAGGGTTTTGCTCCTGGAGATTTCATTCCAGTCCCCTCATTTTTGAACAAAATTGGACTTAATGTATCTTTAGATGAAGCTAATCAAACATATTAAGAAAAAGGCAAGAAAAAAACATTCCATTAGATTTCAAAAGTAAGAGAAGACAAAGGACACATAATTCACATAGATTTAGGCTTTCTAAACTGCATTGCACATGGCTTTTCAGCTGGGGGAGAAAAAGTGCAGGGAATGGAATAATGTATTTGCAGGATTTCTGAGGCATTTTAGGTCAGAATACTCCCTCCCCAGGATGCAAGAATTCCATTGTTATTCTTATGCTGAGACTTAATAAAGCAACAAAATTTATGTGGAAGATGTAGAAGCGTAAGTATTTTTACTCCTTTTTAGCTCCATTGATGCAAAGCATTCCAAACTAGTCAAAGAATAGTAAATCATCTTGGGGAAAAAAAATTACACAGTACATGTTTTCCAAGGGGAAGGAAAATAAAACATAGGGAATAACAAAATCTGTTTGCAAATATGCCTGTCAAGAGGAAAAGATAAACTCTCCACAACCAATTACAAAAGGGAGCTGCAATAATTTTTCATATTGACTTCTAGTGTCATAATGATGTGATGCAGTACAGATCAAAGGTTTGGGACTCTGCCTCTTTGTTGTGTCTTCTGTCATATTTTTCCAGTGATATTTCATACAAATAATGGAGTCATACTATGCATCATAGAAAATTACAGTAGAAAATTAAATAACTACCATTTTGACTAAGGATCATGTCTGAAATGGTTTGACATGTTGTCTCTGTGTAGAAACTATACAGTGTACTTAGATGTGTATGAATTGCTTACTGAATTTTTGTTCTACGATATCTTTGACTATGTCACATTAATTATGGTTCTTTGTTCAGGAAATAACATGTAACCCAATGCAGAAAATGATGTTGAGCTTGATTTTTTGGAAGCTGCAGAAGACATGCTGATTTGTGACACAGAATAAGCAAGAGGCAATTTCATGCAAGGATATTTTACAGTCTGGGCAACTATGGGGAAAAAAAAAAACAAATACCATCAACCAAGAAAAATGCCAACACCAACAGATATGATTACTGACTTCATTTAGAAAGTCTCTGTCTCTGATGAGCTGGCATATTTCTTGTGTACTCTTCTAAGTAATCATAATGTTGTCCTACATGCAGAATAGTTCACCTCAAGCATAATACTGGCCTTTTAAAACTTAGCAATGATGCATCCACAAGTCCAAAATATTCAATGCAACACCTCTTACCTGTTAGTCACCAGTTTCTCTGCTATGTCTACTAGAAAGTTAGCATCAGAGTGGTTGCAGAGAACAGTTCTTGTGTGTATGTGTGTGTGTGTAGTGAAGGTGGGAGTCTTATATTTGCTATTACAAGGACCAAAGAGGAACTTAACTTTTGGTTTTTGAGAATTACCATGAATGTAGAGATAACCTTATTCTTCAATGGATGCCAAATTATTTCCAACACAAGAAAAAGAGACACACTAAAGCAAATGGATTTCACACTAGTTGCAGCCTCTTTGGTTTCCTATCTCTCCTTTCAACAAGGAAGTTTACTTCTGCATTTCTGTTTCTTCCTTGGTGGTGCCTGAGATGGATACACTGATAATTCTCAGAGAATTCAGTGCCTGTGTGGATAGCAACAATTAAGAACCTCAGGAAAACATGACGTTCAGGAGATGTTTCCAAATAATCTACAGCTATTTCACACATTTCACCAAAAAGGTGGTATCTCGAGCATGAATTCAAATCTCCAGGAAGCTCTAAGGACAGATGGAAATAAGAAATTATCTATTGAATTCAAGGGATAATTCCGGAAAATGGCATGCCTGCTTACGTAGGTCTTGTTGGATGATACAACATGGTAAACTTCATTTCATTCATGTGTTATCTCCTATAGTGGAATTGCACTGAATACTGATAGGAGGCAATCAGTACTGATACAGGACTAAGCCTTGCTTTTCCCCCCTTTATCTGTGAAGCAATTTTAAATCCATGTGTCAATAAAAGCAGATAATCAGTGGGGGAAAAAATAGGAGAGCTGATCAGTAATGAAAATGATTGCTAGTATTAGTGCCAGTAACTGGCCTTCATTTTTGATGTGCAGGTGATGCATTATTTGTGGATTCAGTTATCCATGTTCATCTGTGATGGGTACAACTGAAAATGAGGCCTGAATATCCTGTTTACCTTTGTGCCCATCTGGGTACGAGCTGTATGGCAGAATGGCTGGAGCTCTATATAAAGAACACAGAGCAAAGTACAGCTAATGTGTTTTAACACCCTCCAAGGTGCCAAGGATATAAAGCAGGAAATTAGCAGGCAAAAAATACAAAACAACAACAGCAACAACAACAAAAATGCAACAAAAACAATTGAGGAAATACATAGAAAACGAACTTACTGGCAAAACAGAGTCTTCCTTTTTGAACCTCTGGCTCTTTGTCCACTCTCGGGTTTTTGGAAGGACTGTAATGGATTCTGAGAAAGAGACCTCATAGGAGAGCTCTTCTGTTATAGACGAACTGCCTTTATCTAGTCCACAGTCTAGACAGCTATTAGCTGAAAATAAGGGAAACCACATATGAATTCTGAACGTATGCTTGCATTCAGGACAGAGACATTAAAAAATTGAACCATGATGACAGAAGTCTTAAGAAAATAATAAAGGAAGTGCTTCAAAGAGGAATTTCAGTGTAAAACACAGTATGTTCCTGTTTTGTCTGGAGGAAATAACCCCTTAGAAGTAAAATCCCTATTTTCATGTTAGATTATTTTACTTGTTGCTTTTCGTGAGAAAGATAGTCAAGTTGTAACTTCCTGTTTATCAGGAATTACCAAGTTTTTGTACCCTATCCCTTTCTATCTAGGCCAGCAAACTCTGCTGGCACTTGTGTAATGAACAATTAAATCCAAAAGTTCCTGACAGAAAAAAAAGCTGTCTACACAGATTTTCAGGTCACTGTTGATGTATTTACAATCAGTGACATTGTGCATATATTTTACATGGTCACTTACATACATGCACAAATTTCTTACAGTTGCTCTTTCAGGTGCGTAGCATCAAAGCAGGACCCACTGCACAATCTTCTTACTATTTGAAAAATACTATTTCTACTTACTGCTCTACTTTAAACTTCAATTGATTCTTGAAATTAGTAGATGCCAAAGGAAAATTTCTGAAATCAGTACAGACAAGTCCAGAAATATCCTATTGTCATGGAATCCAAAGTATGGTAACAGGCTTGAGTTCCAGTGTTGTCAACTTTTATGACTCATCTCTCACATTTCAGGGCAATTTAACATTTTTTTATTAACGTCCAACTCCTGGACTTGCACAATTGGTACAGTATAATGGTTTTCATTAAAAGAGAGATCAAATTTCAGCCCCCAGGACTGCAGAGAAGATTTTACTAATGTGACACAACTGCATTCAAAAGCTGTGGAAATCAGAAGTTGAACTCAAAAGCATTACACATTTTATAAACTTGTTCATGCCCCATGATTTTTGAATAATTGGATTTACAGATGAAGGTACTTAATCACCTTCTTAACACATTTTGTTGTGGAAAACTTTGGAAACTCTGGTATGAAAAAGTGAAGTACATTATTAGATGGCTTCTGATCTGTGGTCATAGATGTTACTCAATGGACAAGGGATTTTAAGAAGCATTTCCAGACCACAGACCCTCTCTCTCCTATAGCCCTGGGTGTTTTTTCCCCTGTCTGTTTTAATATAACTACTTGCAGGGCAGAGGTACCAGCAGAACAGTGAAATGATCAGGCTGTGCAATCAAGATAAATGTCTGTAGCACTATATAAAAAGGTGAATATCTAAGGAACTATTTTAGAAGCCCTGTATATATAAATATATATATATATACACACACACATAAAATTTAATATAATTATACTAGTAATAAATTAATACTTTTAATTATCCTTTAGTTAAGCCCTGAAAAATGATGATGGAAAGCACATCCAAAACAAAAGATGGACACTGCCTTGGAAGGCCACTGACAGCTAATTGAAAAAAACAAGTAAAACAGAGCTATCATGTCCACTAGTGCTGTCAATAACTGTTAGGGCAAAGTTTAAGGGATGTCCAAACTGACACTATCAGTAAAATAGAATAATAGGGGAGAGCCAGAAAAATGGTAATTTCTAACGTTACAATATCTGCAGTACTGGAGAAGAAATATGGAGAATACATGCATCTTATTATGATTCTTAGCAAGAAAATATACTGTTGACATATTTTGGGCAAATTCTGCACCATATTGTTTGAAGGTTACATTCACAATCCCAGCCTTGCAATGATCAGTACATTTTAGGTATTGACACGTCATAGGCAGCAGTCTGTGTCTTTACAACACCAGTCTTGAATGGAAAACTTTGGTTCCTACATGACAATAAGCCGAAAACGTTCTAAGAAAATATATGCGGCAAAACCCTAACATGAAGGAGGGGTCTAAGCTCAGAACCAGAAAAGGATCTCTCTGTCTATCATTTTTCTAGGAGGAAGTGAACACTGATTACACGTTGGCATACTCACAGCTAACTGATTTCCAAACTGGCTTCTGCCCAGGAAGCTGGATACCATTAGAAGGAACTGGTGACACTGGAACTGTCTCAAATGTGGGCTGATAGGCAAGGAAAAATGATCAGACTACAGTGAAAGTCAATGTCTGTGGACAGAAACTGCTACAGTTTAAGAAACAGTGAATCATTCTCAGCTTACACTCTGCCAAGTTTAAACAACCTGTTGTGATTTTTCATAACTGAGTACATTTTTCATAACTGAGCCTCAGAATTAATCTTCCCCAGGCTGCACAGATTTGAATCATGTTGAGGTCAGCGATATTGCAGCTCACTGTAGCTAATGAGTCCTGCCCTGCATAAGGACTGAAATTAGCTAAATAAATTGCTGTATGTAACTGTACTAAGTGAAAGATCCTTTTCAAATTGTAATCCATCCTGTTTTTAGTCACTTTGCTCACAAATATTCTTGTGGACACTGACACATGCTGAACATCCCAACCACCTGGCAGACACTGGACTGTTCTCCACCAATAGGTTATATGCTAACACCGTATCAGAGAACTGAAAATATTGTTTTGAAGGGAAAAAAAACATTAATTTCATCATTCTACTGCAGAAATCATTCTGCAGTATATGAAAATGGGGGAAGTATGTGCTGCATTGTGGAGAAAGGGCTCTGACATCCGAGGTGACATCCAGGCAGAATCACCTCTCCCTGTCTTCTTGGATTTGCCCTTGTGCTTGACAGGCGTGGGCCTGATAAAGACAAATCCAAGCATGTGTGTGTGTGTATATGGAGAGTAGCAGCCCACCTGCACTTTTTTGGTAAACAAAAGGCAATAATTTAAAAATGCTCTGAATGATATCAAGTGAAAACCACACTACAATGCTCCCAGCCAGCCTTAAATATATGTTTTTTGGCTCTCCTTTGTTTCCTAGTTAGGGATCCCTGCCTGAAACCTGCTGCATCCCAACCCTGAATCTTAAGGGGCAGCCCCTGAATTGCTGAACGCACAGCTAAGAGCCCCTAAGAGACTGGAGCAGCAGCTCTTAAATTGCTCTCTAAATTGCTACATCGGCTGTTTATCACAAAGCTGCAGTGCCTCATGGCAGTATTTATTGTCTTTTCCTGATTAAAAAAATGTCACATGTTTAAAAGGCAGGCAGCTTTTCCAATTGCAAACCTGAAATAAGAGTACAGTTGTTTTATTCAGTTTTATCCCCTAAGTTACTTGGGTAACAAAGTCAAACGTAACATGAATACAATCGCTCCTGAGAGAGTCCATTTAATGGGCTGCAAACTTGATAGCAAACAGGATTTGAGTCACACGGACTTCCTTTGCCAGTATACCATACAAACCACTGATTTTTTTTCATGGAGAACTGTATGATGCTGTCATCATAAAATCACATAACATGTCTACACATGTTTTCCAGACATAAAAAAGTAATGTAAATTTCAGGTGGGAATATGGAAATGGAGAGGTCTGTAAAACTTGCCTCTTATGATTTCAGAAAATCAAACATAAGCATAATTATTCATCTTCCAGATGGAGGAATGAATGGTAAACAAGCAACGGGCTCATCTACATTTGCTACTCAAAATGTCTGGCCTTACAATCAGAATCAGAATAAATTCACTGTGAGTCTGGCTTATTGAGGAAAAGTCTTGCTCCATTGATACACAAGTGAAATCAACAGTGAAGCTGCTGCTGCCAGCAGCTTCTGCTAAGCACAGCTGGATTGGAAAATGGAGCTGAGAGCACAGCTCTGCCTCTCACTCAGCAGTGCCTAAAGGCTGCTAGTGCTTGTGGCAGCTGGATAGCAAGAAAACATTTAAAAAAACAAACATATTCTTCCTCTAATTTCCCAGCCTTCACAGGGAGACTATATAAAGAAAAAAAATCTCTTTTTCCTTTTGTCATAGTTTTAGGGTTTTTGTTATCGGTATTCCACATCATAACATCACGTAATGCACTGGGAGTTAAAGAGTAGAAATTTCCAAATGCAACCAACTTGCATTTGGGTACTAGGGCAGGAGCTTTTTATTTATTATCTTGTTTTGAATCTTAGGTCAATAGGGACAAAATCTTTTTAACAAATGATTCATTTTTTTACAAATGATTTTTTTTTTTTTTTTGGTTCTGTATTGCAAAAAAGATTTAAAAACTTTGGAATCTTATGTCTTAATGAATGCCAAAGGCTGAAGGTCAAATTGTGTCCTTACCCAAATTAGGACAGCGTTATTCATTTGGCTGGAGGTCCAGTCAGTGCAAGACTTCATATATCCTCATTTCTTACTGAAAGTGATTCAATAGAAAGTTCTCAATTCCTGATACTAAAAATGAGCCCAGTGTTTACTAGCATAACATACACAGGAATTTCCAATGGGGAGTGGAAACCAGAAGAGCAAGAAAAAGATGGAGATGAGATAGTCATTTCTTTAGTAGTTCACCTCCTTGTAGAAGACATAAAAATAATTTGTTGGAGCACCAAAGCAACACAGTTCCACTGCCAGCCCTACAGCTAAGGAAAATAAAAGCAAAAGAGGTAGCCCTATAGCTCTAATCAGGATACAAATTGCCAGTGCTTTAGTTAAATTCATATTTCCAAGTGGTGCCATCACAACTGCCTTTTCATGCAGATAGTTCTGGGTTAGTTAGCAATTCTTTCTTAATTAGGACATTATTTTCTCATGTATTGCTCAAGTAAAATTTTCAGAAAACTCTTGAGGAGTTTTAGTAGACCCCAACATATAGGGTTAGAGCTACGAACAAGCATGATACTTCATCTCCTTCCTCCAATAATAAATCAATGTTTTTCCATGAATTTATATTCTGCTGCTGATTTCTTCAAGCTTTGGGCACTAGCAGTGCTGACGGCTTCTGATGGAAGCAGCAGGGAATCAACAGTAAGGAAAATCAGGCCACTGTGATTAATAAACCATCCAATTTGAATCCTTGCAGCATGGCTGCCAGTGGAGCCTATTGATACCAGCCTTCCTGAAGTAGAGCACCTTATCTGGAATAAGGTGCTTCCCCAAAGTTCTTTCAGAGGGACAAAGCATCACAAGCGATTGATTTTGCCTTCAGCATTCACTACACCTTCCTACTAGAAGAAAAAGTAGGAAAATGTAGCTTCATTTCCTTTCACTTCAGTCCCTTTGGACTGTTCAGGTAACGCTCCTGCCCTAATACCCTTTACTTAGTGTTGATCCACACAGGAGCTGGCTGCCAGACAGTAACAGGAAAAAAAAGCCACACCAGTAAGCAAAGATTTTTCAGAACACACAAAAGAAAACAAAGCAAATCTTTCTCTGCTCTGGGATGTCAACTATTTATACAGCGTCAACAGTCTTGTAAATCTCATCTCAGGTGACCCTAGTGAGCTAATCACCTCTCATCATTAGGCACTGAAAAGAGTAATCCATCTTGTGTGCCATCCCTCTGAGCTCCTGTAACTCCCAGGTTGTTGGGAAGAAGGTGTAAATCTATCCTCCAAAAGGGGCAGATTATAGAGTTACCTGAAGCAATTACAGCTGTTTGGCTATTTGCAACGTATTTATTTATGCCCCACCTGCTCTCATTTCCTATCAAAAAAAATAATAATAATAAAAAAAAAAAACCAAACAACAAAACTGGATGAGAGAGCAAAGAACTTCCTGCATTGTCTTTATACCAGTATCTCTTCAGCAGCCATGCTGAAAAGACTTGCTCCTCACTGTCCCCTGCTGCTCTTGTTTTTTTTTTTTTTGGAGCTTTTTTTAAAATCCAGATCACTTTCCCAAACCAATTCATCACAAAGATTCTCTGACAGCTGCAGTGCCATGCTCAAAGACTCAGCTGAGCGTGAGGACCCGCTTTAGCTGCTATTGCCTCACACAGAGCTGTTCAGGATACTGAAACCTCAGCTAACACCCCCTAAAACGCTGGTCTGCTGCATTCTGCAAATGCACTCACACATCCTTCCATCCCAGAAGAGCTGATAATTAGGATGGGTTTTCTAAAGCCCATAAAAAGCAGAAGAGATAGGAGCAATGGTTAATGGGAATATTTAAAGGGAACCTTGCAGACTTTTAGAAATACAATCTGCTTTGTAGTCTCTTGGAGGGTGGCGATGGTGTTTGCTGCAGCTGTGTTTGTATATCTTTGTTCAACACTTAGGCAAGTACCCTGTAGAACTGCATATTTTTGTGGGAAGAAGTAAAGGTCTTAATTACTTTTTTCAGTCTTTTTTTTTTCTTTCAGGTTCTCACAATGCAAAACAAATGAGAGAGCTGAATTTTGGAGGATGTAAAACAATGAATTAAAAGACAATGAATGGGAAGTTTCTTATTCCTTTAACAAGTGAAAAATAGCAGAGAAAAGTTAACAGGTCAAAAAAAGATCAATACTGTGCCCATCTGAGTTACAACCATTGTTTGCCTGATTTAAATTTGTTAGAAAACTTAAGCTTTGATAGCATTATTAAAAATTATAAGTGCTTTAATGCATATAGATACTTGAAGCAGAAGAAGTATGCTAATCTAATAAGAAATGCCATCAGCTTTTTAATGTTCATGCAAACATGCTAAGCATTTCTCATGCAAGAAAGTTTGCCCACAGGAAACTACTGGGTGCTTATGGAAATATTTGTGGGATTTGTCTATCACATAGAGGTGAGGCTGTAAAGAGCCCAGGTACTTTTAAGTGGAGACAAACAAATTAATCCACTAGACATTATATTTTTTGTTATCTTAAAATAATTATGCAGCTACAATTTTATTTCTTCCTTCTCCCCTCCCCCCCCTCCCCTTTTTTAAAATTCATTCAGGATACCAGTTCTTGAGGAAAGGTAGGACAAATAGAAAAGCATAAAACAATTTCATATAAGAAGTTTCCTAGATTTTTGTAATAATAAAAAGTTTAATTTTAAAGGTGAATTTGTGAGCTTATTGGTGGTCCCCTAATAAGGTATCATGAGTCAGTCATCCAAAATCAAATGTTGCTTTGGGCTGAATATGCATGGCTGACTGCATTTACCTAAGTCAAACAGTGAAGGGATCAGAATTGGTGCTCTTAGAGCTATCCTCAGGGAAAAATGGATGAATCCACCAGGGGCAATGCTTGTTTCTGACGCTGTGAAATAAATGAATAGTTAATAGATTTTTGTTGGCTATGTAAGTGAAATGTAACTGCCAGCATACCAGTTGCAATTGTGCTGGCAGGTGTTTAATTGCTTATGCATATTTGAACCCCAGTTGCTTCATTAGAGAAGCTTTACTTCACTGCTGGGACTGTTGAGAAAATAGCAAGCGTCCCCAGAAGTTAGAAAAAATTTGAACAACTGCCAAGAGTAACTCATCAAGTTCCAAAAAATAAGGGAGTAAATGTTAGTCTTGGAAGGAGGTTTCAGGAGAAGGGCTGGCAACAGATACAACATTGTGCAGCAGGTTAGCTGCAAAATTGTCTGCCATCTATTTTATTTGGTTTCTTCCTTTCCTCTCAAAATGTAGCAAATACAGCACTAAAAGCCTGGACTTAGTGTTAGGAACTTGTATTGGCTGGCTGTGTACCATCAGCAAAAAAGATGGTAAAAAGATTCATGCATTACTTGTAAAACACTTAAAAAAAAAAAAAAAAGAAAAAAAAAAAAAAAAGCTCAAGACCATTCTTTTGAATTCGTTAGCTACTTACAGAAGAGTCATTGGTGCCAAAGATGTCTCGCACATCCCGGACCGTATGCTTGTTCTTCTTCCTCAGGGTCTGAGTGTATGTGTTGTACCTCTTCTGTACGGCAGCAGCTTGTGTTCGGGTCAGAGTGGACAGCAGGGCTTGGCCATCCTCCTCCTCAGCTCCTGAGATCAGGGTAGATAAGCCTACATCCTGCAGCCACTCGGCCTCCAGTTCCCCTTCTGTGGAGGAAGAGAGCATAACCTGGTCTTGATGGAGCAGGAGAGAAGGGCAGGAAAGAAGAGAGGTAGCGTGGAGGACTGCTGTGTCTGCCTTTACCTCCAGAAGGCTCCACTTCCAATCTTTCTTAGGCCAAGATTCCAAGTTTATTCAGCTTTTGTCACCATTCTACCAACTCTCAGTTTGACTGCACAACAGAGGTTTAGGAAAAGATCAGAGGAGGTGTTTTTGACCTGTACAATAACATCTTCATATGAAGAAGGCAGCCTGATGCAGCAAGTTTGCTAAAGGCCAACTCCTCATGCAAGAGAATACATCCTCAGTTCCCACTCAGACCATGTCAAATGAAACCATGTAAACAGAAATTAAATTGGTATTCTAAGTAAACAAAAATACTGAAGTAATGTATACAATACAGCAGTGTGTTTGCACACAAATGATGAGAAGATTAAAGATGCTTTAAAAACCCTCCATCAGCTGGTAATCAAACACTTTGGAAAGGTGACCAATGGAGAAAAGCTTGATGTTCAGACAATCCAATAGCCATTTGGACAAGATAACTAAGAGCCAGAGCCACTCACTAAAAAGCAAGTAGGGATAGGTATCAAAGAAGTCAGGTAGAGGTGCAAGGTGCAGAAATAGCTAACTTTTAGATGTCATCCTGATTTCTACTAGTTAAAGACTGGCTAATAATCTACTTCCCCAGGGGTTCTGGACACCCAGATCATTGACTAATACCTCCTTTTGCCTTGCCTAGTGCCAATTTATGAACCAGCTCCACAGTGAGATTATACACAGTGTGAAACAGTGTTTTCTGTCTTTGAGTTTCAGCTTGCTACTGCTACCTGCTACCTTAGATGAATATTTCCTGTCACTGTGGAGCAGGAAGACGCTTCCAATTTACCTTTTCTGGCTCACTTTGTAGTTTTAAGTTTTGTTGTCACTGCCTTTTCATTTATCTGCTTTCTAAAGTAAACAATTATAGTCTTTTTAAATCTCTCATCACAGAGAAGATTTTAAGAGCCTTCATTTTTATTCTGCCTGTGACCAATCCTGCTTCAGCAATATGCTGCTTGAAACAAAGCAATCAAAACAATAATTGTATTCCAGCTTTGACTTCAGTAAAGGTATTACAAATAAACACACCAAAGAGGAAATTGACTAATTTTCAGACAGTTCTATAAAGTAACTTGTCTATACGCTCACTGTTCCTCTTGCAGCACTGGTGTCAATGATACGCTCATCTTCTCACTCTTTCTTTATTGCCTCCTCTTGGTAAAATTGGACTGCAGGTAGATTGATAGACACCAGTTTACTTCACTTTGACTGTTTGATATATGAAAAAGAGAATTACAGTCTTGGTTGGTAGGGGCAAATGAAAGAGTGTACACATGTGCTATCACTGGCTTCACGGCTAACTGCCTTGTCTCTTCACAAAGCTCTACAAAAATAACTGCCTCTAAAAACACAGCTCTGTGTTAGGCTGAGGTTTGACCAGTCTTGTATGCCATGAAACAGATCATAGATGCTGAAAGGATCACAATGGAGACAGGAGGACATTCCTCCTCTGTCAGTTTTGATCCTGAGGCCATTCTGTCATCCTCTTTCTTCTTCCTAACAAGACTTCATTTCTGAGTGCTGCTGTCCTACCCACAACCATTCAAGTTTCATTTTCCAAATTATATTCATTTTGGCTTTTGTCCTGAAATTATTTCCAAGAATTTTGTTTTTAATCATACATGGTTTTTATGATGCAATGAAAAATAGTAAAGTAGACATGTAATTCTGTCTGTTTACCAGGCACCCTTGTGACTGTTTTCTCTGGCCTTTTCCCTTTTTCTGTTTCAGCCACTTACAAACATAGGCTAAGACAGAAAAAAACTCTCAAAAAGTTTATGAAAATAAGTTTAAGTAAGAGCTAACAAACCTATATTGTTTTTAAAAATATTATTTTTTATAGTAGTAGCTACTCATTCGACAGGGTCATTGTTGTTGATCCTGCTCCATCAGAAGATAAACAGACAGTAGAGAGGACCATTGGCCAGTACTTTTCTTTTGCTCTCAGAGACTGCTAGAAAATGTGTGCCTTTTTTTGAATTTCAAATATAAGCCCAAATATATCATCCCAAACTTCTAAAATGAAGTGTTAATAAGTGTCTGGCTGCTATAGTCCTTTTGGTTTCTTAAGGATTCTGCACCTTTTCTTCTCAAAGAGATCTTAACAGGATGATGAATATTTGTTTTTATTTTACACTGGGGACTTCCACATTGATTTTCAGTGTTTTGATCCTCGTCACGGAGTATTAACCTATTAGTATGTTAATAGAACTCATGATTATTTCCAAGATTTATAATCTTAGACTGAATATATTACTGAAGATAATAACTAGAAGAAGAACTCCCTGCTTGTGTGTGGGTGTATGTACTACATAAGTGTGTAAAACAACAATATAAAGGTAAATGAAGTGTGGAGATGTATTGCATTTTACATTGCAGTCACATCTTTAATTCAGGACAGAGAGGAAAAAATCAATGCAGTGTAATGAGGTGAAATCAGATGAAGGATAATATGGAACTACAGTACACTTTGCATTGGTATGAAGATTTAGCTGAGCAGTGATGAGAGCAACAGAAAAGTTTTTGACAACTGGTAAAATAGGCTCCTGCATTTCTTTGTCCTACTAACTTAACTGGCTTGCAACTTTCCCCTGATGTTGGGGAAAAGTCATGGACACATCATTCACACTGAAAATTGCATGAGGGAAATACCATGATGTTCACAATCTCATCTTGTGCTGGGGAACCCAGAACTGAACACGGCACTCCAGATGTGTCCCCACCAGTGCTGAGTGGAACAGAAGAGTCACATCCCTTGATCTGCTGGTGACGTTTTTCCTAACATAGCCAAGAACACTGATAGCCTTCTTAGTGGCAACAGCACGTTTTCCCAATAAGGGCAAACTGAGGCAGATTGTTTTTCTGAGTTCCTGTAACAATAATCATAATTTTTCAGTGTTACACTTCCATTTATCTTTATTTGAGATCACAGGCCAACAAAAAGAAGTGCAGTTTGGTTTTAAGCTGCCAGACCTCGTCCATTATTGAAAACAGACTTCTGGTAAATGGAGGTCTTCTACTTTTGTTCCCAAGAGAGGAGACTAGAACTAGTGAGTGGAAGTCATTCACCATGGAAACAGCATGTAGTTAGAGCTAGATACCTCTCTGTTGGATACTTATCATGAATGATTACATATCTGATTACTAAATAAAGTAACACCCTTTACCCTTTTCAACCCTTTTCCTGGTAGCAAAATTAATGATATCCTATTGCATGTAAAGGTAAGAAAAGCACACTTCACTCATGTTAACAACAGCATGAAGAGAATACACCATTCTTTCAAAATCTATCTTTAGATCAGCCATTCCCAGGCTACTGGCCTTGATCCTCAAAATGGCTGCAATAATCAGTGGGCCTTGACCTCAGAAAAATTTCAGTTCCGTCTTTCGTTAACACCTGGTATTTTGTGTTGTATAATAAAATATATTTGTAAGTGGAATCATAACTGGGAAAAGTTAGAAGACTTGTTCCAGATGTAATGTATAGAAGAGATCAATGAGTTTTAATAAGTAAGGAAGCTGAAGAATGTAGGCATCTTTATATTCAGACTCATCTCTAATATCTCCTTGAGTTAATCTCAGAGAAACAGGCAGCCACCAAACTGCTTCAAGACTTTCAGAACTTCTACTTTATATCCTACCAAAAGCCAGAAAGTAGAAAATTCCAATATATAATTGAACTTTTCTGTCCTTTAATGAATTTTGGTTTAGATTATTAAATGCTAGAGATAAAGTTTTCTTTTAGTGCTTTTCTTTCCTGACTCAAAGTAATCTGTATTTTAATCTTGCTCATAATAGGGAAAGAGAGAAAAGCATCACCAAAGAGATCAGGAAATGCTAAGGTGTCTAGAAGTGGTGTTTATGTGCTTACCATCAGCAGGCTTGAACTCCAAGAGTGTTGCTTCTTCAGGCCCATCTTCACTGCTCTCCTTGATGCTCTCCACTTCGCACCAGAAGTCCTCCATGGAGGTGCTGTCCACAGAGGCCTGAGAGTTGGAACGAGTGAATACTGGAGGACTTGTTGGCATTGACTCATTGGAAAGCATCCTGTTAATTCTTCGGCAGCGAGGAAGAGATTTTCTGAAAAGAGACAGAGATGAAAATTAAAAATATTTTACTTTTCTAATAGCCATGCAACCAGGGTTTCAAATGTGGCTGTACCAAGAAGGCCAGGAACAAGATGTTGGAAGCAAAGGACACAGTTCTGGTGGTCTTCATGATTTCTCTTGCTTATAAAAGTCATGATCGGAGATTTGTTTTCATCCAACAGTTTATCTCTTTAAAGACTTTTAATGTTTTACCTGAGAGGGGAACTCAGGAGATGCAATTTTTATTTCTAATACCGCTACCCTTCTAATGAGACAATGAAAAAGGATTTTTACTTCTTTGTGCCTCAGCTTTCCTTTCTGTCTCTTTCTGTTTTGTTTACTCACTGAAATACTTTTGAGGAAAAATAATCAGAGTTGGGAACACTGAAATTACAAACTCATCTTGTCCCCACTAACTGTGCATATTACAAAGAAAAATATGAGATTATTTAGACAGAAGAATAATTATTTTTTCCATTTGAAAATTCTGTTTAAAATATTTTTTAAAAACAACTTCAAAATAAATAAAATCTTCAAAAAAAAATCTTAAAAGTGAAATCATATATTTATTTTAGGACAAACAGAAGATTTCAATCACTGTTTAAAAAAATTGATTCACTAAAAATCAAATTTCAAGTTACAAATCAACACAAAGATTCCTTCTCTTAAATTAATTTTTGGACTTTTAGTAAATCAACAAACTTATCCCTTGTTTCTTTGTTCTTTTCTTTTCCCATTGTAAATTCATACAGGTGAAGACAGTTGTATAATTTCACAGAAAATTTTATGAAATACCCACTGCAAAAGTCTTATCTAACTTTGTTCTGTCACATTATTACAGCTGCGATACTTTAAACAAGTGTAATTACAGTAATTACAGTAGAAAGTAATACGAACCACCACAATATTTGTACAAAGGAGTCAAGAGGTAGCATAATTATGACTAGAGAGCTAGACTGCAGGAATTAATGGAAAATTATGTCATAAGGTCTTCTGGCCTTCACTTATCTGAATTAATTCAAATGCAGTTTCCCTTTCTCTTCCTTTCCTTTATGGCATCATCCTGCCAACAGCCCTTTGTTTAAAACCACAAACATCACTTTTACTCCGTTAAAAAAAAGATGCTTCCTTTTCAGTATTTCCCTCCTTTTCTAAGGTCTCCTAATGGATGTAAAAACACTGCAGTATATAATGAAGCTGACTAGATCTATAGTCCTGGGGCCTGCTCCCATCACTTGGGTGGGCTCAGGCATTCCTTCCATGCTAGCTCTGAGCTCAAACACAGCAGGGTGTAATGTGGACAATTTGGATGCAAACCTGCCTATATGCTACTAGCTAGCTGCAAAGCTTTCAGATGGATGACCAAACTTCAGTGGGCCAAAATGTGCTGTTGTGCTACAGAGACAAATATCCTCCAGGAAAAGAGGTGCCACTTTCAGTGCTTTTATCTTTTTTTCTCTTCTCACAGATAGCAAATGACTGTTTTTAAGCACAACACTGAAACTGTTATTAATTAGGATAAGCCCCAGTCATGGAACGTGAGAAGAACTTGTGACACACGTGGTTAAATCTATTGGATGCTCACCACATAGTCTTCTGCTGAGGGGACATGAGCTTTTAGTGTTTGTTCAACACAACTCAGGTGAATGAGGTACCTTGCCAATAAACCATTACTGCAATGGGTATGGGGCCTGGGATCTTTTTGCTTGGATTTGCCTTTCTCTCTTCCTTCAGCACCAGCAAGGAAACAAAACTGTGGGCCTCACAGATATCACAAGTATTGTGCCAAGTGTCCTGAAGCAGAGATGTTAACTAGGAGAAGCTGAACCCCTGAGAAACAGCCAGAAAAACTCTGTGCAGTCAGTGGGGAGAGGGCTGGGATGGGGAAGCAGTCCCTGCTAGCCAATTGCTCACTGCTATGAGAAGTTTTGCTCCTTTGTTTGAGAGGTGATAGCGAACACAAATAAGGAAAAAGGCAAAGCTTCCTGGCACTCTCAAGGCCTTTGGGGCCCCTTTCCACTCAGCACTGTGCAAGGAGAGAGCCTATGCCAAGGGCTTGTGTCCCTCCCCAACTTCCTCTGTAGCTTGGAGTTCTGCCTGAGCCCCCCACATTGCTGCTCATTACATATCGATACCAGTATTGGCCTAAAGTTTTGTTAAAAAATAAGTCTCCACATCTGCTCTAGAGCACTGCCCAGAGCAGCACTCGCAGAAATAACACTCTCACTGTGCTGGAGTCAAAGGCATGCTGGGATGAGCAGAGGAGTTTTTCCTTTTTTTTTTTTTTTTTTCACTTTGCTGCCTTCCATCACTTAGTCATGGTCAGGGAATTTAAACACTTCCTGCCCTCCCAGTGTGAGTCTTGACCATGACCCCTGTGCTCTTCGGGCACCACACCAGACTGATCCCTGGGCTTTGACTCCATCAGCACTTCTAACAGCTAACCCAAACCAGGGCTTTTCATTTCACCATATTAGGAAGAAAGAGGCTTGGCGGGTTGTTTCTTTTCTCCTCACAGTGAGTTCTGTAATATTACCATACCAAAAAGCTAAATGCAAAACAGATCACGTAACATGGCAACAACTGCTGTGACAACCAGCTTTACCAAATACGTCAAAGGTTACTGGGTAATTAATGTACATTTACAGCAATATTAAAAGTATGGAGCTATTTTGAAAATCAACTGAACAAAGTCTGCTGAGAATTTCATATCTGAAACTTGTGCCCAGATTAAATCTCGCTGTGTAAAATTCCTGTAACAAGAAAGATGAGGCGGAGATGCTTTATCCTTATTGGTAAACAACTGAAGCTTGCTTCCAGGTGGTCTGGTACTAATCTTCTCCAATTATTCTCGGTCTCATGTGCTGGAAAAGTTCTCTGGCTGCTATTCTGACCCATATACCTGGAGCTTCTGCCCTGGAGGAAGTGGTCTTGTTTTATGTAATAATGGCGGTTGTCTCCACTTCCTCTACTCAAAGTTGTTAAAAACAGTTTCAGGAAAAAGGAGAGAATTCCCACTGAGGAAGCAAAGCATATTCCTCACTGCTTTTAATTCTTTCTTGGAGGACGTGAGTACTGACTCAGCATGCCTGTCTCAGAAATAGCTCAACATGCCCAGGTTGGCTGTCACTTGGGAACTCTGGTAGCCGGAAACCTATGTTCCTTATATCTTTCTCAGCCTTGAGGTTTTTTTGGTTTGTTTGCCCTTTTCCTCAGTGTCTACAGAGAAATTTACAAGGATATTTTTTTTCTTCTAAGCCAAGTCTGTTGTTCTTACAGAAAATTTGAACAGCAGTCTGGTTAGACAAGGACTAATCACAAAGCTCATGCTCCATTTCCTCTGGTACCTCACACATGCGGGCAGTGGTGAGCTAATCTGAAAGGCTGACTGAAACTGAGTGCAGGAAGGGTCTCAGATCTGGTTTCCTAGATGGAAAACACTGGTAGAAAAAGATGATGAAGTACCAAAAAAAATTACAGTGACTTCACTGAGCGAGTGAAACTGTTTTCAGGATGCAATTATAAACAAAACAAAACAAAACCCCATGCAGATACAAACCAAAATACTTGAAAACAAAAGAAAATGAAAGAAGGGAAAAGTATACTACAGTGGTTAATGTTATCAAAGAACCCTTCTATTGCTGGGAATCAGTCACACAAGAAAGGGTTGAAGAGTGCCAGTAAGGAGAAGCATGATGGTATCTTGTAGAGAGCGAATTTTGCAAAGAAGTGGGGTATTTCCATGGGACATAATGAGATTGATTCGTCTGCGTGTGACTCTAGTTAGCAATTTTGTTGTGTTTGTAATGCTGATAAAATGCAGTAGCAAAGCAGGTCCACTGAACCTATGATTTTTGTTTTGTATATCGAGCAGCAATAAGCTGTTGGGGGTCTGCCAGCACACATTGAGTTCAGGATAGCAATGGTAAATCCAGTAAGCACTTCTTATCCTATCCCCAAAGCAGAGGTTAGTCACACTGCATGAAGAAGTGGTTCAGTGACACTTAATGATTGCTCATGGGCTGACTAATGAGAAAGCTAGGCTTGTGTTTTCAGTTTAATTAAGTAATGGGTGGTAAAGAATCCATAAAACAGACAGGGAGCAATAAAGCCACCTTGTAGTTAAAAACAGCATTCAATCCTTGTTTACACAGAGACAGAACATCTTATTCTTGTGGATCATTACGTTTGATTTAATTCAGTGAGTCCTGAATTAAGTTCATCACAATTAGTCACATTTACAGGAAAGGAGAAGAAGCAGGAAACAAATTATCCTGGCCATTTGAGCACCAAAAGCCACCTTTGCTTATTACAATCATTCTATCAGTGTACTCACTCATTCCAGTGAAGTCAGTAGTGCCTGAATAACGCAACAGCAGCAGAGTACTTTGTTGTTGTCTGTCTCCAATCTTTCTTACAGTTTATCATAACTATTACTCAACTTTTGACAAAATAAACAATTACTCTCTTTCTGCTTAACTTTTCTTGGATGTAGAAAGGGAGATAGTACCTTGTATTGGCAGAGAAACAACATTTCTACCTCTTAGCTAAGAACTATGTTTTTGTCTGTTTTGAATTTTTAGGAAGCAGTCATGTACCAATGTTTCCTTTTTCTTTTTTCCTCAAATGTGTAAAAGCTCCAGGCAGAGTCCAGCAACTGGAAATATTACCTCTGTGCACAGTTCACAGCTTGTTTTCAGCCAGTACTCTTCCCCCAAATCTCTCATCTTCTGCTTCCTTCCTGATGACCCGATTTGCTGTCTGCTTGCTTCCTTCTCTCTGTTCTCAGTGGCTTTTAATCACAGAGAGGGGTATATGTCAGGCAACATTTCCCAACTCCATCTGCTTATTTCTCTTTCTGATTATCTTGCAGATGTTAGAAAAAATGTAGGCAGTGGACTCTAAAGTTTCATTTTTCTTTCTCTAACATCTAGCATTTGACCTGTCATGCTCATTAATTGCACTGAGGTGTCACAAGCCTCTCTAAGAACAGAGTATTTGAGTGAGATGCAAAATGAAACTTAACTTCAGCAGTATTTTTTACATCCTCTTGCCTAGTGAAACTCAAAAATCATATTAATCTCACTGGTCTGTTACAAAGCTGGGTTTGAAAATAAGCTGAGCTATCACATTACTGTATCAGCTATATTCAGTACTTTGTATGCCTTTGTATTCCACAAAACATTCGGCAATTGATACTTCTGTAAATAATTTTATTTCCAAAGATCCTTTTTATCTTTGAAAACACCTTTTTTTTGGACCAAAAAGACTTGTTTAATGAGTCTTAGGATTTAAAGATTTAGTAGAGAAAAAGCTTGTAAGATTTAAAGGACTTGCAAGGCTTAAAATAATTTCATTTATTTATTCATAACTAATCTTCAGTTCTGCTAGTAGCAGTCAGGACATTCAGCTGTGGAGCCCGTATCTCAGTGTTACCTGCACTATCTAAAAACGCATTTCACCTTGTCTTCTTCAGCTCTCTGATGCAACGTTTTCGTCAGTGGCACGGAAGACCCCCATCTACAACAACGACCACATTGTGGCTGCCCTGAGGCTGAGCGTGGAGATTGCAGAATAATCTCTCTGTTTGTGTGTGTCAGTGTGGGGGCTCTCACAATCAGACCCTTTGAGCTAGTGGAGAGCAGGGAATATGCTGTCTAGGTATTGCCTGCTGGCAACGATGACCTCTGGGGACATGACCCAGACCTCTCCTCCATGCTGGCAATCACATCACTTCAGTGCTGGCCTGATACAACAGAGACAGTGCACTATATGGCTTCAATGCATCTGCCAAAATCTGAAAGGGACTCTATTTTGTCTTCATTGTCCTAACAAAGCTGTTCCCAAAGGGCAGCAGGGATTCCCAAATGATTAACACTAACAAGAGTATGTTGTTATCCCTTTTTTTTTTTTTTTCCAAGTAAATTGGAAGGGAATTCTTTTCTCATACGTTAAGAGGCAGCAGAACATGCTGGTTTTGAATTCTTAAAACTTAAGGATGAGCAATCATGGCAGAATACGGTAGATGCAAATCACAATTGCTATGGACAGAATAAAAAACATCTAGACATGGCCTACAGCAGGCAAAAGTTATGTCTGTGAGTAGCCACATCTTAAACATATTTTGTTATTAGAGTTGACAAATGTTCTGTTCTGTTGGTGCTTGCCTAAGTCCAATTAATTTTGTATGCAACACATCCACACATCTAAGGAGGACCAAGTATTTCCAGGAAGAAACATAGGCACATGGAGCATGCACTGTACCAGAGGAAACTCCATTCTTCCAGGAAATGTTTGATCTATTTTGCATGTACAGTACAAATGCTTTGTGCCTGAGCACTGAACCCAGGGAATCTGATAGTTCACTGTACATACACTCTATGCTGATCAAGCCCATCAGGAGCATTGGGCTCACTGCTTGTGCACTCATGCTGAGTAGATGTCTCAGAAAAGTTCTAGTTGTCTGGCAGTCATCCAGAGATATTGCTGTATAGCTGAGCACCCCAAAATCCAGGGTAAAACCTTCAGATTCCACACAAACATAATTTAAAATCAAGATATATGATGGCCCTAAACATACTACTGTAAGGTTACAGGTCCTTGGCATGAGTTACAGAAAGCACAAGGCAGACACATTTCATTCTGTAGCTGAGTGCAGGCAGCTACATAGGGTATCTCTTCAAGTAGCAAGCAAAAACGAAACAATCATATGAATGAGAAGGAAATGGGGGAGCACAATTGCATTAGATCCTATCTAAATTCTGGGACTGCACCAGCGCTGGTGCTCAAATGAGGATTAAATCATTCAACAAGCAAAGAAGCAAACCAAGCAGAATCCATAGGGAAGGTAAACAGGACAGTGTTACAAGATTTTTGGGATTAGTGCCAGAAACCAGATTTTTTAAAGGGAAAGAAATATGGACACATTCATCAGACTTGAAGTAAGTACTGAAACATAAGGGGTCAAACTTGCTACAGCTCTCAGTACACCCTCCAGTTTTGCCTCCATTTATGTCATATTTGTGGAAGGATATCTAATTATTTTTATTTTAGAGCCTTCTAAATAAGTTGTCCCTTCAACTAACATGCATATTATCATTAATGAGCTCATATTTTTTATAGAACTTTGTTTCTCTAAAGCACTTCAAGAGACAAATAGAGTCATTTTGGCTTAAGGAAGCATCATAAAGAACTGGACCATACTGTCTCCTGGAAGGTTTCTAATGCAATTACATATATCACAAATGCAAGCTCTTTAAGTCCCTGACATAAGCAAAGAAAGAGGGCATATACTTCCTGAGAGTGAACATGTAAACTAAATGGGAGCATGAAGTCATGCAATATGCTTTGAAGTTTTCTCTGTGCTTAGCTTTAAGTCAGCTCCAGATGTTACTGTCTCCTGTCCTATAATCAATACACACTTTTAAGTAAATACTTTTTTTTGAAGGCTTCAGGACCAAAGCAAACAAGCCATACTTATTTTCCTAAGACAATGTTTTCCTTAAATGTGTTTTAATGTATACAAGAGGCAATGACTGAGCTGCAAAATATGAATGCTGACTCTCTGAAGAATTCATTTTTATTTTAGTCATAAATTTTAACAGTTACCCTGCGATCCACATAAAATAATTTTGAACATGATGCTTAAAAATATTCTTGGCACTGGACTTAAATGATGTTGAAATGTACATTAATTTTTTAAAGCTGAGCAACACGTTGAATATTTATTTCACTGAAAAAAAATACTTATGAAGGGAAGATACTTTAAAATATTTTGACTGAGTGGGGAGTAGCTTCACACTGTCATTATTAAAATCCTGGATCAGATTCTCAGCTAGTTATAAACTGTTACAGCCTCACTGGCTTAATTTATCCCTTATGTTTAAATTCAGAACATCCTTCTTTGTGGTATTGCTAATTCTGAAGTTATTACAAATTACAAAAATTGCATGAAAAACATTACTTCTCACCATCTCAATTTTTCTCTGCAGTTCTGGATTGGCTGTCAGGCAATTCTGAACCCTCAGCTTGTATTTTCCATGGTGTATTGTACTTTGTGGCATACTGAATCAGTGAGAAGGAATGAAAACTCTGCTGGAAAATGTTGTAGCCACACAAAAACCAAGATGTGTGCATAATTCTATTTTTTGCCACTCAAGCACATTTGTAAAGATTGTATGATTTTGGAAAGAGTCCCACATTTGCTGAGTAGACTCTACTTTTGTTAGTGAGACTGCTTAATAACTCAGTGTAGTTGAGGTATCTAGAAGAATTACCTCAAAGAACTATGTTCTTATTTTTACCAGAAGAAAAATGTTCATGTCATCTAATATAGAAAGCACAGAAAAATAGTTTTTCAGCAAGTTGTCCGTTGATTACTCTTATCAATGTCAAGAAAAGTCTGTGACTTTATCCTGAATGACTTGAGCATCTCTACTACTATCTTCCTTTCAGTCCATCTGCAACCATTCCCAAATTGTTCCTTTTCTCCTATCTCTTCAATTTCCCAGAAGGCAAATGTTGCTGTGTTGAGTGAGAGCCTTGAGTAGAGGTAAAGGCATTTGAGAAGTGCTTTCTGCACAGAGCCATGTGGAGGAGACACCAGTACAGCACAGTGGGACTACAAACACTGGGAAGGGATGAGGACTGCAGCTGATGGGTGTGTTTCTTCAGTGGCATTTGACAGTCATATTTCCTTATCAGAAACAGTCACACACCAGCCTCTCTTTTCAACCAGTTATAAATATTTACAAAAAGTTCAGGACCAAAACATACTTCAAATTCTAAAAAAAAAATAAAATTATCAGAGCACCCTAAGCAGATAGGTCATATTAACAGAGGTAAACCAACCTTCTTGGCTTTGCTGAAGACAGTGGAAGTTTCACCTTTAGGCCATAAAAAGCAAGCTACATTAAAACAGGATTTGACTAACGTTTTTGAGGGAAACTGAACAACTAATTTCTTATTAATAAATTCATCTTTATTTCTCATTTTAAAATTAGATAATATTACTTATTATTTTATTACTCATTTTAAAATTAGATAATAACATATTATTTGGTAACTTCTCCAGTCAAGATAGCAGTAACTACAAGCATAGCTGTGTAAGCCTAAAGACAAAGCTGACTTTTTAACAAAAAGGTGCAGTTGACTCCAGTTGGAAATTCATTTAGACAATTTTCATTTATAATATAAACACAGAAATGTGTTGGCAAGAAAATATTTTGTCAGATAAGCCTATGAGAGTCCTGTTCAGAGGATGGGAGATGTAACCAAAACTGAGGACAGAACAAAGCTGAAGAGTAGAAGCTTAGAGTTGAAGGAGACAAAGTCAACAGCCAGGGGACACCAAGTAGAAGATCATAGATCTCCAAAGAACAGACATTTGCAGAGGCCATGGTGGACCAAAGATAAAATTTACTTTATTATATTCTCCAGTTTTCAACATAAGAACAAAGAGCGAAACAAAAAAACTGCTATAAAGTTCCTATCAATTAACTATAAAAGACATTCTGCAAACTTGAAATGATTTCTATGTTCATTATAAGGTGATAGAAGGAACATCTTCATGGGAATTGTCAAAGCAACGCCTTAAACTTCAAGTGGCATTTTTCTAATTTGTGTTTGAATGTTTGTATTATTTGTCTATGAAAAAAAAAGATCTTTCTATGTCAGGATCCAAAACATCAATGATGCTTCCAAGCAGGACACCAGTGAGAGATGGAAATATTTGACTAAGTTACATTTCTTTGCAATGTCTATAAAAAAGGCAAATATTAGAATAAGAAAAACTGGGCAACAGCTATAGACAGTAACCAGCAGATTCCTGTTTTCCTCAACTACACTTTTTTCTTTTGCTAATTTTATTTGAAAGACCTATCTGAACTATTTCATCCATAAACATTCTGAGAGAAGCTGCAACATGCCAGGTATTTCAAAGCTAGATATTCAAACACATTGCAGCTCTTGAAACTGTTGAAGCTAGAGACCACTAATATTTACAAAACATGATGCCATCATTTGCAGTTCCTCAGTGATATGAGTAATTCTGAATTCTATGAGCAGCCTTACTGAAGCCAGACAAATGATTTTTATGCATAAGGTTTGCAAGTTAATGTCTTTTAATACTGACACTGAGAGAGTAAAACATAGCTCTTGGAAATCTTTGAGGAAGTCTCAGAAGAAATCTCACTGGAGGAAAGTCTTCAACAGAGAAGTTATAGCTTCAGTATTAGCTTCAAACATATTAACAAAGGTATGAAATACCTTTTAGTGTTATCCTGGGAAGTACAAACACTGGATGGCCCAGAACTATGCCAGGAAGAATTATTTTTCACTAGCACAGTGTACTGCAGGAAGGTATTACTTTTGACTATTTTGAGTTACTGGTTTATTCTGGCTTCTTCTAAGCTGTTCCTGTAGCTCTCCTTTATATACTGAAATGCTGCTATCAGGTCACCTCACAGTTCTTCTCTCCTCCAAGCTGAAGAGCCCCAGCTCTCTCAGCCTGTCCTCACAGGAGAAGTGTTCCATTCCATGGGTCATTTTTGTGGCCCTACTCTGGATACACTCCAACAGGTCTGTGTCTCTCCTGTACACAGTACTCCAGATGAGGCCTCAACAGTGCAGAGGGGCAGGATCACCTCCCTTGACCTGATGACCATGCTTCTTTTGATGCAGTCTAGGATACGATTGGCTTTCTGGGCTGCAAGGGCACATTGCTGGCTCATGTCCAGCTTCCCATCTACCAGTACCACCAAGTCTTTTTCAGAAGGGCTGCACTCAGTCTTTTCATCCCTCAGCTTGTATTGGCAATGGGGGTTGCCTTGATGCAGGTGCAAAGATCTTGCATTTAGATTTGTTGAACCTCATGACATTCATCTGAACCCGCTGCTCAAGCCTGACTAGGTCCTTCTGGAGGGCATTCTGCCCCTCTGGTGTGTGGACCACACCCTACAGCTTGGTGTCATCAGCAAACTTGCAGAGGGTGCACTTGACCCCACTGTCGGTATCACTGATGAAGATATTAAAGAGTATTAATTAGCCCCAGCACCTGTAGAAGCCTTTCTTGTTCTTTCTGGTATCCCAAGCCAAGTTTAGTTCAAGCTTGTCCTTGGCTTTCCTGACCCCATTCTTACACAGCCTTGCAACTTCCTTATACTCTTCCCTGGTACCTGTCACTTTTTCCACTGCCTGTGCATTTTCTTCTTCAGTTTGACCAGCAGGTCCCAGTTCAGCCATGCTGATTTCTAGCCTTCCTTTTCAGATTTGCTATACCTGGGGTAAGAGAGCTCTTGTACACTGAAGAAAGAGTCCTTAAAGATATACCAGCTCTGCTAATAGAGACAGTTTGTGATTTTAAAGTCAGGTACATTGTGAGTAATAGAATGCTAATCTCTAACTCCTGCAGAGCATAGCTGAAGTTTGTAGCTGAGCTTTGTAAACCCCATACATATTTTTGGCTGGATAGCCTCTAAAAAGTAATTAGTATTGCTATGCAAACACAGTAAATCATATCTGAAAGCTCACATGCTCATGTCAAATGGGTACAACTAAGCTGTTTCTGTGCCCTTTGTCATGGTGAACACATGCACTTCTTCCCACTTCTCCTAGATAAAAGCCATGATCTATGCTAGGGGATGAAGATTCAGAGGGCATTCATCCATCTTTTAATGATCATGTTTGATCTTTCACTACACAGGCACCTTATGAATGTTGTGAAGCTGTAATATTATCCTTTCCATGAGGACATCAAATTACTTATCCATGCTTTTGATAAAGTGCATCTTGATTGAACTGTTGCAGCTCACTAACTCTGGCAGATTTCCAGTCAAGGGCTATATTTACATCAGTTACAATTGATTCAAAATGCTTCCACAAGATTTTGAACAGGCTAACACATCTTCACATGTTTAATCAAAAACAGAGTCACTAGATAGCTTTTCAGTAAAACAAAGGAATAATCATGATTAAATCTCTAATTTTTTGGTTTCAGTTGGTATCCTTAGTTGGTGTTCAGCCACTGCTTGGTCTAGTGTCTTTTCTGTCCCTCCAGGCACAGGTTATGAATTCAAAAAGGACCAAGACGGACAGTCACCTAACTCAGTTTCAGAAGCAATTGAAGAGTTTAAGGTACAAGCCCTATTCAGCTACAGGGAGGGTAAATGCTCCTGAATGCAAACTTGGTTTTGAAGGTGATACTGAGGCTTTTAAGTCATTTGAAATGAAGACATTTGAAAATTTTGCTTCAATTTTGTTACATGCTATTACACTCATTCTCTTTTTCTGCAGACATTCAGCTTGCCCAGCTTCCTGGAATTTTGACCACCTAAATTCAAGCCTTATCTTTTAAATTTGGCTGTGATTGAAACAGCTGTTATTTATTCTTTTGTTTGGCACGAGTTTCTGCAAGATTGCCGTAAAGTCAGTCTGTTTGTATTGTAATGTACTGTTAATCTCTTTTTCCTTTATGAAATACACACACAGTACCCTAAGGGAAAGATCATTATATATCGTTTCATACATACATATATACATGAATACACAGCAAAGATTCAAACAAAGGGAAGGAATATTTTAGTAATCTAGAAGAAGATGAATCCTTTGTGAAAAAGCCACTTAACATATGTAACGGAACGTTTCCTAAGTCATGAACCAAGAGATCAACATTAATCTGTTACTAAATGGAAGATTAAGTTGAGATAAAACTTTATTCAAAGTCTATTTGTGTAGGAGAAAGATGTATCAAATTAAGAGGCTGCCATATCGCTGTGATCACTTACGCATAGTTCATTTTAAAAGGCTTTCTCCTGAAGAGTAACTAAAACTTGAAGAAATTTTGATAATGTTTGATTCATCTTTATCAGAATTTGGTGATTATCTTGAAACAGCATTAACAGTAGATAATTCTAGCTATTTGGAAACATCTGCATTTCTATGTCTCAGAAATGTTAAGAATTAGGAATCACTTTTGAAGTGCATTGCAAAGCCCTGCCTGGAAAAGCCCTAGCATCTAGGAATGTTTTTGTTTTCATTGCATGGACTGGATCACCTTCATTGGGACCAATCAGAAGAAAAACCAGCAATTGAGACCCCTCAGAATTCTATTAATATGAAAAAGAAGTTGCAAAATCTGGGTCCCGTAATGACATCTTATTTGCTGAAGAAAAATCTCTTAGTGCTAGAATTTTAACTGTCCAGTAAAAATTTCAGAATGAACCCGGTGATCTGATTCTTTTATTTGAAATATTCTAAAACAATAACATAGCTAGTGTAACTCAGATCACCTGGGACAATAGCTGCCTGGATTTCCTTTCAGTGAAACTTTGTGTGTGACAAGAAAGTACTTGTTCTTTCCTTCTAATCATTGTCAACTAAAATCTATTCTGTGCTCATCGTATTGGATCATGATCATCATACTGTGCTGCTCTGCAGCATCTCATGCCACTCGAGACTTCCCTTTGATACTAGTATATGTCTTGTGATGCTTCTACGGAGGAGACAACAGGGGAAGAAATCCTTGAAAAGTTTTCCCCAAGGCAAGGAGAATTATTTCTGTCAGAGGTCATGACCCTGGCTCACGACATTTTACTGCAGGGAGACTTTGGAACTGGAAACATTGTGTTGGCCATTTCAGTGTTGGCTAACTCTAAGGGAACAGGAGTTCCTTAAATGCAATTCCTCTAACGCTCCTTATCTTTACTCTGGAGATGTGGAGATGTAAACACCACACTGAACAGCCATCGGGAGAGAAAATCCCTGGAATTCCTACATGTGGGATGAGAAATCCTGCCCCTGAGTGCTGGACTGATGACCTATTGTCTGCATTTTCATTTATTTAGGCTCCATAAATAAGCTTCCAATTTGATTAAAACAATATGGACATGTCCTTGTTTTCAGCTCCCTTGATTTTTTCCAGTTTTCACGACAGTTTTCAACTGTTTTAACTGCTGCTCACCACCAGACCTTTTTGCTCTGTACCAGACAGAAGCACCTTCAAATGGAAAGCATCCATTAGAAAAAGCCAACAAATCCCTGCCTGCTAGCTGTACAGAACCAAGACTTGAGCACAACTAATGGGGATTTAGATAAAGTATTTGTGACTGTAGAAACACTTTGCCTCATTTAGCTATGTAATCTATATGAGTGTATCACTTAAACTGTCGGACCTCATTTTCCTGCCATTGAATGATATACCATGAAAGCCAGGTTTCTATAACCCTCTACTTGTGTGCAAGTTAAATTACAGACACAAAACTGAATTGAAATACACAGCAATATCACAAACATCTGTATGACATTCAAAATATAAAGGCTAAAAAAAGGCAAATTTTTGAATAAAAGCAAAAAAGGGGGGAAAATGTGATTAATTTGATGTGAAATAAAGGTTTTTCTCCCTCTGGAACATTATTCCATTGACATTTTAAAACAGCATAAACAGTGAGGAAAAAGTTGTACTTCAACAGAGTATAATACTCCAGAAACACACTTTGTCAATAAAACCTTAAACAGGGGTGTATTATTAGGTTTTTGTTATTTTCATGCTATTTCAACTCGAACCAAAAAAACAACAACGTCCATATGCCTATCTTGCAGTCTCTTTCACTTGCACTTTGTCTAGTTGTTTTTCTGCAGTGGATCTTTTTTTTTTTGTCCCCCCTTTCCTGCCTGGAAAAGCTGGAAAATTCCACTAGTGATAACTCTGTCAGCTTACTCCCTCTCCTGTCACTCCTTATTTAAGAAAACAAGAGGGAGGGAGCAGGGTCTGTGAGGCTAAGTTATTGATTTAGTAAATTCTGCAAATCTTACCTCGCAGCAGAACAAATCCTTGGTGCTATCCTTAAGGGAGCAGGGCAGAGTCCTTCTGAAACTCAACTTCTTCATGCTCCTAGCGGCAGTAAGTTCTTTCTCAGCCTATGATCACAAAGTTGCTTATTCTGGGAGCTATCTGACAGCCTGTGATAGGATATTCTGCCTCTAGTCATACAAGGGCTGTGAGAACAAAGAGCGGTGGAGCTTCTGGCCCTTGTGGGAAATGGACTGACACTGCTCCATCACTATTTAAAGAGTAGATGCCTTCAGGATAAATCCTCTTAGTGTGTTTTCCTGTTTGTGTCAGGACTTAAGCCTTTTATCCATTTCCTAAGAGAAGAAATAAAAAAGCAATCAGTGCTAGCTGCACTGTAATTCAGGAGAGTCTGTGTGGGGTAGCACAGAAAAAGACAGAGCCAATTTATGTGTTTTCTGCTAAAGGGATATAAGACATGGCCATTAACATAACTCCAAAATTGTAAATGACCAGATGAAAATTAACGAGGAGCTCTCTCCAGTGCACAGTGCCAGCTAAGAAAGAGAGCCAGAGTACAGCTATTAAGATATCAAACATATATGGGGAAGCCTTTCTTGCTTTTTTTTTCACAGTGGGAGGTGCAGATGAATGCTGTCAAAAGTAAGCACCAGGTTTTGCATAGACTGGACCACAATTGTTTGTTTTGCCATGTTAGGTAAGTTCTTGAAATTCAGGGATGATAGAAGTTGCAGGTTGGGGAGGGCCCATGTGCAGACTTTCTTACCACTGGAGGTTACTGCAGTAAAAAGAGGCCCAAGAAACATGGAAAACGTTTGAGATGGTCCAACTAAATTCCCTCCACCAAGCTTACTTATCCATTGAAATACTTAAACTGATCTCTCAAAAGGAAATCTGACTTTATGGTTATAAACTTTCTGTTATTCTTCACTTCCTCTAAATATATAGCTAATGATCTTCAGCAGAAAAAATTGGGACTATTAGCTGCCTGGCAGCTAATATTGCTTTGTGTGGAACAGCAATGTGATGCTACTCCAATCCTCCCAGCTAAATGCATCTACAGTGTCATCTCCCACAGGCATTCCATCAGAGGCTGAATATTCATAAGACTACCCCTCCTTCCTTCAAGGATGTCTTCTCCCTCTTTTAAAAGTAATTCACTGCTCCTTCAGTTACTCTCTTTAAACTGCTACTGTACGAGGAAATTAAAGTCATTTTATACTAAATTCTAAGCATTGTACAAACAGATACATATAGTTTAAATAAGTAGAGATTAAAAATATATAAACATAAATAGAGGACTGTCTTTTCCCAAAGTTGCTCTCTGATGAGATTTACAAAAGCCTTGGTAACCTGTGGTTTCCTAGAAATTAAGGTGAGATTTGGTTGCATTTGGTAAATGTGACAGCAATCCAAATCCATAGCAGCTCACTGCCTGTGTGGTGAAGAAAAATGCAGGCCAGGAGGGAGGGGAAGAAGCAAGACCAGCTCACCTGCAGAAGGTGAACGCAGTAAACTTATCCTCTCTCAGGCTGCTGTCAGCAATTAAAACTCTTCCTGTGTCACAATAAGCACCAGGTCATCTCATCCAACACTAGATATTGAACTGGGATGTGTGGGTTAAGGCACTACATGCCATAGGCTCCTAGTGGCAGCCAGTGGAAAGGAAACCACCTCCAAAGAGCAATTCAGCTCAGCTATGGAAGAGATGTCTGCCTTGCTGTCCATAATAGGAGGGGACAGTGAGATTCTCACAAAGAACTGTTAAAATCTGGAAGTGGTTAACTCCTCACTGGGCATTTTGTATACTTGAAAGCAAGGGAACAGTGAGCATCTCTCTGCCATGCCCTTGCATTTAACTTGCCTCCAAAATACGCTTTTTTACTGAACTACAATTTAAGTAAATCTTGAAGTCAAAAGTCTTGCCGTGCTTTAAAATCTTTTATTTATTTATTTATTTTTTCTCTGACTGTTTCTGGACCAGCACAAGGGTGAGTCCTAATCACAGCTGTACTATGAAAAATAAACAGTGGTGAACTCATATACACAGGTGTTCTACTGAAGCTGACAGGGATCTGAATTTGACAAAGATCTGCCTGCACTGGTATCTTAATTCATAAAATCATTAAGGTTGGAAAGGAACTCTAAGTTCATTTAGTCTAACTGTCCACCTGCCACTAATATTGTGCACTAAACCATGTCCCTAAGTACCACATCATTACATTTTGAAATATTTCAGGAAACATACTGAATGTCATACAACTGACAGCTCCTGATACATGTGGCTTCATCCTATTCTTTATTTGAAAATTAAATGCTAAGAAATAAAATAGACCTCCTGTTGACTCCATTTTATGACTGCAGAAATATATAGGTTGTCCTTACAATGAGACAAATGCCTAATCTCATTGCTGCATCTGGATGTAAAATCCAGTCCAAAACAATTTGCTATTAAAATTGTCAGGGCTTTGGCCAAATGAGTAATTGAAAAAAATCTTCATCTAAAGTTCATCTGAAACACAGCCATTTTCTTCTCACGTAGAAATTCAGAAGAACAATAAACAGTTTGATCTCAATGATTTTGACTTTGTTTTACTTTTCTGTTCAAAATTAAATCTACATAAATTAGAAACAAAACAGTTCATTTAGAAGATGTTGCAATGATATGTTTCAGCTTTTTCTGATTTTGGCTTCTTTTTTTCTTGGCTCAAAAAATGCTCTGTAGGTTATTCTGATCAACCCAACCCAAACTTCTTTCTCCCTCAGAAAAAAAAAATCCTTTCTTTTTTTGATCCTGCTTCTAAATACAGTCTTCTGTTTTAACAGGTCACTGCTGCTGGGGAATTGCTTTGAGGACTTGTCTAACTGATGTCATATGGCAAGCATGAAAATAAAACTACAAGAAAGGAACTGGAAGAAATATTATTGGATTAATTATTCCACAGAAATTAAACTGGCATGATCCTAATCATGTAGTGGTTTCCTCTGAAACATGACTTCTATTTCCAGGGTCTCTACATATTGATCTATTCCATCTGCTAGTGAGCAAAAATCAGAGGCTCTTCTCCAGGCTTTTACATTAACACTGAGCTGCATTAAATACACGTGTTCCAAATCTGGCTTGTTTTTCATGGTAGAAGAATGGCAATGTCCTAAGACTTAATAAGTGATGTATTTTAAAGCAGCAATTCAGATAGGAAGAAGATAGTCATTCATGGCCTGGAAGTCCAGACTTGACCTCAGCTCCTTAGAAGCTATGAAAGATTAAAAGATCTTGGAGGAGATCTCTGAAGATCTGCTTCTGTCTGGACTTTGTCAGGGGATCTGTAAAATCTCTTACTTGTAACCATGATCGATTAAGATTTAATTGTGATCTTAGCTGTGACTAGGAGGATGTTAATTTATGGAGTAGGGATTTTTCAAAAGAAACTATTTAACCTTGAGACCATTTAAACATAAAATCAGCCATGCACAAGAAGAGGGTTCACAGAGCATGACAGAAGAAAGATTGTAAAATGCACAATGCCGATATACGAAAGCTGTGGAAGAGAAAAATCCTCCCAGTGCCTGTAGGAAGAGTTTTGTTTTGCAGCGTGCCTGCACTGCCGGCCACTGAGCTGATTTTCAGAAATTAGCTGACATGGCACTCTTTATCTACACTAAAGCTTAGTGTCGGCTGTAAAGGTCACCTTGACAAATGAACTTGCCCAGTGGAAAAAACCTCCTCCACGAGTAAATTAACAGGAAGATCCTGAGCTTGTTTTCCAGCTCCTGCTGCAAAAGCCACAAGCCAGGGCCATATGTACACTGGAAACAATATGTGGAGCCATGTGACTGGGGAGTAATTTTTTTGTGATGAATTTACAAACATTGGATTTTTTTTCAAGTGGGTTCTGATTTTGCACCTTAATTTTCAGTCATGTCAGTTTCATTTTCAGTGATGTCCTTCTGTCCTACAACAGAAGCCTATCTTTCTTCTTTCATTACTGAATCATAGAGAAGATGCTATCTGTCCTAAACCCAAGGATTTACAATACAGTTCTCAAAAGAAGTGTCTTACTGTCCTTTAAGCATTGTTTCTTTCAAAGCTGAAGAGTTCCGCTGGAAGTGACCTTCGAAGAACAGTTGGACTGAGTCCAACTGCAAGACTCCTTCAGATCTAACCAAAACATTGGGCATCAACTACCTTTCAAGGAAGCCTGTTCCAGCACTTGATGATCACCACAGTACAGATATTTTTCCCAGTCTGACCCTCCCCTGGTGCACCTTTGTGCTATTTCTGCACATCAAAAACAGAACAAGAAGGACCAGAAGGGAAAGAGTAAAAGGACAACAGTCTGGTGGAGGAGTCACTAAATTACTGAGTGAGGGGGAAATGATGAGTAAGAAGCCATATCAGTCACATGGCAAGAAGATAAGGAAAATCATTGCTTAATAGTGTACCTAAATTGCAATATATTGTTACTGGGAAAGAAGGATCTAAGCTGATAGTCTGCAAAACTGCCACTGCTCATCAGGACCAGTCTTTGGTTTTTGCTCCTTCTGCAGCCACAGCCTGACTATGTTCCCACCTTTAACTAAAGTTGACCATGAAGAGGCTTTTCTAGGTACAGTTTGAATTGGGCAGTGATGTTCTGACCCTTAAAAGTCATGTCTTTCATTGATCCTTCCCATCTTTACTTTTTCTCATCCCAAACAATCTTTTCAAACTGGTCTTTATGTCACTTTTGCTGTTGCTCCATGGCTTTGGCACACAAGGAAATGTCAGAGGTAGGATTCCTGCAGTCTAAAATGATTGCCAGCATCTCTTGGCCAAAAAAGAGAATATTCATAACATATGATATGGGCTAAGGGTTCAAAGAGTGTTATAAAGGGTATGGAAAACTAGAATTCATGACATCAAGGGCTGAAGGATTACTACAGTTTGAAAAGAAACAGAGGAACTTTGTCTAAAGCCAAACAAAGCCAAGTAATGGATAAAAGTTCTAGCTTACAATTGCCAAATATAAGACATTTGTTCTCCTCTCAACCTTTAGATGTTAACCAAGCACTGCTAAACTAACTGCAGTTAAAGCACTGTAATATATCTGGGATATTTTTATGTTAACAGATGTTCTTCACTAATGTGACTTTAAAAGTAACAGTAACTGCCAAATTACTATTTGGCCAGTTACCATTATTTTAAGAAGTGAGATGAGTTTCTTGTGAGCATCTAACAGTCCATCAACTAGTTCACATCTTTGTAGAGGTGAGGATTTAATTTAAATAAAATGTCTTACTAGTTTCACCCATTAGGTAATGCTAATTTAATCAGCACTTTTATTGCATTTTACTTGAAGGAGACTGTAAATCAAGACATGTGTTCCAGTAAAAGGACTTTGAAAAAATCCTTAACTAAACAGTCTGAAAATTCTGCTGGACACAAATAGAAAAAAAGTTGTTTTACTTTGTATACATTATTATGGCACTGAAAAAGTTCAATCAATAGCAAATGTTCAATCTCCAAAGTTCATTTCTTCAAACAGAAACATACACAAGGCAAAGCCATATCTAATTACCATGTATAACACAAATATTGAGTTTCTCTAAGGTTTTATTAAGTATTTGACAAAAAAAGCAAACTAGGCTTGGCAGTCAGGCAGAATTTGAGAGGCCAGTCTTGTACAATACATCAAAAAAGAGAGCAGAAGAAAATAGAATTTAATTAGCAAGTGTAATGAAGGAATCATTGCTAACCTCTTCACTGAGAACCATCACAGCCATTTCAGCATAATGAATAAAATAAGAGAGACTAAAAAACATTAGTATGAAATAAAAATACATGAAAAGGAGCCACACAAAATTCAACATAATTCTATTGTTTACCATTGTCACAATTCAGTGACATTAAGAGTGACAGGAGACACAGATCTCCCTTGCTTGATTTCAGTCTGGAGACCTAATTGATCCATGAGGGACAGGACTTGGAACATCCAGCATAGCCTGGTTTCAATAGCAGTGCTCAGACTAATTTACACAGAGACACCAATTCCATCATAGATTCATAGAATCACTAAAGTTGGAAAAGACCACTAAGATCATATAGTTCAGCCATCAACCCATCATCACAATACCCACTGATCCGTATCCCTCAGTCCCACATCTACCCCTTACCTGAACACCTCCAGGAACAGTGACTCCAACTTCCTGGGCAGTCTGTTCCAATGCCTCACCAATATTTCTGAGAAGACGTTTTTCCTAATACCCAACCTGAACTTTCCCATGCACACCTTAACGACATTATCTCTCATTCTAAAATTGCAGCACACAGCACAGCCTGCTTAGAGGCCTGCAATCACTTGCCACACTTGCTTGAATGCAGCCGGAAAGCCCAAGGTCCATGTAATCACTATCACACACCCAAGTGCCAGTGGTTGCCCCTGCTGGTCTTTCTTGCAAGACAGAAGAATAATGCTAATTGCGACTTATAGAAAGTGTTGGATCTGAGGAAAAGATTTGATCTCAGGATGTCTAAAATCTAGGGCCATGTTCTGGTAGGGCTGATATTCTAGTGTGCTGGCTCAATGCCAAAGTACATAGAGACTTGTTTGTATAAGTCATAAAATTTCTACTGCTTACACCACCTCCGCTCATGGCATTTGTTTCTCTGTGCAGTGAAAATACTGTTATTATTGTTGTTGTTATCATGCACTGGAGATCTGAAGAAAAAGCCTCCTGAATGCTGTGCTTTGTACAGCTACACTGAAAAATGCTGTTTACCGTAAGTACAATGCACTGTGTTCTCTGGCCATGTCAGGCATAAAATTTTGTGCCCCTAAGACAGCAGCATTTCAGAGATGGAATTCTTTCTCACTGTATAAACTCAGAAATTTAGGGATATAAGAACAACATAACAACAAAAAGCCAGTGTCTTTCTTATATTCAAGTACATGGCAATTTCAAAGCTGTTATCTCAGGTCCTGCTAGGCATAAAGCTAGTGCTCTGATCTAGTCAGAATTATTTCTAGCCCTATAGGCTATGGATGTATGTGGGGATATCTAAACCTTTAATTTAATCAATGATTGAAGACTGTGCTTTGTCTTTCCCAGGACCTAGGCCAATTTTATAACTGGGGTGAATATTTCTTTTATTTGTATTTTTATTTCTGGCAGGCTGCATACAAAATCTAGCAGCTGTTTGAAGATGGCCAGAGATCTGTAATGCTGGTAACATTCTGTTGTGAGGGATGTGGAGAATGAGCAGAGATGAGTAACACATGCACACATACATGTATAGACGCAGATGGGTACGAAGGATGGGAGAGACCATACTGTGGAAAATGATGTTTTTAAAGGACTAAGTATTGATTTCTAAAGCACTATATAAAGATCTGCTCCTAGGGAAATTGAGGAAACTTAACCCTAAAACAAAAGACTTGAGCAAGTTGCCATGGCAGCAAGAAGTGTCTCTGCTTGCTTCGTCATCCCTGTCTAATTATAATTTTCAAGCAAGCTACACATTTGGCTCTACAGTTTGAGAATTTGCTTAGTAATAGTAACTTATAACTATTCTTCACAGCAATTCATTGTTACTGGAAAGAAATGGAGGCTGAGTGCCTGAAGTGCTTGCCGTGGCGACAGCTGGGTTGGAGTTATGGAACTGAAGTATTTCATGCAGGGTACTCTGTTAGGCACGTCTCAGAGCCTACTGCTCTAAAGGTTTTCTTTGATTTGATTTAACAGCCAATTGCCCCTATGGAATATATGCTGACAATGCCTAAGGATTTATTACAGTCTGCTTTCTCCTTTGCAGCTGAAGTTGTTTTCACAGACTGAGTGAAAGGAGTTTTGAATAACTCCAGGTAGGACCATTGTTCAGAATAAAATACTGTCTTCAGTAGGGTCTATCTTGGTGTTTCTTCAGTGGAAAACCTGAGGCCTAACCCTGCTTACTGCTGACTACTAAGCTTAAAAAAGCAAAAAAGCAGTGGATAGGATGGAAGGAAAATGAAAGTCAGAAGCTAGGCCTCAAAGCTGAAAAGGGATTTTTATGAAAGCAGAAAAGCTAAGCAAGGGGTGATTCCTAGAGTGCTTGGCACTCTGTCCGTGATCCTGTGAAGCACTTAACTTTACGTATGCTCTGGAGTGTGCCACAGGGAATACCCTGAGCACTACATAATCTGCAGGATCAACCTCCAAAAGAGGACCAGACATAAAGCAGATGGCATTCCGTTAGCTTCACTGTGCTAATAAGCTGCTTAGTTTGCATTTCAATCTCTTTATCTTATTTTCACCTTCCTTGTTTTTCCCTTTTAATATAATGATCCATACATACACTAAGAGAGCAGGGCAATGTACCAGTCATTCTCCATGTCCCCTTTTCATGAGCATGGAGTGAAAATGGGCACTGGGAAAATGGATGCTTGTTTGTAACACAGATCTGGTTTCATCAGCAGTGCTTGGACAAGGACCATCAGGAATACAGAATGACTGATGAAGGGAGGAAAACACTGACTGTGTCATCTAGTGAGTTCCCCAAATACATGAAGCTTGTGTGTAGTGAGTGTACCACCACCTCTGAGAGCATTGGTGTCTGCAGCAGTTTATTATGATGCCTTGTGTTTTTTTGGGGGGTGTGGAGGTAGGGAGACTGAGGGGGGAGAAAAGGAGACAGCAGTGTGCTAGTTCACAAACTGGAGATTCCTGCACCCACTGAGGCCAACTGCCAGAAGGCAGCGAGAAGAAAGTGAAATTCTAGCTGCTATTCCCTCTCCTCTCCTCTCCTCTCCTCTCCTCTCCTCTCCTCTCCTCTCCTCTCCTCTCCTCTCCTCTCCTCTCCTCTCCTCTCCTCTCCTCTCCTCTCCTCTCCTCTCCTCTCCTCTCCTCTCCTCTCCTCTCCTCTCCTCTCCTCTCCTCTCCTCTCCTCTCCTCTCCTCTCCTCTCCTCTCTTTTCCCAAGCTCCTGGCGTTCTACATTTCCTTTCCAGCACAATGACAGCTATCTGCAGAACTTCCTCAGACCTGCAATTTGTGCAGTGGCCAGCTTTTATGTGGATGTTTTTGAAATTGAGTGCTGTCCAACTGGGTGCAGCCTTTGCTGGAGCTGAAGCCACTCCACAGGCAGCCAGAATGTGACATGCTCTGCTTCTGCACTGCCAACACTATTGACTACGAAGACACGGCCATTCAAGCTCAAGACTCAGCTCTGGAGACTGATCACAGCCAGTTGGCCAGCTGCCAGTCAGGTTTGGCATATTTCTTCTGCACAGGCTTGCAGACATCACTTCTGCTGGAGCTGTGGACATGTGTGGGCTGAAGAGTGAGATTCCTGAGGAAACTTCAGTGATCATTTTATCATTCAGGCAACTGGAAAAGGAGCTGGCAGAGGCTGTAGGGCCTTTGTTTTCGTGGTTGTATTAATCTTCTCCCTGTCTTGGAAAGAAATCCTAAATGATCTTAGCACATGTTCTCAAACAGCTTCCTTTCTCCAAGTAGTTTGTACTGTGGATTCAGCAATTATGCCAGTGAAAAGCTAATATAAATCAAACATATTTTGAAGTTGGCATAACATACTCATGAGTGAGGACGCCTGATGCAGTGTTATTACTTAAGTTAACGGTGATTACTGTAGCCTAGAACTTCTGAGATATGTGGATTAAAATTTTTTCCTATCTCGAAAGGTTGTGGTGGGGACATAAAGAAAGCATTAATGCACCCCTTTTTCCATACTCATGTATCACCCCCAAAAATGATTTCCTTGGTAGTAGTTATGGAGTTCTTTTGGTCCAGAAGAAAGATTTTCAGATGCATCTAATTGTAAAGAAATAACATATTGTTACTACTAGAAAAGTTCCTGTGTGTCATCCGAGCCACTTTAGCTATCAGGTGTAAGTTTAGACCATGGCAAATGTGACATTATTCAAAATTATTCTGCCCTGAGAGAGTAAAAGGTTAGTTAAAATACTTTTTTATTTGCTCCACCTTAAGAGTAGGTCCCTGGACAGTTACAAAATCTCACATAGATAAGTATCAGTTTATTAAATCACCATAACTTGCTTGTATTTCTGAGTCCTAATAGATGAAGTAGTTTGGAGGTATCTGGGCACCAGATAGCATCTGTTGCATTGCAGGGAATTTGGCAACATATGTTTTATCAAATAAGGAACAAGTAGAAACTAAACCATTTTCTATTCATGATTTGCTTATTCCTCTAAAGTTTCCTCAGAAAACACTAACATAAATGTAGTTGTCACAGCTCCAGGAGGTTTACAAGTCCGTAGGCAGCTATTTTGTTTGTTTTTTTGCTACACTTTATGTCTGTCACAGGCTAAGATACAGTTCTTAGGACAGCCAGAGGAAGTTTTCTGGTCTCCTTGTAAAATTTTGATGTAGTGATCTGGACCGGGAGATGGACCAGAAGGACCCCATGTGACTCCCAAGGTCATATCCCACAGTCAAGCTTACATGTAACTTGAATCTGTCCTTCATGAACTACGTGACTGATTCCCCCAGTTGTCTATCCATTACAAAGAAACAATTCTGCCTCATGTACTAAAGAATATGAATAAAGAATATATGAAACGGACTCAGCAAACACTACAAGAAACAGGATGAATGCCACTAAGAATAAGCTCATGATAAAGTTTATATCCAATGAAAACAAAACAAGAGCTACTAAAAGGAGTCACAAAATTGCTCATTATTTTTCTTGCTGTTAGGGTTAAAGAGAGCTCATCCATCAAAAGGTGTTCAAAGTGTTCCTTCCTAGTCAGAAGGTTTTCTACAGTATAGGTACAAGTGTGCAAGTCAGGAATTTCCTCCAAAGATATTATCTGATTGACTTATTGATGCAAAATAAACTGATTTCATTTTTGTTAGACAAACATTGTAGCACGAGGTAACCAAGAAGCTGCTTTCTTATCATAATTTCCAATGAAGCAGGACTTTCCTATTTACATATTGTATAGGATAATAGTAAGAACTCAAACAGTGTAGAGATTGCTCAATCTTAGGCACTTAAAGAATTACATAAAAGAAGTTTACATGCTTAACCTTTTTTTAAAAAAAATCCCATAAAGTCTAGCATATAGAAGATGTATATTCTTAATGCTTTCTTTGTTGAAATGCCTTGTGACATCAATGCGTTTTCATTACATGTTTAGTTTTCTGAGTAACTGCTCTGATTTCAATAATCATTTTCTTTTCCATATAACCCAATAATAAAACTTTTCAACAGCTTTGTTTCCAACAATTGTACAATCAAATCAGTTATTTAAATAAAGAACCACATCAAATCAACATGTTGAGTTTTCGTTTAAAATGTTCTTCAACAGAAGAAATTTTCATGATCTTCCATCCATTTTCAACTTGTTTCTTTATCCATTACTTCACTGCTTGGTAATGGAAGATTGTACTCACCAAGATCTTTTCCTATGATGTCAAACATGGCTCTATTTCAGAGATTTATTAATCAAATTTTTGTTGATAACAAAAATGCAAAACATAAAATTTATTCTCACAGCAAAAGCATTAAAATGAGTGTATGGTTGGCATAAAAGTAGATTTTAGATGTTTTTAGTCTGACTCATGCATTTGCTATTTTATTAACTAGTAGGCACTATATCCTTCATTTTAAACTTTTCAGTTCTTTTAGATTCTTCTAGTGATTAGAGGATTCCTTGGTTAAGTTGCTGATTTGTTGTGCTAATTCATCTTTTCATAAAACACACATTCCAAAATTATAAATAGGAGGATATAAATCTCCACCAATCTTCTCAACTTAGCCCCCTAAAAATCAGATTTCTGTCCATTTAAATAGATAACTATGTCAGAATCAATTCAATGAATCATCCCTAGGAGATACAATATCAACTACAAAAACCAAAATACCTTCCTAGTTCTAAAAAATCTACAAAACTTACTGCAGAACCACAGAAAAGCAAGTCAGCAGAAATCAACAGTGATAAAAAAAGCAGAGAATAGTGCAGGTAGAGGGAAAATCACACAGCTTGATACTCACAGAAATCTTAAAATTCTAGTCACTTCTTTCCAGAGGATAGCTGCATATGAGGCAGAGACACAAACAGTACATCCTTTGTTACCTGTCTGCATGGCTATTTGAAGCCTGCTAAAGAGCAAACTTCTGAACAGTTACGTAATGACAAAATAACATGACGGAAAAACACATACATGATTTTGCATCAGCTCTTTTGCTTTCTGAAGAACAGTTCCCACGAAGATGGCAATGCAGAATATTTGCTACTGTTGGCTTTGCCTAGTTTAAGCTTTTATAGCTGCTTGGAGATCCACATCATTGTATTTGATTTCAGCTAATCAAGCATACAAGTGAACAGGAATGCAGGCACACAGCACGGTAAAAAACACAGAAGGAAGTTTTTTCAAACAAAATTCCTGCATTAGACAGCAGTTCCAGTGATGCAATCAGAAGAGGAAGGAAAGTCTGTGTTGCTTCATTGTTTTGTTTGGATTTTGGGGTCCAGTATTAACTTGTGACAGTATTTCCATTTGTAAGTATGTTGCTCTGAGGGCAATCCAAAAAAGGTCTATTATGAATCTAAAAGAGAAAAATCCCATTGAACTTGCTCACTTTTTCCATCATGAATGACTATTACAGAATTGCCCCACTCTACTATCTTTCCTGTGCAGTTCAGTAGGTTTTGGCTGAAGTTTATTGTTTTTTATCAAAATGTCTATAGCTGCAAAAAGTGGATCCAATAGAAATGTGATCTCAGAGAATGAATTTAGGAGTTTTAAAATAGGAGAATAGAATGAATAGCATCAACAACCAACAAGAAGGACTGCAAAGAGTATCAGGAAAATAGAGCTGACTGCAGAGCACTAACATTTATATCTTTACAGACAATCCCAAAGCCTGTTGCAGCCAAGAGGAGTTTTGGATCTAGCCTCAAATATTGTGAGATGTCAACTACCTTATTAATAAGCCACAGATTCAACTCTCTGTATCTTCCACACTTCAACTATTAAATCAAATGTTCTCTCTGC